>NC_063222.1:21173687-21486414 GCF_020740725.1 Corvus hawaiiensis | reverse complement strand
CCTCTGTACAGGAAGGTCACAGTTTGCTGCAGTATTAAACTCTGAATGTTTCAGGTGCTGACATAGTTAATTGCACAACCTATTCATTTCAGAGGTGTGTGAAGATATTTTCCCTGATGATCCTGAAAATACCCCTTGAAGAGTTCTCCCAGAAGGTCAATGGTTAGCCAGTGGGGAGTTCCTCCTTGCCTTTTTATTGTTAATAAACCTACCAAATCATCTTACCTGTATTGCAGGTGCAAGTTCTAATTCTGATGCTGAATCAGAGTCCAAGGCACTCTTGACATTAGTCAGCTCAGACTGTGATCTGTTTTCTGTGGACCTAGAAATAATGCATTTACATACTCAGCACTAGGACACGCTGTCTTATGTCTTTCAGGTTCATAAGCACACACTGATTAATCAGGTTATTTCTTTCAACTGAATTGTTTAACTTGCAGTTATCAAAAGTGCCTGGACCTTCCTCAGTGTTCTCACTCTTCTATTTCACAGACAGGGAAACTGAGGCTAGACAAAGACACGAGACTGTGCCTCAGCCAGTGTCTAAAAATCAATCACCACAATAAAGGACTTCACTACATGTCTTGGTAGAATTCTCACCACCATTTATTAAGTAATCACACCTGCTACTTTCCATTACATTAAGAATTGCCAGCAAAATGTCATTTTATAGTGCACTTGCTTATGATACACTGTCCAAAATATGTGCTTGAACACATTTAATGTTATCATACCAGGTTTAATAATATGATTTGTTATCAAGCAAGCATTTCTGTGAAGTAAGAAAGTTGGGCTGGAAATATTTTTGTAAGGAAAGCAAAAAGTTGTACCATAAAATCTCTTTTGATGGAGCTCTGGATGATGATGATGTTCTCTCTGCAGAAGGGTGGACCTTGCTACTCCTGTCTCCATGAAAACTGACATCATCCCATTTCTCTATCTGTGTCTGAATATCAACTGAAAAATAAAGAACAGAAATATATGAATCTTCTAAAGAAACTACTGCTGAAAATGTTATCTCCTCTGTTAAATGTATGTTGTAGAGAAAATAATGACACTGAAGACTATATTTTAATATAGCCCAATGTACAGGAATATTGTGCACCTTTCTAGTTGATACAGTGTGAAAATATTTGGAAATTCACAACGTTTTTCTAAATCTGTTAGTATTCATGGCCAGACCGTCAGTGTAAGTCTTGACTTAAAATCAGTGATTTGTATGTAATTAAGTCAAATTGTAAAAATAAAGCTTCTTTTAGAGACTAACATGTAAAAATGACTATGTAGGCAACTCATATTATTCAGTCATATGTCAGACTCACTTTGCAAAGATCAGATGTTCAGCTCCTGTTTGAAGATAAAGGTCTCTAAAAGAATTTCTGTGCTGATGAATGGAAAATTTGCTGCCTTGGTATAAATTACATTTACCTTGCAAATTTCTCAGTTGCACTGCAAGTAATTTAGTTTGGATGGAACTAAATTAAATTCACCTTTTCCAAAGCTTGTCGATAGATCAGGCTTGGCAGGATATTGAGTTGTTTTGGGGATTTTTTTTTCAGTCTGTATAAATATATCTCTCTTGTCAAGAATGGATTTTTTTCTCTGGTATGCATAGATAAAGCAGTATTTACAAATATAAATGTACATTTCTGACACCTGCAGCTCTGAAAAGGACATCAATATGGGCTGCCTCTCATTTGTGTCCTTCACCAATTTCTCATCACACTCCTACAGATTTTTCTACCATTTTACACACCCTGACTAAATTCCTTTTTACAAAGAACTGTCAAAACTTTGTTAGCACACTTAGCGACAACTTAACAGTTATAATGGCAAAGGCAAAATGTAAAATGTGTTCACAGAGTTTAAGGTTTAAAGTGCTTCACGTTGTTTATAATGGGGAGCAAATGTTACACTGCTGAAATGTGGTGCAGCAAAAATTCTG
Organism: Corvus hawaiiensis; assembly: GCF_020740725.1. Classification (NCBI taxonomy): domain Eukaryota; kingdom Metazoa; phylum Chordata; class Aves; order Passeriformes; family Corvidae; genus Corvus; species Corvus hawaiiensis. The sequence continues at coordinate 21,484,469 of NC_063222.1, read as the reverse complement.
CTGTTGCTCATTATTTTGTGACAGTAGCCAGGAGAAACTCGTGCTAAGCAGGGCTATGGAGCACTGATAAAATAGCTACTACACTCTTACCTAAATCTAGAGAAGACTTGTCTGCAACTCTGACAGCCTGGACTTTCTGCTCAGAATCCACACTGATCAGGTCAGGATTCTCTGTCTTCTTTCTGTGTGTTGAAGCTTTTAAGCCTTCACTTCTTGAAGGATTCTCTGATTTCTTTGCTTTGTTTTGGGTTTGTAAGACAGGTTCACTAAGATCCAAGAGATCCAGACCTGTTGATAATACTTAGAGACAAAATGTTAAAATTCAGTGTTGTTTTAATTCAAACAGCTCACTTTTAAAGATTTGTTTTGATTGGGGAAAAAATTACTGATGTGTTTGCATTTGGCTAGAGTAGGTGTGTATTTCCTGGCTAAAGATGATGACCAGTATGTTAAAATATGACTAGGGATTTCAGGTGTTTAAGTGATTGAAGTTTAGCAGATTTGCAAAAAAGGCTTTTCCTCTGAAACTCTTAAAGACATCTGAGGTCTTAACGGCTGGGGCCTTCATAGATTCTCCTCTGTTGTGATGGTTCCCTGTACAACTGAGCTTTTAGATAAGATTTGGTTTAATCTTATGATTTATCAAGTGCTGGTAATAGCAGCTTAGGGCACTGCTGTTGTGCCAAAATCCATTTGGGAATAGCTGGAGCACACAGCTCCTGGGGTGGACGTGGGTCATAAAGGAATGAAATTATGTTTAGTATGGTTTCTACTGTTGTTGCTGCTTGTCCTTGGGGGCATAAATACTGAACATAAAGTCTAATGCCATTTCTATTAAGGACTGTATCAGTATGAAAGGAATGTTCAATTTCAGTTCTTCTTTTAAAAGTTGCCTAAAGAGTAACATTTACAATTCTTTAGCATGTAAAAGGTAGAAAAACTCCTTCTTTATCATAGTGTTAATGGGTAGGTGTTTTTGACAGATCAATTTGCATTATCTCTTGCAGTGCTTTATCTGTGTTCTTGGAAATCACTGAATTTCATCAATCTTCATAGAATAAATTTTTATTTTATTATTAACTAAATCTAATTAACCCACCACCCCAATCTGATAGATATTCAAGGCAGATATAAAATGTACAGGTGCATTTCAAAACAAACACCATTCTTAAACAATCTGAAATAGTTTTATTCACCCCTGTAATATCTTCAGCTATATTTTTAAAGGGAAAAAATATTACTTACGACTGTTATCTAATTCAGTATTTCAGCTTTTGTTACTAGAACTTGCATGCTGCTTTAGACACATTAATTAGATGTGAAAATAATCACTCAGCTGTCAATTATTCATTTAATAATTTGCATGTATATAAATTTTAATTAAATGGCTTCTAAAAAGCCAAGTCCTTCTATGAAACAGCAAGAGAACACAGAAGTGCTGTGTTGATTTTATTGTCTCTCAGTTGATCTGCTCAACAGCATCGATTACCTTTGCATAGATACTGAGTAGGAGGGGGCCAATTTCTAAAAATACTTCCAAAGGACAATATACTTCAAATAGAATTCAGTATAATTCAGATGGTTTTCAGGATTCACTCTTACTTTTTGTTATCTTCTCTACTACCTCATTGCAATGCAAAGGAGGTAAGCAAAATCTTAGATCCTTTCACTAATAAAGAGTCTGAACTCAGCCTGGATAAAGTGTTTTGATACCTCACCACTTTTTCTCTCTAACACCTCATCCAAGATTTCATTTAAAAAAAATCTTTCTAGAGTAAGGAATGGGTTTGATTAAAATCAGACTAAATGTGGCTTTCCCCAGAGGTTAAAATTTTGCAAACCCAAATACCGAGAATTGATTCAAGCTCATATGTACATCCTGTGAGACTTAAACAAATTGCCTTAATTTCAGCCCCAAAGATCTGCTAGAATTGATGTGATCTGAATCACATCAGCTTTCTCCTAAAATGTAACGAACAGAGTTTTTCTGCTAACTGGTCAGGCAATTTTAATGCCAGTTTGTGATTTTGTGCAAACTGTAACAAACCAAGAAATCACTTGACAGAAATGTGCCATAATTAAGCTAAAACTAAAACGATTTTTCTCTAGTGAGGGATAGTAAAGAATGTTGTTTACCTGCAGTATTCGATGTTACAGGCCTTGCAACAGCTTCTGGCTTAGTTTCACAGAGAAAGTCATCAATGGAGGGGCTCAGGAGGGGTCTGCTCTCCTGTTGCTCATTCACCAGCTAGCAACAAAGAACCCCAGGTCACAGAGCATTCTTGGGATGCAGAATTTACAGAGATAAAACATATTCTCACAATATCATGTGCTTTATTTTTAATTGTGAGAGTAAGATGTTGCAATTAGAAGATGCACAAATAGCACTGGGATTGAAATAAAAAAAGCTTTAGTTACTCTTTTGGGGCAAAATTATATTCCAGTTTAACAAATCACACAAAAATAAAGCAGCAAGATGATTTTTCCTTAGCAGTTGTTGCATACTATTGCTTATAGGGCTAAAGTTACAGGGCCTGATGGAGCTCCCTTCAAATCCATGGTGAAGGTGCCCTTCTCCTTCACCAGGAGGCTAAGCAGGGCTTTCTTTTTCGGAAGTGGCCTTTTTTTTTCCCCACAAGTAACATGCTCCCTCACAGAAATTCCACAATAGCATTTCACCTTGCAAATAAGCATTAGCCCATTAAACAATAACCTGCTGAGGCAGGAAACATTTCTCTGCCGTACAACAACATGTGAATGACAGTGAATGGAGCCTGGTGAGTGCATGAACTTCCTGCAGGAGTTCTGACTGTGGGAAGACTCATAAAACACCTTTTATCTAGGAGCAGTTTTCCATTTTTAGTTGCATAAATGCATTGGTGTTCTGCTACTTGACAGAAATCTCTGTATTTTGGGCTATTTAATGTATGATGAATTAAAAAGACAAAACTGTACAAGTCTCAGGAATAAAAGTCTCCTCTTTGCCATCTGTCTCTGATTAGAGGATCAAGACCTAAGCTGAGCTGGAGGGATGTCTGATGGCATGCCCTGCACTAACTTTATCTTAGTATCTTAAGTTTTTTCTCTGAAAAAATATTTTCCCACTGTTGCTTTTGTCTGGAGCTTTTTCAGCTTTATTTTATCCCCTCCATTCTTCTTCTTGCCCCTCTGTTCTAACTCTTTTTCCATTGCTGAATTTTCAAAATTTTCTCTCAGATACATTTGAATTTTTAAATTTAGGATGCTAACATGGACTAAAAGTGGCCAAAAAGGGTATTTACTCATCCTCATATTTCTTAAATACTGGCCCTGAGCTACTCAAGCAGCAGGATTATCTCTAAAGTTATTACAGCAAACCAGATTAGGTTCACTGCTGTTCAGTACTTGATTTCTGCGTTGCAAAGCTGCAGCAAAATACTGGAGCTATTGAAATAACAAGCCCACTATTTTGATGGATTAAACATTTAAGCTGATACTGCTGTGTGTGTGCACAAATGCTTTTTCCCAGGACCTCAGAGTTTCGCACTAAAATACCAATTTCCATGAGCACCATGGAAGCCAGATGAGTGATTGCCTGCCCAGATGAGTGCAGCACAATGTGCAAATGTGGGCTCTGAATTTAGAACTCTGTCCCAAACTCCAAATGTACATGTGCTAAACCCAGACTGCAGATGCACCTCACCAGGGACCTAATCAGGGGGAGTTTGACTCTGGATTGACTGTCCAGGTTGCTGTCTCATTCAATGCACAGAAGGCACTTGCTTAATTTGGTAAATCTCATCACTTGATTGGAAATTGCATTTATATCAACTGCACACCTTTGATTTCCATTATCCCCAGGTCTACAAATTTACCTAATGCTGGTATTTAAGACTAAAGCAGACCTAATTTTTCTTTTTATGATTTGATGACAGTCCTTACTCATGACTATTTTTGAAAAACATGAATGTGGATGCCTCAAGAGTTAAGTCTTATCCAAACTACTTTTAGTATTTTAAAATTTTATCCAGATATCAGTAAAAGTTGCTTGTTATATTTTTCTTTCTGCATTTACACAGCATAAGGAAAAGTCCTAGACCATTTGGAGAGGGACAGGAGGGAAGAAATAAGAAGTTCTGTAGGAATCAGTGTAAATATAAAACCTTATAGGAAGTATCTATAAGACTATCAATGGGGTGCATTATCACATAAGATTCAGGTGCTTATCAAGTTTCCCATTACATTCCATGGAAATTTTCTTTAATAGGAAAGAAAGGAGAAGGATGAAATGAGGAAAGATTATGAGAACCAAAGCACCCAAGATCACTCATTGCAGACAGTGAAGAATAGAAAATCTTAAGATCAACTGGAAAGGCAACTTATTGCCCAAACCTGCTGCAGAGGTCAGAGGATAAACTCTGGGAAGACCAGAAATAATGCTAAGAATCAGAGTTGTGGAGGGGAAGGAGACAAGAATCAATAAAGATCTGAATTTTTCCAAGGTCTAATTGAAGCATGAGGTCTGATAATTTTTTTCCCTTTTCAAAGATGGTTATCATGTCCTTAGAATTTTCTTTATTATGTTTATTAGATTTATTACATTTTAGAGGAAGACTAAAAGAGTTTGACTTGCTTAGACTGACAAAATGAAGATTGAGTAGGAATGCAGCTATTCTTCATGTACACACAAAGGGACAGTGGTCAGATGACACTGGAGGAGGAAAGTTATGTCAGCTGTAGAGAAATGTTGGCCCGATAACAGAGTTCGAAACGGGGCATGAGTACATCTGGTCTGGGAATTAAAAGAACTGACTATCACAGCAGTGAACTGTATGAACAGTATTCTTTTTTTTACTGTAGGGGGACAAAATGCCCACCTATTTAAAATGGCTTTTGCCAAGCCTTCTACACCCCTGTTTATGACATGACTGTGACCCAGAGGATGCCTCCTAGTCCTGTGTCCTGTGCTCCCATGGCTAAGGACTAGAAGCTGTAGGAATGTCTTACTTAAAGGTTTGCTCCTGTGAAATAGAATCTGCTTCTAACTCAAATATTTGGGTCAAAACAGATAGCAAATACATGACCATGTCTACTAATTCTCAATAAACACAAATTACGTGTGTATAGCAATAGAAAATATAAGAAAATATACTATTTTGATGTGAAGCAGACATTTAATGATGAATTAAGACTTAACAAGTAAGAGTGCCATGAGATGATATTTTTATTTGTAGAGAAGTGGGCAGTGGGGCAGGTTTCTGACATTATTGTGTAAGCAGTGTCACTTGTTAAGCCCTTGGTCTCACACTCGGTATTTCATTTTGCTGCCTCATATACTGTACCAAATTTATCCCTCACTTAATACTGCTCAAGTTATTAGAGTTATATCAGGCCTGAATTTGGAGTAGTGCATAAAAGATTTATGAGATGAAAACTATGATCTATATTAAACCAATAATTTATGGTTCTCAAGCACCTTTCAGGTTGAAAATCACAGAATGCCTTAAAACACTCATGAATCAAGCCCGGCACCACCACAGAGCTGAGGAGTATTATCTCTGTGTTGCAGATGAGGGAAGCAAAGTGAAATTACGAAAGTCACCCAGCATCTCTGGGTGCTGGAGAAGCAGCACTTGGGGGCAGGAGCAGGCTGGCCGATCCCACACCGGATTTATGTGCCCAATATTTGTACACATGCCAAGGGGTGCAGACTCAGCCTGGGAAAATGGGGATTTCTCAATACTAATTTAGCCAGTGGGTGCCATAAATTCTCATAATGTCTCTAGGAACTTAAATTTGCTTTATAAGATTGACTTTAATTAAAGAAGGAGCCCATGCACTCCTTTAATTGAGGGATATGTGAAATCTCTGGAGGCTGATATTCCCTACTACCAACACATCTGAAGAGACTCATCCATAGTATAAGATACTCCTAAATTCAAATGAGTCTTCTGGGAACAGCCCAACAGAGAAAGGTGGTTTTCTCATCCCAGTACTGCTATTGGAATTTGTCATTCCAAAAAGCATGTAAGTGGGGCTTCTGGGTGCTTCAGGAGAGATATTGGGAGTGTCCAAAGAGTCTGATATCAGCCCCACTGCTTCAAAATACTCAAAGCAAGGATCATTTAACAGTGACTGTAAATTATGGTCCTTCCATCCCATTGTATATACTCTCTTACTGCATTCCTGATTTTTATCTGTTTGCAATGCACAAAGCATGCTGGTTTGTTTCTTTTTTAAATTTTACTAGGGCAAAACATAATGCTAGTCTTTAAGATAAACTATTTAGTCTCTAAATTGGGGGAGAGGTTTCCAGTCAGGCATGGGCAGCTAATTAGCACCTATGTTTTGAGCACAGAGTGAACTAGTTCTCTTAAATTAAGTGCCTAAGTTCCCTTCATGTTCAATAGGGAGAGATAAATGCCTAGAAAAGCAACTCCAGAGGGAGATTGTGCCTGCCCAATTTAGGCTGTCCCTCAGGAGGCTCTCAAAGGCACCTAGCTTTCCCCCGGCTATATATGGGATTTATTTTAGAAGGACTGGCTCAAGAGGCATCTAAAATTTATATGTAATTCGCTACGGAAGTGAGTTGGATTGGATTTTGGATTGAATCCATTTTTTCACCTGAGCCTGACTGAATTACTCATGGCACTAATTTAAGAAGCCCCAAACTACTACTGGGTAATCCCCTGTACAGTTCAGCAGCAAAGCTGCTCCTGGGCACTGAGACTTTTTCCTGTACTGCCCAATCAGGGTGGTGAGAGCGTGGTTGAGCTGCATCAGTGACATGAGCTGCTCCAGAAGGCTCAGAGAGTGGTAATGAACCTGTGGTCCTGAGCATGGGAGAAGGCAGGAAACATCTAACTCAGATTTTCTACTGGAAAAATTGTATTTTTGAACTTTGTTCTGAGAAACTTGTCTGCTCTTTGGGTGAGACTGGACAAACAGGTAAAAGAGTCAGATCGATTCCAGCAGCTTGTAAGTGTTATGCTTAGGCAGAGGCATCAGCTCATTTCAATCACTAATAATTTTTATGATACACAGCAATGGTTTCCTGACAGACAGGTTTCTGCACATAGCTGGCACCCCAGGACCTTTGGTGGCACTCACTGGGGTAAGAGGAAACAAATCAATTGATTTCTACTACCTGGCTCTTTCTAAAAACTAGTAAATGGGAACCACAACTGGAAATTGAGGTTATTGTTTTCTAAAGCATAACTGGAAGTACTGGCCTGAGAGTTGTGCCTGTGGATCACTATCTTGGCAGGGTAAGAACTGGAAGACTTCCTTTTCTGGTTGCAGAGGGATGTTTGGAGAGGGAACCCCTGACAAAATCAGTGGTCTTGTGATAAAATTTAAATTGCAAGAGTTTTGGTTTTCTTCTTTTCTTACTTTTCTAGTATGTTAATAAAGATTTCACAATCAAAGTTACTGCTTCACACGCTTTATTTACTCTTGTATAGTAAGTGTGATTACTTCTTGGCTTTTTACATCATCCTTGTGCCAGAGTGGTACATTAATTTTTCTCTGTCACTACTATGAATGTACTCATATTCCGATTAAGCTGACTTGAGAGCCAAGTATTTGGTTTCCACTAGAAGAGAGAGTCGATTCACACAGCATCTAGTGTAACTGACTTCCACCTCACATGAATTGTGGGAAGCTCTAAAACTGAGATGAATTCATTGCACCCTCTTGCAAAGAGCACTTTGGTGTTGCTGCCTCTCTGAAGACCAGCCCTGCTCTCCAGTGCTCTGTTGCTACGTAGTAGGAAGGGTGTGGAGTGGCCTGTGAATCAGAGGTGGCAATTTCTTACCTGAAATCACACAAGCCAAGTCACCCACCGGGACTTATGGCTGTCAGGATTTGTGTGGAGTCAGAGAAGCTGTGGGAGGATGGCTATAGACACTGCACTGGATATTGAATTCAGGTGCCAGCTGTATTGTTTAAAACCCTTGTTTATGTTGCACCTCCACAAAGAGCAGTTGCATTGCTGGGTGACAGCTCTTGTTGTGATCTCTGTGTCACACCAACACCCTGCCTGTGTTTCTACATGCTGAACTGTGCAAGTTATGGTGTATTGTAGCAAGGTAAAATGAAACATCTCACAGTTCAATGTCTCCTTCCCTCTGTTCCGCCTGGTCTGTCTAAAGGAGGTTTAACATGCGAGTCATGTCTGGCTCATGCCTTTTGGCCTGGCTCCAGCAAAGCACTTAAACATGCTCTGCAAAACTCAAGGTTAAGCACATGCTTAACTATCCTGCTGGACCAGAGCCATGGGGGAAGAAGAGGAAAGTTACTCTTGTCATATTTTAACTGTGACTGACAGTTTGGTCTTTAGCGACACAGAAATGTGATTTATTGTAAATCTGCCTGTTGCACTCACGCCTGCATGCTCCACGCACTTTCTTAAGTTACAGGAAGGTGTTATCTAAAATGGAGTGCCTCCTCCTCCTGGGTGTTAGAAGATTTCATTGCTCACTTGGCCATGAGTTTTCTTTGTGGTGTTACCTGGTGATATCTGTTTTAGCCTCTCCCCTCCCCATACCATTATCTAGGCTGAAGATCTACAACAGGGATCAAAGACAACATTTTGTCATCACCACAGATAATTTGAGATCATTGCTGTTTCTTTGCATATGGGCTGTAACTGCTTGAAAAGCACATGGAGTTTTTTTGTCCTTTCTGTGGATTTTTCTTCTCAAACTATGTTCTGTAGCATATCTAGAGTCAGGCTATGGTTTTGGATGTGCTACTGTGCTGATCACAGGAATCACTTGGCCTCTCCCTTTAGGAATCTGTCATGGAATGTCTGGCTGCTTTGGGATGTTTTCAGCAAACTGAAGAGCTTGAAACTCATAAGCTGTTTGTGAACTGCAATTCAATAGAACACTTTCACTGAAAAACCAGCAAGTTCAGTGAATCTAGAACAGTAGCTCATGGTTTGCAACTCTTTATCAGGACAGTATATTCATACCCAGACTATTCATGAATGAAGAGCCAAGAAGTTTCTGAAAAGTAACTCCTATTAATTAATATAAAAACCAGAGCTAAACTGGTATATTATATTATTCACAAAAAAGTTTGTCCAATCTTTCTGTCCTTAAGGAATAGTAAGGCATTTTACAATGTATGAAACAGTATGGTTAATTTTTTTACTTTATTAAAAATATGACACCATCAATTCCCATGATAATTTCAAATTAAAACTGTTATTTCATGGAAAAATGTATTTAATTTATGTGACAGAGAAATCTACATAACTTTAGGAAAGCAGCCAATTTATGACTTTTAAGTATATTGTCAAGGCAATTTTATTGTACTCATGAGAGTATTTCTGCTGAAATTATGCATATGGCCCTAAAAGCAATACGTGTTGAGCAATATTTAATTTAGAGGTAAAGAACCAATTAATATTTGTACTACTAAGCATGCATTTATTCATTTTTTTATTTCATTTTTTTTGTTCTTCATGTATTTACCCTGTCCTAATAATAGATGAAAAAGAGCTATCAGTAGGACTTAGGTTGTGTCCCCTGACAAACTACTCAAAGCTTTTATAATAAATCAGATTTGAGATGTATAGAACATACTGCCTATGAATTTATCATTAATCCTTTAAAAAGAATCAAAAAATAGGATCTCAAGCCTAGTTATCCCAACATCAGTGAGGAAGTCGCTACTGTTTTTAGAGGGCAGATTGGAATGTACAACGAATTCAATCCAGACTTTGATAATGACAATAATTCAAACTGGCATGATTTTTGTCTTTTTTACCTGAATGTATTCCACTTAGTTAAAATGCAGTGAATTCTGGTTTATGTTTGTGTGAAAGAGAAGGGAAGCTAGTTACATCCACTGGAACATCCCACCATTCTGTTATGATGTTACTGAGAAAACATTTATGGAGTGGGCTGGAAGTCAGTGCAAGCCTAATGCTAAGAAGCTTAGAATGAACATGATTGATTCAAATGGGACTGTTAACTTTATATGGAAAAGTGTGATTATGCAATCAAATTCATGTAGTGAGCCCTTGATACACACATCAGAAAATCTACTAACAACATTGGGAGCTGAATATTAGCTATCTTTAATCTGTTTCCCTTATAAAATTGAATGGGAGCATTTAAAAACCTCCTGTTAGAGATTATAAAAAAACCCCTGAACAACCCACCAAAACCCACAAAAAAGCACCAGAACAAAACAAATATAAAAAAAGCCTAACAAAGCAAGCAAAAAAAGAAAACTAGACCTAAGCAAAAACACACCACCACCACCAAAATAAGTAAACACATACATACATACATACATACAAACATATATAAAAGCAAATGAAAACCAAAACAGTGGAATTTAGGCAGTGGAAATGTTTGAGTATTTTATTCACAAGCCCTTAAGCAAATTTAAATGTGCTTAGATCAACTAAGTGTTGGCATGCAAATGAAGTTCACTTAAAAAATAATAGTTCCTACTCTGAATACTAACTAATACCTTAAAGACCATAAAAAAGCCTTAAGCATCTGGTGGAGTTAATAGGGGTGTAGTCACGCAACATATCTCTTTTTCTGATGTGTGCTGTAGCCTGCATTTTTCACAGGGGAGGACGAATTTCAGCATGTTTCTTATAATGTAATTCCAGCTTTTTAAATTCTTTCTTTCCAATTCAAATTCTAAACCCTAAGTGTTCTGTAGGTTAACTTCTTAAATTATAAGTGCTCGAGATCAAAACTGCTCTGAGCAACGTCTGTGTGGGTCCTGTAAATTCTAAGTAGGCAGCTCCTGTATTTTTCAGTCACAAGCAGAAGTGGGGAATAGCTTTCAAGATATATTTTGCATTTCTTTTTCCTATTGGTGACGTTTTCATGGAGTCCCATTTCTGTTCCATATAACTCCAGAGTATATTTGCCACAGGATTGTCACGGATGTCAATCCCTCCCTGCAGCTCTTCTTTATTTCTGTTATCTTTATAGGGATCCTACCATGAGTAGCAGCTTTCCAACCTGTGTGCTCTGATAAGGAATCTAAATTAGGTGTGATGGACCTGGGACAAATAACTCCTGTGACACTGTGAGATTCCTTTTGTTTTTGCTGGCAAAGCACTTAAGCTTTTTTACTGCTCAATAAAGCAGTTAATCATATTTTAAAGTATAAGTCTGGGTCGAAGAATGTGATTGAATCAGATCCTTTGAAGTTCACTGACCTGTAGAAAATTGGGAATTTCATAGCTGACTGCACAATTAAACTTTGACTTCAGGGCATATTTAGGTTTAAATTTCTCATTAGAAAGTAATTCTGAAGCAAGGTTTTTTTCTCCTGACAAATGCAAAAAAGCTGTGAAGAGGTTAAACAAAAATTTTATTTTGCAATAAAAACCAAATTTATGCATGATTTTTCTCATTTATTTCTCTGCTTCAGGTAGAAGTAATTGGCTCATAGCTCAATATCCAGTTAATCTTTGAACCTTCAGCAAGCTTTCTTACACATTTTCTAGGTTTTATTCATATGAAAAAAATACCTTTTTTTCATTTGTCCCAGTCTCTTATGAATTATCTTTTAAAAGATAAAGGGAGACAGCAACATGGATAGAGTTATATTCTACAAAATCCTGTTAAAACTGAAAGATCACTCTCTGGATGCTTAAAGTATTAAATTTGGCAGCTACTGAATCCTTTTTCACACTAGTAAGTGTAAAGAAAGTGACTTTTATGGAAGGTAATTGAGACAGAAAGACTGGATTACAAAAAATAAATACTGAAAGGCCTATTCAATTACCAGGAATACCCCTCTGCTTACTGTAGTACATTCATTACTGCTGGAATGGTGATTGAGATTCCCAGTTGCCATCTACTGCCACTGCCCCACAGGAGTCTGCAGTACTTTTTTGGTTCATGTTATTTGAAAATTTGCCTCCAGATGTGATGATATAAAATAATCCAGGAATTGGAAACTTCATTTAAATTTAATTCACAGTATTTATGTCAAAAGACAGGTGTCATATTTTACAAGTTGGGCTTTGCTAGGAGCATTACAATAAAATGTGACTATTTATCTGTCTTGTTCTGTGCTGGATAGGTTTTTAACATTTTACAGAGGAAGAGAGCAGAGAGACACATTTTAAAATACAAACTCAGGGGCCTATGTACATTATCACTATCAAAAAGAGGTTTTAGAGACTCTTCTTTATGTATCAGATTCCAGTTATGCTTCCTGTGGAGTCTGTGTCCACAGTCAGACATAATTAATCCTCCATTCATCAAGGATTTTGGAAATGGGAGATTTTACTTTTTTTTCTCTAAGAAAAGCCAGTGCTCCTCTGTCTGGGCTTGATCCTTGAATTTCACTTGCAGGTTTTTTGCTTAGGTGGCTGTGATGTTGGAGCAGCAGAGATACCCAATGTACTTAATTCTTCCTGCGATGTGGATCTGCCCACACTGGGTTTGGTGGTGGTGAGAACTTTGGAAAGACCAGACTTTATTCTCCTGACCCATCTGTCTTGGGAAGTTTGCAGTCAATTTGGAACTTGTTCCACCCTGTGAGCAGCAACCACATCCATCTGTTTCATCATGTAAAGAGCAGAGACAGACGCTGGGATGGGGATGGTTGACACAGCAGAGCACTATCCTGCATGGATGGTTGGGATGAGGGGTTCACATGGACACACTGCAGTGACAGCATCTCAAACCAACACTTCAGCCAGACAGTTAGGGGACAAATGACGTATGCAACGTGGTCGTACAGCTGCACATCACACATACATGATGCAGAGATGGCTATGGAAAATACTCACTTTTTCACTTGATTCTGCTTCCTTTTGGCTTCTGCACCCCTTTGGTGCATAGCAGGGAAGTAGGTATTTGTGTTTAGTGGAAGAAATTACACTGACTAACAGACACAAGCATTTTACTCATAAATTTATCATAGACTATTGCTGAGGAGACTGACAGACAGCCACTACAAATGGTGAGTTAAACATTTAATGAACCCAGGCTGAACTCCTGGCCCTGTTGAAGCCAATGGAAGTTTTGCATGTCAATTTTTTTTGGGCGCAGTGAAGTTTTAAAGGGGGCAGCATTTTATGTGGGTTTCTAATTGTTTGTTAATCACTAAGTAGAAAATCAGAAATGATGCCTTAAACAGAGCATGTTTTTCCTCTGTGCAGTTTCTTCATAGACATTGGAGTTCACCATGAACAAAACGTGGTGTTCAACAGGGGCTGAGGAGGAAGTGCCAGACCTGGTTTCCAAATTAGTAGATGGTATTTCTAGAATGTGTATTAGTGCAGCACATCTGCGATGCTCTGCTAGAGAAGTACGTGCTGGTGTGTGTGCATCTTAGAACTTTCTAAAGCACAGCGGCTGTTATCCTAAATCATGAGGGGAATAAAATAGGACTGTGGATTTTGCTTAAGGCTCTCACATAAAACAACTTCCAGCAATTTCCATTCCTGATGAGCTGGAAGTATTTGTGTGCAGTAAATATCGGCAGGAAACTAAATGCACTTGCCTGGGGAACAAATTCATGTACGTGAGCAACATGAGGGAATAAAATCCACTCTTGTAGCAAGAGTGCTGTGATTTACAGTTGTGTTCAGCCACTGTCTTCAAGAAACTAATGGAACCACCTTGGCAACTCCAAGGTATGTGTAAGGTTTAGTGTGGGGACATACGTCCTTCCTTCAACTGAAGGTGTAGAAATGAAAGCAATGAGATGTGCAAAGTCACATATTCTGATCCAGACCAGGAGCAGAGCCCCAGTGAGAGCTTAGGAGTGGGATCTGAGATATTGGAAATGACACTAATGTGAACTGGTTGTTTCTTATTTTACTATGCGCCAATGGGAATATTTCATATATGAATTGCAGATGAGTATTTATGGCAGGACAATTGATGGCATGAGTTAGAACCGAGATTTTAAACTAGCTTTAAACAACTTTCTGGTTACTGAACTGGGGAGTAAAATGCATTTTCGTTTAAATTTTCATGTCAAAACATCTAAAGCCCCATTATTTACCCCAGGCTACTTCCCCCCTCAGTGAAGCACTGGGATGCCACTGGCGCAGGATGGGTCACCCAGTGGGGCTGGGGACTCGCGCAGCGCCCGCGGCCCCCTCAGAGCCCCGCGCTCCGCCCACCTGGGATGCCACAGTGAGGAGGGGCTTTTCTTCTGCAGACTCCTCCCTCGGAATCTCCTTCATCACCATGGCCACAGCCTTATCGGCTGCCCTAGCGCCTTTGCCCTACAACAGCGAAACCAACAATGGCGCCAAGTCAGCAGCAGGCTCCGACCGCCTCCCGCGCACGCGCACCCGACCCAGCCCGGTGGGACGCCGGCCGCGCCTGCGTCTGGAAGCGAAGCTTGGTTGGAAGCAGAACACACACACACTGTTTAAAAATAGTAATAATAATAATGATACAACAAATGGTCCGTCAACCCAATGGTTAAGGAGGCAGTTGGGGTCTAGCCGTGGTCTGGTGGCTCGTTAGAGTTGCCCCAATGAAGTCAACAGGAATCCGGCATTTTCCTGCTGGGCCAAGGCCTGCTGGAATTTCCCCCAATGCCAACCTTCTGCAGGATAGGATCCTGCAAGGATCCTGCAAGGACTGAAGGATCAGCCCCTTGATTTAATTTTATTTATCCAAAAGTTTATATCCAAAATACCTCTTTGTGGGCTTTTTGTCATTTTGTTTTTCTTAAAATAGCGTCACGCACAGTTTTCAAATAAAGCACAGCTCCTTGTTGTTCACTGAGGCAAACTCTCCCTGAAATTTGAATGTATAATCTGGACCTACAGAGTTTATAGCTCTAGTAACATTCTAAAAAGCAATTTACATCATATAAACGGTCTAGGTTTTTGCTAACAGAACATACGGAGCCAAATTCTGCCATCGCAGGCATTGCTACAGCTCTCCCCAAAATGATAATTGGTGTTGAACTTACTGTACGGGTTTTTTTTTTAAACGTCACTTTTCTTAAAATTCACTTGATACATTGTAAATATTCTGGACAAAGTTAAGATATTTTAACATTATTTTATAAACAATAGCCAAACAAAAAGTGCACCAACATTATGTGCCATGCTGTTTGATGCCATTCTTTTTAGTTAATGAGGGTCTTTATCATCTTGAATTCACATGGGTTTCTGTATCTTGATCTTTGGTCTTCTTTTGATCTCTGCCTCTTGCAAGAGACAGAGAAAGTTGGAGCTTACACATAAAGCATTGCAGCAGAGCTGTGTTATGCCAGTGACCCTGGGCAGGTCCTTATTATTATACTTTAAAAAGCTCCCATTGATTTCCATGGAAGTTTTAGCTGTGCGAGGACTGCAGGATCTGGCTCCATAAAAGAAGTATTTTACACTGGACTTAAATATATTTAAATCCTTAAAAGTCTATTAACAGAAGGGGTTCTTTACTAAGACATCATATACAAGAATTACCTTCACTAGCAGTGTATTCCGTGTCAAGTAAACCCCCACTATTGCTTATACTGAACTACAGATTGTTTCAGGAACATTTCATCAATTGCAGGTAAAACCATTACGTTCTATTGCAGCTTCTAAATGGATTTTATTACTGGTCAGGTCAATATTAGATTAGCTTGCTTGTGCAACACATCACATATACCCTACAGAGAGTTCTTTGCATGCTGCAAGAAATTCTCAGAGCAGAAGTGTCATAAATGATAAGCATGCTGGATTTGTGATGCCTTTGATATCCAAAGAACTGCAAAGTCATTGTAAAATTAAATATATTAAATTCAATGATAATTATATTTAATTGGTAAGCATATCAAAGGTTCTGGGCCAATTACGTGTTTGTTCATGATTCATATGACATATTCCAGGTCTATGAAGCTTGTTTCCAGTATGACACATGAGCTATCATTAGCTAGCACTAATAGCATGCTACTGGTCTTTAGAAAATGTAGTCCTTTTATGCTGAGTTCTAGAACAAAATCGTTTATCAACTAGGAAGGATGCATTGGAAGGCATGCAGTGCTTTTTATTTCTTGCAGAGTAAAAACCCACCAAAGCAAAGGTCAGGTCACTTTTTTGAAGACAGAGCCACTTTTTCTTCAAGGTTTCACCTACTGCCTGAAAAGAGTCATGATACTCATATTAGTGCCTGCTGTTCATCCTCCACACACG
This sequence comes from Corvus hawaiiensis, assembly GCF_020740725.1. Lineage (NCBI taxonomy): Eukaryota > Metazoa > Chordata > Aves > Passeriformes > Corvidae > Corvus > Corvus hawaiiensis. Next base: position 21,468,343 of record NC_063222.1, on the reverse strand, counting down.
TAACTGCAAAGCCCTGGGAGTGGCTGACACCAAATATAAAATCTTTCTCACCAGTTTAAAGTGGCCATGCTACAATGGAGAAAAGCAACCCAAATGATACCTGTGTCCTATTTTGAATGAGCAGACTTTGTATATTTGCTAGGCAAAGCAAGCGGTTTGATGGTACTTTTTTTAAAGTTAGATCTTTAACTTTCCTACAAGACTGTGTGTAAGTCAGGTTGACATTTCTGGCTGCTCAGCCTATGGTATGTAAAACATTTTGAAACTAGAAGTTGGTAGCAATTTCCTGGGTACCAAAGAGAAAGGCAATGCAGTGGGATAGCTTAAATTGTCAGATTCTGCTGGAGAGGTACACAGGGGAGCAATCCACTGGAAAATGCAGCTTTTTATTCTGTTGACTAGAAATTAATATTGTTGTCCTATGTAAGGTAGATAAGCTTGAAAATTTTGGTCTCTCTTCCCTGTAGTGAACACTATGTAGCCAATACTCGCCCATGAAGCAATTAGGCAGAAGAACTGGAGACACATAAAACCAGTTTTTCTATGGTCAGGATAACCTTGTTAGTGTTCTGAACTGCAGCTGAAATGAAAATCTCCAGCACATTTATTACACTAACCATTGAAGAATTATTATTTTTTTAAGGTGCTATTTACTTGGCCTCCTTCAACACTAAGTGTTGCTTCTTAGCAAGCCAAAGTGCTGTGTAAATTTACCTGGTACAGCAGTTTATTGCTCAAAACCCATAATTCTGTAACAGCTAATTTTACACTTGCCAGGACTTAAAAATGAAGAGTTTGTTGGTAGTGGAGGCTTGCAAGGTAAGTTACTTTCTCATGCAGACCACAGTTTAACAATTTAGTAAATAAATTTCATCATTCCCTATTGGTTTGCAATATAGAAATGGAAACATTTGTGATGTAGAACACGACAACCCATGTACACATAATGACAAACATTAATTGATGAAGGAAAAAATGCATTATTTGTTTAAATGGAACATACTGCTTTGAGAAAAAATGAGAAATGTGTCAATATTTCATTATTTGCTACATTAAAAAAATGCAACAGTTCCTTTAGGTAACATCTCCAAAGCAAAATAAGGAGTAGAGTTCAGAGTATTCCCCTGATGCTAAATATTTATGATAGATTGGGTTCAAAACTTAATAACAATTTCTCTAGGCTTATCCTTTGGGATCAGATAATGGATAGTAATAGACATTTCCATAGCAGTATGCTGATTTAGCAGGATTTTGTAGGGAAATATTTTTTTCTGCTGCTGTTTCTGAATAGTTTCAAATTAAATTTTGTACAAGTCACACTACTTAGATGTGGTACTTAGTAATGACTATTTAATTAAATTACTGTAAGAGCATATTAATGTAAATTTCTAGGGCAGCATGAAGTTGATTTTTTTTTTAAATAAGTGATGCATATACCTTTGTAACCATGCTCATGTATGACAAATATTTAAGTACTTGGGACCAACTGATGACCTTCAGGTCCTGATGGCAGATCAGAATGAACACATGGTCACACTTGAAACATTACTATTTAGTGCAATACTACATAATTCTGTAATTATTTTCTTCATTACAGTGATTTGAAAATTTGTTCTTGCATATGAAAAGCCAACAGCCAGTGCTTTGTAAATGTTTAACATTTTGACAACAGTATTTAAATGATGATTAATTGCAGAAATTCTTTGTTGTCATCTATGCAATAAAAGGATTTTATCTAAAACTATTTCATAATTAGAAGTTTGCTTTTGACAAATATTTAAGGTACTTGATTCCCTAATTCACTTTTCAGGAATATTTATAGCACTTGTTCTTGTGGGAAAGTAAGCAGAAAGAAATGGAGAGATCAGATTTTTCTTTTTTATTTTAGTATGTATACACAGAGAAGGTATTCCTTCTTTACACAGACCTGTGCTGTTCCATTTATTTTCCAAAGAGCCTACTGAGCTGTTTCAGCTTTATTTGGCACACTACAGTGCACCGCTGTTCACTGAGCTATGGGAAATCATGTCAACATGGGCATGTTTAAATTTAAACTTCTATAAAATAGAAGTTTTAAGACAGCTTTCCCTATAAAGGAATTTGATAGATAAAAGATGGATCTTCGGGCAGTGCTGGTACAGGTATGACAGGATTTCTGGTTTCATGGGCATCTTCCTTTCTAGCTGAGGAGAAACAGAGTAACACCTCACTGTATTTATGAATGCAATGCCAAAAAATATGGCCAGCTGTCCTGACCTTTCCCACTGGGTTATTGAATTGAAGTGTTTAAAAACAAAATAACAACAAAAACCAGTTCAGAACATTTTGAAGTACCGAACTGCTCTTAAAATATCTTTATAGGTTGGGAGGGCCTTTGCAAAGCAAACTTTACGAGATATGCATTAGCGAGAACTCTCAGTTTTAGTGGCTGTTGTCCTCCTGTGTTGGGAGAAAGAACAGGGAGAGCTGCTGAACGTGTTGAATTTGGGAGGCTTGGCTGCTCTCCAGATCCTCCAGCAGCTGATGTATTAGAGTACCAGCTAAGCAGCCTATTCAAAATGGCTTTATGCTCCACAAATCTTCCTGTTTTGTGCAACTTAAAAATAAAAACGAAGGGGAAAACTTGGCTTTATTTTTTTAAATTATGCAACACCAAGATTTTTACCTCTCAAAATGAGCACACAGAGCTATGCAATGGTACCATGGGAGTTCCAGTGTCCACAATACAACTGTGAGCTCTTGTCTTACATAGGATCTGTTTATTATTTCAATTTTTTCCCCTCTCAGGCATTTATGTTCATGTTTTCTACATAAGTATTTCTTTTCATCTATACTTTTCTACCTTTTTCTAGTAGTGTTATATCTTGCATTTTATATATAATTAAAAATAATGAGAAAACATATAGTGAGGCAGTTTTATGGACCAATACAAGATTGATATTTAAACAGAAAATTCTGTTTCATCCAAGCTCATGGTAGTTTTTTATTACGAGCCTAATGAAGTCAGGTTTATATCTATGATAAATGAGAACACAACTCATTTAGGCAGTGCCCATTTGACCGTGGTGAGGAAACGTGAATGAGCTCTCAGTCCTGAACTGGAAGCAGCATCATCAGGGTAGACCAGCTTTCAGAACCTGAGCTACTATTTTGATATTGTGTTTGCATCCTTTGGAACCTCTTGTCAAGCTCTCTGTTAGTGATTACCCAAACTCTTTTGACTCGTGACCTTCTGTAGTTCATTCTTACAAGATTATTATGAAATACAGACAGAGTTTGCTACAGACAAGGAAGCAGCTACAAGAAGGTTTGCCCAAGAAGTAATTTACAGTAAAGCAACTAAGTCCACATTGGCTGAGTTCACAGTGTTCTACTCCTCTTTCATTCCCTTCCTCATTTTTTCATCCTTATGTTGATGGAAAAACAGATTTCGGTGTTAATATGGGAAGACTTTACTGCGTACAAGAAAAATGGCAAAGAAAGAGACAAAAACTGATAAAAGGCAATCAGCACAAATATTCACATTTACCCTCACTGGGTTGTGTCTTATATCCATTTAAATGTCGTTAGGGTGGTTAAATTGCATTCCAGCTTGAGAAGCATTTGCATTGAAATGGCACTGTAAGGTTTTCTGTTTATTGACTCTCAGTAACTGTTGCATCACGTGTGCTCCCTTGAGAAGCTGTCTCAGTCTGAAGGCTACAGATACATTCCCAAAGCCAAGGGGGACAGCTTCCAAAGCATCTCTGGTGGAAGCTCTGCAAGACCCATTTTACTCTCAAGAACTTGTGCAAAGTTACTGTACTTAACACATCTAAATGCAAATTATGACTGGAAATGAATAAACAATTCTGTGAAATCTAACTCATTCTCTATAAGCTAGTATGAATCCTGCAGGCTAATAGGAGGAGGAGGATGAGAAGTAAGTTTTTTTTTCCCCTCTTAAGTCAAAAGGTTTGGAGTATACATAGGGAATGTATATTTTGAGCAAGATAACAACACTCTGTAATGGTGGAACAATACTGATGATTTAACTGTAAATAGTAAACCCAGTTGGGAATATAGAGCAGGGTTGGTAAGAAGAAGGAGGTCTGGGACAGAACTAACTATTTAGAGGTTGTTTAAGGTTCTGATCCTTTTATGTACAAGTTATATAATGTATTTCCTTGTGATAGAAGGCTTGGGTGAGAGGTTTTGCAGTCCTTTCTTTCTTTGCAATTGTCATCTTTTAATAAGTCCATTGTGAATATACAGAAACTATTTTTTAGCACTTATTTGATTGACTTCTTAATGATTTGGAATTGCATTACCAAAGGGATGAGTCCTTTGACTGCACAATGGTATATGACTTGAAAAATCTTAGGGAATAGCTGCAGGATTTCCTTCATCTCTGCTTAGTCTGTGTCAAGGAACTTTGTGAAATCACTGGATTTAGCAGCTGGGAATTTCAGATTTGTTTGGTAGTCTTCAGCAGAGAATTAATACGGAAGTATTTTCTCCCCCTTAATTTCAGTTCCTTTCATGTTGACTTCAGTGTCATGAGCCCCAGTCATAACATATGCATAGCAACAGAATTACTTGCTATTGGTTGCTATATTGCCATGATAATGCATGTGCTGAATTAGAATAAGAGATTCCCCTGGTACAAGTTCAAGTGAAATTCCAGGAGATCAGACCACTTTCAAAATAAACAATTGATGACTAATGTGCTGTCTGTTGTTTAAGTGTGCGTTTACTGCCCACATGATGTGTAAATGATGGATTTTGCTCCCTCATTTCCTCCCAGCTCATGATGTTACTGTTCTTTGAAGAGGTAGGGGTTCCTCACCTCCTGCTACACAATTGTTATGGTTTTGTTTCATGAAACATTAAGAGAACTCAGACAAACTCTGCACTCTGTTTAGGAAAAGCAATGAAATAAACTGAGAGGAGGTGGTATTTTATGTGGAAAAATCAGTGGCTTATCAGTGAGCAGGAATACGGGATAGTCTTTGTAGGAAAAGCAGAATATAAAACATTGTTCTGAGTTAACTGGAACAGGCAAGCTGTTACAAGGCAGCTGCTTCTGAGTCTGTCTTATAGAAACTCTTTTATAGGTGTAGCAGTAGGGTAACCCTCAGTGAAATTAACAGCTGTTCTTATTTAACCTCAGATAATGGCTTGAGCTACAAAGCTCAAGGCAAGCATTTAACTTTTTGCATGCTTGTCACAAATATTTATAGATGTTGGGAATTTTGCTTTTGACAGTTTTGCTTGGATCTGCTTTCGTATTATCTTTGTGTTTAACTCCATCACTGTGAGAGAGGTTTTGTACTCCCAGTTGTGCTGTCCTAAGAGTCAAAACATTAATTTATTGATATTAGTATAGCAAAGGCAGTGTTGACCAGAGCAAAATATGGAGTGAGTCATGGCATAGCTTAAAACTTCCTGTTCATTTAAAGAAAAAAAGAAAAAAACCCCAGACAAATGCAGCTGTTTCCAGAAGCTGTTGTGCCTTAGCTGTTGTATCTTGATATCACTAAAGTTTCTCAATAATAAAATGCACGTGGATGTGGCAACATAGAAGTATTTTGGCCTCATGCAGAAGGTGATATTCAAGTACTTTGAAGGAGTCTGCCTTCAATTCCAGAGAAAAAAATGGGTGATTTCTGGGATGAGGTGAGTCTATGGGCTGGTTGTCTCTTTTATTACATCTTCACTTGCAATCAATGAGGCTCAGAAAAGTGTATGATGATGCTTTAAGTGTAAAAGACAACTGGAAGTATAACTGTGTCTGGAATATGATGCAAGTTCTTTTTTAAAAGAAAATTACACAGGTTCTGATGTCAAAATTGTACAATCTGTGCTCTACCTGCCTGGAACATAGAAGAAATGTGTATTTTTTCCAGTGTTTGCAGACTTTGTTGTTCCTGTTCCAGATATCGTTATTAAATCCTGCACTTCACAGCTGTACACCTGTGTAGCCAGAAAAGGAATTAGGTCCCATTAGCCCCATATTTTTGTTAGTGGAGCCTTTTTCTAGATTGGGCAGACACTCATCAGACATTTAGAATGAGAAAAAGACAGGCAAAGGAATAAATGCAATTTAAAAAATAAAGAATTCTCTGACAGAGTTAGAAAAAGGCTCTGAAAGCATAATATTCTGATCATATCCTACAGATACAATTTTGTGAGAGTTTTAAGATCATTTTAAAGTCCTGAAACTGTGGTTTTCTGCACAGAAAAGAACTGGCACTCCTCTAAAGAATACAACAGAAATGTTTCTTAAAACTATTGGAGGGACATAAGAGTTGCCTGTTGCTTCCTCTTGTTTTGCATTACCAGATTAAGAGTCCAAATTGCTTATTTTCATAGTCAAGGTTTTACTCTTATTTTGAAAGTCCTTAAGGAAGGTATTGTTTAGCAAAGGTGGAATTATGTTGAATAAGGGTGACTGTTCAGATGACCTGTTATTTCAGAATCAGATAAAATTTTGCATACTGTTTTGAAAAATGAGATATGTATCTAAATAAATGAATTGGTATATGTCTTTTACTAGGTACCTAATCTCAGAACTATTTAAAATTTGTATTAGTCCTTAAATTCCTTATTTTGATTGTTCTGGTTTTGTTTATGAAGGATGACAGCTTGGGCACTGAAGACAGTTTGTAATGCATTGTGACCACTATTAACTCTTACTGAAGATTAGGATGAAAATCTCAGGATTTGAGTTCTATAAATATGGGGTAAACATTATGTGATCAAAATTCATGTCCTCAGTTTAATGTTTTCATACAGATTCTTTCATGGTTTGTGTATAATCACACAAGATTTAATTCTGTTTAGGATTTTTGTTTTTCTTTGGCTTGCTTGTTAAACACCTTGCTCAAAGGCTATTAAAAACAATGAAAGTTTTTATAACCACGACATGCTGAAATATTTTTAATTCCACCATAACAATGTATGTGATTCTACCATGTAAAAGGATAGAAAGATGGTGAGGCAGAGAATTAATGGAACAAAAAAGTAACAAAGGGCAGCTGGAGGTTTGTGATTGGGTTTGTTTTGAAGCAGATTGATGTTACCTTCTCATCATCTGTAATCAGACGTACATATTAAATAGTGAAAACGTATCATACTATGTGGCAGGTTTGAAAACAACAGATCAGGATAGTTTATGATTGAAATATACTTTTAGGACTTATTTACTTGACCTATAAGAGTTCTCTCCAATCACTGTTCTAAATTCTGCCAGGGTAAATTTAGCCCTTCCTGTAATACAAACATTTGATTCCCATCATAATAAAAACACTTGATACTCTTGAATTTATTATGTAGTTTTTTTGCTAAAACCTTAAGGTTTGAGTCCTTTCTAGACTGAATGGTGTCAAAGTAGAACTCTTCTAGCACTTTGGTCATAAATGGTCTTTATGCTGTATCCTTGACCCAAAATTCATTCTGAGTCTCTTGTGCTGTGTGGTCTTCACAACAAAGTGTTCAGAATCTGAGTGTACTTACCTCCAGAATAAAACCCTATTTTTAACCTGTATAGTAGAGTATGTTTACCCCCTTATTTTTAATCCCTAAAAAGAGTAGATTGTCACTTATCAGACAATGGCAATAGAGCTGGAATAACAGTGTGGCTGCAAAATAACTTAATGTCCCTGACCTAGACATGGCCTCTGCATGCACTTTCAGCTTCAGAATGATCTCATCTGAAGTACTAAAGTATGTTAATGCTCCAAAAGCAGCATTAACAGCATCATATAAAAGCAGCATTAGCAGCATCATATAAACCCATTTAGAGAGGATTATGCTACTGTCCCTTCATTTACACAGTTTGGAAGCCTTCAGGGAGAAATTCTTAAAACTGAGGTACTATGAGTCTGCTCTTAAAAGATGTTCCTAATTCTCTGATGTGTACTGTTAGTGTGGAGAATGGACCTTTCTACTCTAATATTGCAAATACATTGTAATTACAAACATGAAAATGAAAAAACAAAAAGTAGCTGCATTAGTAGATAATTACTTCTAGACCTAATCAGAAGTTCAGCTGCCTTGGACAACTAAAAACTCATTCTTAGCAAAGAATCATAGGATGATTTGGGTTGGAAGGGATCTTAAAGACCATCCAGTTCCAACCCCCTGCCACGGGCAGGGACACCTTCCACTAGAGCAGATTGCTCAGAATCCCGTCTGGCCTGGTCTTCTATCTTTACTGTTTAAGGTAATTTTTTATCAGTTACATTTATATAAATTGGCTCTTTTGTGAATATTTGCAAGTGTTCTATACTCTTTTTTGCTTCGGTAGATTTAATTTCATTTTTATATCAATGACAGTGATTAGCACTTGGCCTGTTCGACAAGGAGCTGAAAGCAACAACTCTATTTCTGACAGCCAGCACATCACTGATATCAGATATTCTCTGTACTGTTCTGCTTGAATAGGCATTCACCCTTTCCTATAGAATTTTTTTAACCTATTTTATTTATTTTTGCATACTTATAAAGTGAAAAGCATCTACTGAAGAAAAAAAAGAAAATTATGTACTTATTCACTCACTTTATACACACTTTTAAAATGTATGCTTTAAGAGTGTATAATGTTTATAAAGTGCACAGTGTTTTGCAGTCCACTTGTGTTTAGGTTGGCAGGTTCCTCATTAGGGAATCAAGTTCTCTCGTTTTGTTTCTGTAATTCAACAGAATCACAAAATTCAGTTGTTAATTACCAGTTTGAGGATGTCTGCAGTGTAATTAAAAAGGTGGTGAGTCCACACTTTTTACAGCAGCTTAGTTTGGCTGCTAGTTGTAGCAATTCTGTTTAATAAAAACTCTGTGGGTATCTACAGCATGGTATCTGTGACCAAGTACTAAAAGCAGCTGGTAACAGCAAATGGCTCTTACGGAGAAATTCTTAATTCTCAAAACATCTTAATTAAGATTTCGTAGGCAAAAAAAAATTTGCTAAATCATCAGTTATATTTTCCAAGAAGCTTCCATTGCAATTACTGTCTTGGGATGTAAAGGATGCTACTTGCATTTCAAAACTGGCTTCTGGTAGATACAAAACCCCTTGGATGTACAGTTGCTCCAGTTAATGGATTGTGCCTCTTCAGCTGGGATGTCAAATCTAGCACCAGTGTGTCCTGTGTAGTTAAAGCCAAACTATATCTCCCCCTCAGTCCAGGGCACAGTGACCTAACGCTGTGGAGGTTAAGTGACCTGACAATAGCATGACAGCCATTGTCAGAAAGATTTCTCCTCAGAGGTTCCATAAAAAAATAAATGTCTCAATCCTGCAGTGCAGTGCTATACTCTGCTGGTGTCTCCTTCCACAAGAACACATTCATTTACCACAGACTGTTCTTGAACATCAAAATCGATCTTGATCAAGTGAAAGAGCATGCCATTTTCCAAATGGCTTGCAGGCAGCCTCAGTAAATGTGCTTTTTATCAGAGAATGATCAGGCTCATAGCTGAGGGAAAGGAGTGCAGCAGCTCACTCATGTCTGCCACTTGTACCAAGGATTAGCCCAGGATGTGGCTGACAAACACCTGGAGAGGGCTCGGGTATTTCTGGCACCCCAGGATGGGTGCAGTGGGTGTTATCCTGGGTGTAGAGGAAAAGTTGTGGAGTCTCAAACATATGTACATGTATCAAATATATTGATATATGTATATATCTTTGTTTTCTACTCCCTGAGGAGAGGAACTGAGCCAGCACAGGGAAAGTTTTGCTGCTGTAGTTCTGCAGTAATTCACTATCCTGTCTCTTTTTGTATTTAGGAACCGAGAGTGGCCTTAGATAGCTGCTCTAGTGACACTGCTATGATTGACTGAAATCAGTCTATCAGTCAGCACTCTGAATTTTGTATTCACTGAAACACTCTGCTGCCTCATTTCACTCTGAAAATCTTGTAAATAAGGAAGTTTTATCCCAACTTCACTCTTTCCAATTAAGTGTGAGACACTTCATATTAATGAAACCCCAGTGAAATGATATGAAAGATGGCATAGTCAACTCAGACCGTTAAAAATTACTTGAATAAATACACAGGCATATGCTTAGACTGGCAAGGACTGGAAGGTTTTTTTCAGCCCAGATAGCACGAGCATAATTGAGGAATAAAAGAAGCTGCTGCAGATGGTGATAGCAGTGAGAGGCCCAGTGACATGTGCTTCCACTCCAAGTTTGCTACAGGGGAGTTACTGAGGTAGGATAACACATCAGAGCAACTGCCAGAATCTCAGTCTCCAAGAAACATGCTTATTAGCTAATTAGATCTGCATATTCATAAGGAGAGTGAATCGAATCACTCCTTCCTATGGGGAGGCGTTCATGAGTCGGAAAGCAAAGTGAGGGATCTGTGTCTTTGTCCCAAGGGATCAGTGCCAGAGAGCATCCACAGAGATGAGGGAATGAGGATTTCCAAGAGTGAGGCAACCTGTGGTACTGGAATGGTGTAGGCACTGCCTGGTCAGGGCGAGGAAGAATTACCTGTAACTAAGTCAATCTCCCAGCAGGACTGGAAAATACTGGTGCTTCCCAGGAAGGGAGGCGGGGTGTTACCTGGGTCACAAGGTGGCCTTGTTTGAAACCCTGCCAAGCTGTGGTTGATCTAAAAGCTGAACTAAGAGTGTCCACAGCAAGACCTGGATTTTTTTTTCCCCTCCTGTTCACACCTTAACATGAAGTGCCTGTGGAGTCACTGGCAGCCAAAAAAAATTCAAGCAACTGATTCCTGGTCAGTGAAGTGGAAAGGATAGCTTGGAGCAATTTTCACACACTCCTTTCTGAATTGCACTGTCCACTCATCAGCTACACTTGAGTTTTTACAGACATTTTGCCTCATTTCGTTAATAGAATAAGTTTCTTTGGTCAGTAACAGTGCCAATGGTTGAAGAGAGTTTGGCTACGATAGACTGAGAACTAATTCTTATATCTTAGTACATGAAAGACCATCTCCTTTCAAATGTTACTGTGTTATCTTGGAAGTGTTGAAAAAAACCCCACTCTTTTTAACGCTCCTGTTCACTGAAAAGCAGAGGAATAACTCCTCATATACCTGCTGAGGCTGTTTCTATTTTCTCCAAAGGGTTTTTTTTGGTGTCGGTGTTTATGTCAAATGCTGACCTTTTATTTCCCTATTGTCTGTGGCAATATAGTTTAACTGTATGTTATTATTTCCATATACGTGCTTTTGAATATATTTTTTTGCACTCTGTAAATATCTTGACATTACCAGAGGCTGTGAGCTTTTAGAAACTCTCTTAAAGATCTGCTTGCAAATGTAAAAATATGCACGTTCCATACACAAAGATAGCTGGAAATGAATTGCTAATTAAAACAAGGCATTGTCTTCTGTGCAAATGTGAGCTTTCTGACAGTAAATGTAGATAAGAGACACACAGAATGAATGCATCAAGTGCTTGCATTTTGTGACTAAATTTGAAATTTCAGTCTGAATTTTCCTGGTTTATTTATGAACCAAAGGCTCTGTGCATGATTAGTTTTCTGTGCACAAGACAAGGATCAAGAACAAAAGATGGTATTTTGTTTGTCTTGTAGCTGCCTGATTTAGAACTCCTATTACCAAGCATGACTTGTTTATGACTATATCAAGTTAGCCATTTAACTCTAATGTGGAGTATTACAGATACCAGCAGATCAGCAAATTATAGATGGCATTTTAAATTGTTACAAATACTGTGGGAACCAAGAGAAGGAGGACTTTCTTTCCAAGGTTTTTTTGTACCATTAAGTCTTTAAATTTCTGGGCTATGTGATATAGTAATTAGTAATTTCTAGCTTTTGAGGTTATGATATGCCTTGTGCTCACCTTAGCTGACCTCATATATAACAGATATAAAAAATCTTTCCTTGTTTTTTACATCACTTGTATCTTGTAGGGAATATTGTCTAAGACATATATATATATATATATATATATATATATATATATAATTTTGTGGAAGTTGTATTATTCTGCTTGTGAAGTGCTCTAGTGCTGCTCTTAAGTCAGAGGAGCATCTTTGCTGACTCTCTGACCTTTCAGCTTGGAGAAAACCAAGCTCCCATTGAGACATTGATTTGCTCCCTCCAACTTTCTCATGAGATACATCCCCAAAAACCATTCTGCTGTTCACATCAACGTGTCAGCACTTCGCTTCTCCACTGGGAGTAGACGGTGCCGAATACTCCCACAGGCAGGGATTTCAGCAGCCTGGAGAAAGGATCTCAACTAACCTGGAGGGGAAAGTTTTATTTTGGGAAACTGCTGCCTTTCCTCTCCTGGGTTCATGCTTCAGCGCAGGTGTGATGTTGTGCTGAGAGTACTTCATGAATTTCCAGTTTGCAGCTCCCTTCAGTGTCCTTAGGATTCTCTGCTGGACGTCCTCTCTTTTTTTGCTGCTACTTTTCTACTCATTATAGTGCAGCCCAAAAGGCAGCAGAGCACCTGCTATCACAGTAGTGTTCTATTTAATGTAGTAGTTGAACTCCAGGTAATCACTTGCTGTCTGCTTCAAGTATGATTTCTATAAACCCTCCTAGGAAATAATCAATAAAATAGCAATGAAGGACAGTTTTTTATCCTTAATTTTACTTTGCAATAAATCTATCAACACTTGAAATCTATCCTCTGAGAATTACATGTTCAGTGAGTCAGAAATTCTGTTTCAGAACTAAAATTAGGTATTTCTGTTTCACTTTGTGACTATCAGGAGGTTTTCCCTGATCTGTATGGCCCTCTATTCTGTTTTTTATAGAGAATATCATACCTAGAAACAATAGGTACTCTTTGTGTAGTGGGAGGGAAAACATTCCCTATTGAAACTGCTGAGTTGGAGTTACACTGCGGACCAATAAATCTCAGCTGTGGCCTCTTAGGGACACATATCCTGTTGAAGTAGCTATTGTACAGTGTTGACATTTCTCCTACTGTGTTTATATATTGATTTAATATCATTATTTAGAAAAATATATGACAATGGTCTGGAATAATGATCACCTTGCAAGATGATCTGAATAAAGCAGTGTTGAAACACAGATTTAGAGGGAGAACTGCCGGAACTTCTGCTCATTTGGCACCAGCACCAGTGTAAATGCTATGACAATACCCTTGTAAATGTTCCTATCCAGACTGCATCTGCCTGTTCTGGCATGTGAGTCTTTGGCTCATTGGCTGACTGGAAAAATCACAATAAAAAATTGTTTCTTTGACCTGCAACTGAAGTGACTATCAATGCAATGCAAAATTATGAAAGTAAAGCCTTGAATCAAATGGGGTGTCATACTAAGCCCAAGTCTTCCTGTTACAGAGGTGACAGAAAAATATGTAGCTCAGAAAGAAATCAGTACCTGAACACTTGGAACTGATATCTCAAAATATTTTCCACAGAAGACTGTCACCAAAAGCTGGGGATGCTATAAACCTAATAAGTGCTGAATTTTCCTGAAAAATCTATGTGCATTGAATGTGTATTAAAATTGCATGCAACTCTCAGTCATGCTGAACAATCCTTCTCAGTGAAAAGAAATACGGACATTTAAAACCAACTTATATATATTCAACCAAAAGGACTTTCTTGGTTTGTTGGCTTTTTTTTTAAACAATGCTACTTCAGTGTTTACTGCATTACATGCATCTTTCTTCCTTTGTCTGGCTTGCTGCTTTTATGGATGAATTCCAAAGGAGAAAATTGTATCTCCTTTCTCAGATGTTCATTTTGTAAAAACTACCTGATGTTGGCAGCAAGTGGAATAAAACCAGCAGGACTAGAAGGATGTAAAGGAATTTCTGAATTTTATGGCAATGTTCAGAGTTCGACAGGGAATCTTTGCAATGCAGCTGTCATCTCTCCCGGAGAACAGAAAAACTTCTGAGAGCTTGATGTTTTTCTCCCTGGGGTCCTGGTGGGGGATGGATGTGAGGAAACACATCTATAAAGGAGTTTTAACTTCTTAAAAGTTGTTCAGAATTGTGAAGGCCAGAGGCCTATATATCAACCTACTGGCTGAGAGGATTCCAGTGTGAAAGACAAATTGAAAGAAATCAGGGAACGTGGCACAAAGAGTAATGAATAAGCACAGCTGTCCCTCACCAATTTAAAGAGAAAATATTTTCCATAGTCCTTTATTTTTTAAACTAATTTTGGCTGTTAATGTGAAATCAAAGATTAGACTGTACTTCTTGCAGGAATCGTGTCTGTAGTCTTCTACTCCTTTCATATGTAAAATGATTGAAATGAGAGTGAAGAGCCACGAGCATCATAGAGATGCTTTGTCTCATCTAGAATGCTGGGAAATTGTGCTGTAAAATAAGCTATAGAAAAATAGTACCATTTTTGCTCAGAGAAATCCAGAACAGTAGCTGTTGTTCTCTAGCAGTTCAGTTATCAACTAGCAATTATCGAAAGAGCTAGAAGCCAGTTTAGAAACTACAGATTCTCCTATTGTGAGGTTTTGTACTGCTGCCTATCTACAGCTGATACTGCTGTATTACAAGCCCCTGAGAACATTAGTATGGTGTATTCTGTAAGTATTTCCTAAGTCGGAGTAATGCAATTACAAAACCAGAAACTACACCCTGGACTGTAGATGTAGTTACATGTGACTCTCGTATAAAGAGAAAAGCTTGTCTAAGATATAACAGCCTACTTTGATGTGTTTAAGGACTAAATCTCATACATTTAAACCCTAAATATAACGGCCTATCTGCAGTTAGGGATGTGACACAGGCCAGCCCTCACATCTGCCCTCAGAACATTAACCTGGGGGCATTTAGACAGCGGTTGTGGCTTGATACTGTAAGACGTTAAACGCTCCCAATCCCATTGCCTCCTCCAGCTATAAGATGTGCTCAGTAAATCCCCTAAGCAGGAATTAGATTTAGCAAAATAAGTCCTCCTTCTCTTGTTTTAATTGGTTGAGTTCCTGAATTAGGGGAAGCATTCAGAATCCATTAGAAATAAACATTGGAAAGCAGCCTAAAGTTTGTATTCAGCCAACACAAGCCCATGTGTGACTGAAAATTCCAACTTTAGGCTTTGCTTGGTTCCCAGCAGCAAATGAAGCTCATAATTGTATTGTGGATGGTGGGGGAATATGATAATGAAACATCTGGAATATTGAGGACTCGGAGAGACTGGAGGTAGCCCCAGTCAGTGTGCACAGCTGCAGTAAGCCAGAGCTCCTGGGTGGTAAATACTCCTTATCAGTTGCTCTTCATACAGGTTTAAAAAAAAGGAATTGTTGTTGAAGTTCACAATCCTATGATCAGTTTCACCACATCTCCCTGTTCCAAATACCATCAGGGATTAAGCATACTTGTAGAGAAGTACTTGTCTCCTGGTTTCAGGAGAATAGAGACAGCTGTTGTGAAAACTGCTGACATCAGACAGAGGAAGAGAGAACAGAGATAATGAAAAATGTCAGAAGTAAAGAGAAGGAGAAGACTGATGAGATCATCAGCCCTCATGAAGTATGTCATGTCAAAGGTGTTTGACACAATGCAGCGAGATAACAAGCACACACGACACACTGAAAGTTTCTCTGCTTATACACTCACATATCTGCAGCACAATTTTACTCTTTTTTTAGCATGTTTCATAGAATGGTTGGGGTTGGAGGGCACCTTAAGGGCTATCTAGTTCCAACCCCTCTGCCACGAGCCAGGATGCCACCCACTAAGTCAGGTTACCCAGGGCCCCATCCAACCTGGCCTTCAACACTTGCAAGGATGGGGCATCCACAGTTTCTCCAGGCAACCTGTGCCACTGTTTCACCTTCCAAGCAAAGAATTTCCAGCACTCCCAAGTCCTTCTCTGCAGGGCTGCTCTCAATGCTTGTGATTAAAGGCTCAGACGGAATAAAACCAGTTCTCCCTCGGACTTTGACAGTCTAAACTTTCAAAAGAGTCTACCACAGAACTTGTAGCATAAACAGCTTGAAAGACACTGGGAGCAATCAAGAATCTACAAGTGAAGGTCAGCAGATGTAGCTGTGTTATCAAGAATTCATCATGGCAGCGCACTTCACTTATTTATATTTATATTTATATTTATGGCTAATGATTAAAACCTGTGGATTTCAGAAGAATTCCACTCAAGTTAGAGCAGTCTCACAGCAGCTGGGATATGGGAATACCAGCACAGCACGTTGCTCTAACTTAGCACCTCACACTTGCAACTTGCCAAATGTACTTACTTTGAGGGAAGGTGAAATAGAGCTGGCTGGCTTTGGACTTGTTCTGTGTGTAGTTGCATCTGCCTCTGTTTCCCTGCTATGATCATTCTGTAAGAATGTATTTTTAATAACTAATAATTCTATTAAAGTGGACAGGTAATTAACATATGCTTGTGCAATTTCTATTCTGTCTCCTAGTCCATGTGTTGTCTTTCTTAGTCTTTCTTCTGTTATTTTTAATTGTATTTTTGTATTTTCAGGGAGGTAGATCTCCTATGTTTGACAGTCTTGTCAGACATATGTGCTAGTATATGGAGCCATGCTCCATCAGGACCTTGTCACAAGGGAGGAGGGATGGTGTTTGTTCACAACCATCCAAGAACTACAATGGTAAAAGATGCCTTTGCAAGTTCTCCTATCAGCTCATTTTCAATAGAAGCTTTGCTATGATTTGCTAAAAACTCAAAAACATCCCATGTCCAGTCTTTGGCAGTTTCTGGACTACAAATGAATCTGAACCTCCCCTTTGAGAAGGTTCAAATTGGTAGTAAATAGTGAAAACTGATTGTCCTAAACTCCAGAACTATGCTGCACAAATATGGCCTGCAGAAATCCTATAGCTCTGCATCTCCATGCACTGCACGTGGTAAGAAAATATTGTCTCCAGCTGCTGCCTGCAAAAGACTTTCTATTCTGAGGCATAACATTTCTCTGTAGGGATACATTAGCTGAATTTATATATATAGCCTGTCAGAAGTCATAATCTAGAGAATTAAGCTTTTAAACATTTGTGAACTACCTTGTATGATGAACTTCTTATACTGCTTAAATTATTGAAAAGACTCAGTGAAGTGAGACACTTAATTTTAGTAGAGTGAAATCTTTTTAAAAGACCAGTTAGGAAGATAATTCAGCATCTGCAGAAACACGAATATCAGAGTTTCAAAGCTTCTTACTATTGGATGACAGTATTTCAACAACATGCACACATTTGCAATAAATCATATTATCCATCATGCTCTCCTAAATGTACACAAGGATGTAAACAGGTATGAAAACTTCAACTGAAAAGTCCCATTATTTGCAAAATTTTGCAGGATTCATGCTGCCATGTTATTTTACCCATTGCACATGTAAATACCAAATAGAGACAAGCTGCACAGGGCAACCTCTCCTCTTGAGACTAAAGGTCTACCACATAATCAAACACAGAAGTAAAAATTCCAATAAAAACTGGAATTGAATTATTAACCTCTAGAATTCTAAATCAGCCTTAAAAGTAGTCTGTGGAGGTTCAGTCTCTACAATCCTCCTCTTACAGTAGATTTCCAGCTCTCAGCATGCAGTCTGGCAGCAGTAAGTGCACTGTGGCTGGGAGCAGCTGTTCATGATGGTATCCAGCAGCTGAAAAAAACCCCACTGAGAATGCCAAAAAACAAAGTTTTAAAATCTACTCTAGAAACATCCCTCCACCCAAGGTTCCCTTAAAGGACAACTTATTGCCAAAGATTAAAGTTAATTTTGGAGGAAAAAAACCATAAATTAAAATGTAGAGAGGTTTTTTTGCTTGTTTTTGGGTTGGTTTCCCCATCTCCTCCCCCCTTTTTTCTCCTATCTATATCTTTGCACATTCTGAAACTAATCAGATGTCTTGGCACACCAGATTGTGTGGCTCCTCAGCCTTACATATGTCATAAATTCAGGATCCTCTTTCTGAAAGGCTGGGGTGTGATGCGATGTCTCCTGTGAATCTGCTACACCTGGAAGGCCAGGTGCATCCTTCCTCCTAATTCTGTCTTGGTAATTTTTCAATATGCCTTTCTTGGAGCTGGTAGCTCTCAGGTGTCAGATATATCTTTGTCAGGAAAATGTACTGGTGCCTTTGTTGCAGTGTCTTTTAGACCAGTTTGGAGTACTTGTGATTCTACATCCTCCTCTTGGAAAATGTAGGTGGACTTCGACATTCTTATAGAAACCAGACTGGGGCTGAATTGTTGATGGATGGGTTGAAGTCAGAGTTGGGCATGGGTGTGTGCAGCCCCTGTGTCCATGAGTGACACTGAAAGACAACTGTGTGCTGTCCCCAGCCACCCTGTCACCATTACCACAGCCCAGTGTGGATTCTGGGAATGGCTGCAGCCTTGTCTTCTATATCCCCTTCATGGAAGAGGTGAGTTGGGAAAACTTCAGGTACTAGTGCAAGCAAGATGAGCACAAATAATCTGTTTCTTTTTACTTCCTTTGCTCTAAACCCACTTTATGTAACTCTCACCTGCCTGCTAACACTGTGATCAGGCATTGTGTTCAGTGGAAGTAAGGGGCACCACAGCATAGGGCTGAAATTAAGTCATTGGAAGTGCTACTTATAAGACACAGCGGCTCCTCTGACCTCCTCAAGAGCTTTCCTCAAAGGAGTTACTAAATCTGCTTTGCCATGGAGGCGCCTGGATGCATGTAAAGAGTTTCATCTTTCTCGAAGTGTTGTAGTTGGTGTGGATCCACAGAATAGGCAGATGGAGAGGTGGCCCAGACAGCTTTCCACAACGTTTCCTGTGAGAGTGTTAACAATTTGATGACTACATGATGGTGTAGTAACTATGGCTTGTAGGCACAAAAACTTCTTGCAGTTAACTCGAGTGCTGTACTCTGATCCTAATCTCTGTTTAGAATCTAGTTTAATTTATTTGCACTAGAAGAAATAGCTGACCTTTACCTGACTGTACCTGGCATTGGGTCTTTGCATTGTGCTTATTGGTTTCATAGCATTTAATGAAAAATGTGGCAGGGTACATTCTTAGCTATAGCAAAATTGTCTCAGTAAATGACAGAGCTATGGATCTTTAAAAACTACCTTGTCCATTGCTTTTTTTTTTTTTGACTGTCATAAAAAATTTTTAAACAGTATTTTTTAATAGAGCACTAATGAAATCTGCAGGCAGCATCAGAAAGCCCGTTGATCTCTTGTCAGTGGATCCCACAATGCTGGCTGATTATAATTTTCTTTTTATGTCAGAGAACGTATTTCAGTGGAAGCACTCCAAACTTAAACTAACTTGAGAGTTTTAATTAAATGTCGTTTGCACTTGGCTGCTGCTGTCTGTGTGGGGAAGAGTGGGATGACACAGCTTCTCAGTTCCTTTAACTGTGTTGTGGTGTTGCTGAATGAAGCTTCCTTTTTTCCTACTGTAGGAAGGAAGACAAAGCAAAATACTTGTTCTTTTATTGCAACTGTTCATTCCTGCTGTCAGTGGGACTTGCATCACGTGAGCAGCAGGAAATCATTCCTATTTAGGAATATTGTTAATTCTTATCCCAGGAGCCTGAATGCATTTCCCACATAAAGCCTTTGACTAGATCAGTCACCAGATATCAAATATACAAAAGTTGTCAATGCTTTTTATCACTTGTTATATGTTCAGTTAATTTCTCTGTCCTATAAGGGATATTATCATACGTGACTCTGTAAGATTCTCTCCTGCAGATTTACAGATTCTTTGTACGACATAAATACAAACACCTTCTTTGGTGGAGCTAAGGGGTTTGCACCATGTGATCTCCAGAGGCCTTTTCCAAACTGAACTATTCTATGATTCTATTCCCTTATCCTGAATTTAATCTTTGTTTCCTTTTAAGTGAAGAAGTTTTATATTTTAATAGTAGGCCCAAGGTGAGGGAGCACAGCGACCCATGGTGTGAGTCATTCAGGACCTGGGTAAGAACTGAGGGACAGTGTTTACCAAGTTGCCCGAGGTTCCTGTTCTGCAGATGCCATCTGGCAAATTACTTTCTTACAAACAGCAGGAGCATTTAATCTCCAATGTGTCATATAAAGGATGTACTGCGTGATAATCCTGAAGACACTTGCTGCAGCACACTGGGTCCTCACTCAGGGAAAAGCAGCTGTGCAGGAATGTGAATGAGCTGGGAATATGAAAACACTCAAACTGATAGAGTGAGTAATTACTCATCTGAAAGGGAAGGGTGTGAAACCCCTT
This sequence comes from Corvus hawaiiensis, assembly GCF_020740725.1. Classification (NCBI taxonomy): domain Eukaryota; kingdom Metazoa; phylum Chordata; class Aves; order Passeriformes; family Corvidae; genus Corvus; species Corvus hawaiiensis. Next base: position 21,448,180 of record NC_063222.1, on the reverse strand, counting down.
CCCTTTTACTGAACTCAAATGCAAAAACCAAATCCATTCAGCACAGGGAAATGCAAGTCCCAGCAGGATGGCAGGGTTGCTCCTCTCTTGCTCACCCTCCTGCTCTGGTCAGGGCCCTTTTAGTCCAGAGCAGGAAGAGGGTCCCCCAGTAACAGCCCCCCAGGAATGCTCTCTCTAATTGCAGATGACAACAGTACTGTCGGATCAGCTCCTCTTCCCGTCTCTGTCACTTTGATTAATTTTTGCAAGGATGTTCTCCAGCGTCAAAGCTGATGATTTAAGATTAGCCTGGGTCAAAGAAACAAAAGTCTCTGACACATTTCAAGATTGATGGGTAGGAGCAGTCCTCTGGTGCAGAAACAACAGTGGATCATTAGAGCATTTCCAGTGGAAAGAAATGTTACATTCTGTTTTTGCTATACAAGGCAATGATTTTTAAAATTATAAACTGTTTGTTTCAGTATGAAGAGAAAATGACTCTGTTTAATAGCTGCTTTCCATTGATATTCTCATTAAAAGAGGGATATTACCCTCTGTTCTCTAAAGGGTAAAAAATGTCAGAATAATGAGGAATGTGCTGAGCAGACAATGGGACCTTCTTGCTAGCAAGGTGCTAACTGGTGAAAATGTAAATGCCTGACCTTTAGATTTCTGTTGGGAGTTTTGAATTTGTGTCCTTGTTTTGAAAAGTGAAATTGTTATATGATTTTTGATGGAGTTGATGAACTATAATGGCTCTAGAGACTAAAGCACAAATTCTGGCTATGAAAATGAGGCTGCTGAAGAAATAAATTTGGTTTCTATGTTTTGTCAGAAGACTATAAAAAAGAAATAATCATAAATGGTATTGGTCCCTCTCCAATAATTTCATTTTACTGATCTTTCAAAAGCTATATGAAAGCTTCAGTTGTTATCCACCCATCAGAAACATTTAAAAGTGCAGGTAAACTCTGAATTCTTCCTCTGAAATAACTGAACCCTACAGAATTGCTAACTGTGTTCAGGGGGATGATTCTACAGAAGATTATTGTCTCCTAGGAGATAATGATCATCCTCATTTTCACGCTTCTAGAAAAGTCCTAGTACCTTACAGAATCACTGAACTAAGAAATTAATTTCTATTGCTTGTATGAGAACAATAATGTCTCCAGACTCACTGTTTTCAAGTAGCCCTTTGAGTACTGACATCTACATCAATTTGATTTTTTCACATGTAAAATTCTAACACGAAAAATGGCCACGTGCTTCCAGTTCTTGATTTTCATCTCTTCTTGTGTAGTAGTTGATTTAGACCATAAATTCTTCATGTTGGTGCACATCAATTCGTGTAAGTTATCACAGAAATACTGCGACAGATCTACTCTCTCTGAATTTTCTTGCTGTTACAAAAATCTACCCAGTTCCTGTGTACCTGGAGCAGCCAGGCTCTGTCTCTTCTCCTAAACATCATGTTATTTCCACTCATATTGATAGTGAAATAGGCATTGGCCCCAATTTGCATCCTTGCTTGAAATCCAGGATGAAGAATAACCTAAAACTAACCAAATCTCAATGTTAGGCTGCAACTTTAGGATAATTTTTTGACTTAGTAGTGTGTCAGCCACATAACCATTGAGATAAAATAAATCATCAAAATAAAGCAAGCATGCCTAAAAGGCTAACAGCTTGGAGTGCAAACCTTTTTCTCTAGTGAATATTTAATATAAATAATGAATCACAAACTCCTTTATAAATGGTGCTAGAGATGGGTTGAGTATTCAGTCTGTCCTTCTTGAGAAGTCAAACGTGATCAGTTCTTCATCTTCAGTTGCAGACTTTTTATTCAGAATTACTGAATGAATTCTCATGTAAACATATTTCATTCTACTGAAGAATTACAAATGTGATTTCAATATTCAGCTCCTGTGTGATTTGTTACTTTCAGGATGTGGTGTTGGCTCTCTCTGTTTTGTGGTTGCATGAATGCAGCTCTAGCAAAGCCTTGAGAAATATTACCAGAGCTAGAAACATTTTTTAAAAGCTGATAGAGGAAGGCTGGCTGAGCAAGGGATCTTTACTTATTTTATTCTGGGTTTCCTGGGCTGAACTTTGCTAGAGGCATTGATATAAGGAGAGAATATCCTGAATAATATTTGATGTGGTGAAATTTAAAGCATATGTTTACGTATGCATTTCTGTGTCAGGACTTAAGCCTCAGGCATTGAGGGCACTTCTTCAAGCCCTTCTGTTAAATCCATTAAGCATTAGCCTCTGCAGTGCTCTGCTAATCATCACCAAGTTTTTAAGCCAAAGGTGATAAAACATAAAGGGGGAAAGAGTTTGCCAAGCAAATAAATTTAACTCTGTGGACATAATTCACATTATCGTGCCACAGATATCGGTATTTTCTGGTATTGTACTGTCTATGCTTAGACACTTTGGGTATGAATGTTACTTTGTTTTGTCTTGGGACAAAATATAGGAAGTTAGGAAATGATATTTAATAGGATAAGATATGACTGATGATGTCGCCAAAAGCTGAGAGAAGGAGATGTGTTAGGATGTACTCGATGAAATTTGTAATTTACTGCGAGAAAGTAATTCTCCTTGGCTTTGTATGCTATTAATCTCTACTTGAATTTATCTCCTTACAAACTTTATGAAGCAATTTGTTATTGATTTTCTTAATGCAAATTTCTACTGAGATTTCAAGTTTTTTCTCTCCAAAACTGGTGCTGTACTTAAAGAGTGAGGAGGGCTCAGGCCTGGTGCAACTTTTTGCATATGAACACACGGACTCTTTTAATTAAAAAAAGACCATTGCTTTTCAATTTCCAAGGATTGGGGTTTTTTTTCACCTACTTAAAACATTTTTGAGTATTTGCCACTGTCCAATCTGTAGAAGGCTGAAATTTTATTAAAGCTGAATATTTTGGACATGTGATCTTTCCTTAAAGGCTTTCAGGGTTGCTATTGTACACATAGCCAGGTTGTGCAGAATTCCTCTAAAACCAGTTATATTGAAAACCAGATATAGATTTTTTTAAAGAAACTTACAAGAAAATAATGTATGTTTCTTCAATTCTTCATGCATTTTTCCTACCAAAGGTACTGAACTTTTATAAACTCATTGTGAAAGAATTGCTGTATTAATTACTGAAATTTAGAAGACTCTGAAATGTGATTTAGGTTGTGGATTGCATTACAATACAAGTGTTACTAAGTTCATTGGCATTCAAACAAATTCTAGTAATTTATTAGAAAACTTTTCAATTTATTCCTTGGAAAGCTTTAAGTCAGAGAAGGTTTTGAATTCCAGATGCATTAAAATTTTGAGAATTTTGAGAGAAATGTGCGGGCAAATGTTTCTGTTGGTTTAAATAAGAGTGTTGATTGACTACTTATGCAGTTTTTACGTGTGTGTTTCCTTTTGCATGTGCAATGTCAAAATCAGTCCTGCATTGGAAGGCAAATGAGATCCAGGTAACCCCATGAAACCAGGCTGCACCATCCCCTTCGAGATGACAAAGTTATTTGCAGATGCTTCATGAAGCAATGCATTGTTTATTACCTTCTGCTTTTATAGACCTTTTTATGTTCTTCCTGTTTTTCTGCTCAGAAAATGATGTTATTCCAAGACTGGTCATCTTACTGAAGATTATCCAGCCTATATTATACGATTTGAAATAGAACTGGAGACTAATAGTGTTGCCCAAGATGCAGAGACTATTTTCTGAGAAATTTATCAGTGACAGAGCACACTGTATTCAGAGACAAACCTCGGGAAACCTTCTCTACAGAAGACCCGTATGGTTCCACTTCAGAAATGTATCCACCAAGCAAAGGAGCAAATAAGATTGTTAGAGAAGGCCCAGACATTGTTAGAGAAGGCCCAGCTGCTGAGTAAATATGATTTATTGCAGTACTTTGTTTCACAGATTTGAATGACGTTTTTAATTTTGTGTGTTTTATGTAATAGCACTCCCATATTTTTGTTTGAATAAATCAAGATAAACCCTAGTGAGATTTTTATTGCTTCTAAAGATGCTTTATGAGTGAGGTTATTCTTGTGATCACCTTTCTGTTACTTGTGGTTATCACTGCAGTATGTTTTGCAGTATGTGAATGCTTCACAAATATTTATTTTTTCATTCCCTTACCAGATCTGTCTGGACCCTGCCAAGGACAGCATTAACCCTGCCTGTTTCAGCATATGAGTGCTGGTACTGGAATTCATCCTACCTGGACACTGGAAATCACGCAAACCGAATTTTAATGGTCTGGCCTGCACTATCTAACACCTTCTCTGGAATCCAGACCTGCCTGTTCAAACACAGATTTCTGAATTCTCAGCATAGCCAAGAGGCAGGGACACGCTGCACAAACATATTAAGATAAATATTTAAGTCTTTAGCAGCCTGGAATGATTCAGTGAGTAGCTGCATTTTTGAAGCACCTGAATTGACCAAAGCTGTCAGAATCCTCAGCATTATTTAGTGCGTTGCAAAACATTTTACCTTATGTCACTTCTTCCACCCCTGTTTAATATATTTGTATGTTGTTTTTTATTTTTGTGCACTTGTTAGATGTATTTTTCATCTTGGGCATCTGGGAAAGAACCCTTGACTGTTACTACCTATAGTAACTCCGCTGGCAACATCTTGCAAATTATTCCCCTTTTTAGCTTGTATTTCCTTACTGACAGATGAATGCAAAAAATAGGGGTGATCTTTTGACACTTTGTGCATCAACATTTCTGCTGGAGGAGGAAATACAGAGTATCCTAGAATTGGCCATGCAGTACTGTGTAGATACTGGAGGCTTTGACTGTCTTTGAACTCATAAATTGTTATGGAAAGCATTTCATTATCATCCTTTAATATCTAGAAACAGTGAAGCCACAATTTTCTATAGTACTGTCTTCCTTGCAAGTGCAAAATGAAATTCTTTTATGCTGTGACTGAGCATATCCCAAATAATTTTAAGCTACTGATTGATTTTCTCTTGCTTCCTGTAGGCTCTTTGGTTTAATAAAGAGTTTGAGCAGTGGAATGCAGAGCGACTGATTTTGTCCTGTGATTAATCTCATATATGACAGTTGAGGGATACTTCTGGCTTTTTTTCCCCATATTTTTTCACAAAAACCTTTCATTTATTCATAGCTGTCTCATAAATGACTACACAGTTGACTAGATGCTGTTTCTAATATTCCTTCTTCCACAGTGTGGCAAAGCCAATAAATCCACTGATAATTACAGAGAGCTTCCTTACAAATGTTTCTAAAATAATTCGATCAACAGCTGTTCCTCCACCTAGTGACACTTATTGACAATAATCCTTTTGAAGTGCACATCTTCAATGAGACAGAGCAGTGCATGCCCTGTTTTGCAGGTAGAGGGTGGGGAACAGAGGGATAGATTTTCTAAGGATCACGTAAGTGCATGGCAAAGCAGGGGTGTGAATATTTTTCTCCAGCTCATGAACTCACTTTCCAATCAATGAATTGTTCTTGCTCTCATGGGCAGGAAGTGTGGGCGCTGTTTGTAAATAATTTTCACTTGTAGACGTGTGTGTGTTTCTAGCGGAGGTAGGAACCTTTGCAGAGAGAATTTAGGTCTAAAACCTGTGACATTGCTTTTGTTAACTGCATTTCTCAGTCTCTCTAGATATTATCCATGGATTTTCCTTCATTGGTAATTTTTCCTCTCTCTGAGCCACAGGTAGAAAACCACTGGTGTGGACTAAGAAGTAAAGGTGCTATTTTTGTCCCTGTTCTGTATCTTACTACTGCTGCCTGGATGGCTCTCTAGTCACTTGGACATTCTGGATCATTGCCCCTGGCTCATGTGTTCCTTTGTAATAAATGGTTACTTAAGCCCTTACCTTATGGCAAAATTTAATTCCTTTATACAGATTTTTTATCTAAATATGACCACTACTGCACGGCAAGAAATGAGGTCTTCTCCAGTAAATCGTCTATCTTTGAGAGTAGCTATCTGCCATCTGATCAGGAACCACACTGCTTCCTGTAACTTCACACTTACTCATCTTCGCAAAATCATCCCACTGAAAACTGACAGTAGAATTTTGGATAGTTTTAATTAGTGATAGAAAAAACTATCTTAGGATCTACTAAGATTGCATAATCTGGAGGTGCGCAGCAGTCACCTGTCCTGAACACAAGAATTTCCACCAGTTCACCTCTTTAAAGTCTGTCCTTCACTTACTTGCCCTTTGGACTCTCACAGGTCTTGTTTGGGCTGGACTTCCTGTCTGGAACCACATGAACTCAGCACCAAGCAAGTGAAAAACCAAGAAATTTCTCCTGCTTTTCGGTTCACCTTCCTCTGATTGCTCCTTCTGCCACCCTCCTACTGCAGGCTATAGCAGACTTGTGAACCAGACATGAGGCAGGAGGGCAGAGTTGGAGAAAATCAGAAGCAAGGAGATGTCCAAAGATAAAGTACAAACATAATTTCAATCAAACCCAACTTGTCTGTTACTCGTAACAAGAATGGATATATATAACCTGCATAACCTTCAGATATCTTCAGTCATTTCCCCACAACTTAATTCTGAGAGGAATGATGTTTAAATCAATGTGATTAGGTTCAGCTCCTGGCTCTGCTACAATCTTTTGTGAAACTTTGCCCAGATTTTTATTGTTCCCATTTGTCACCACTAAATGGACAGTGGTAGCTATTTGCCCATTTACAAAGAATAAAAATTTCCAAAGTGACAGACTTTTTGGCAGTTGACATTTTATTTAAAACACAATTCTTATTAGATTTTTCCCAATATTTTGGTTACCAAAAGATGCAGATAAGGGTTTTTTGATATTTTTGAAGTTACTTACAATGATTAGGCTGCTGATCATAAAGAAAGTTGGAACGCCAGTTAGCGATTCTGTGAATACTGCAAAGCCTCATCTTTAGGCACTTAATGAAGTGGGACTAAGGCTTAGACAGAAATAAATTGCTTGAGCTGTAGGAAAACACTCCATGTCTGCTCATCTCCCCCAGGGATCAATACTGGATGAACACTGTTAAACACCTCCATTAATGACCTGGTTGATGGGCCACGGTGAGCCCAGCAGGGTTGCAGGCACTAAACTGGGAGTGGCTGGGTCACCAAATGGTTGTGCTGCCATTTAGAGGGATCCCAAGAGGCTGGGAAAATGGGATCCTGAGCTCAACAAAGTCCTGGACCTGGTGAGGAATAACCCCTTGCATTAGTACAGGCCACGGGGTGTCCAGCTAGAAAGGAGCTTGGCAGAAAAGAGCCTGGGGGTTCCTGGTGGGCACCAAATTGAGTCCAGCAAAGGACAGCGAAGACAATGAAGAGAATTGGAGAATCTTAAATATGAGGGATGGTCAGAGAGAGCACCAAAACAGGTTGCCTAGAGAGGCTGTGGACTCCCCATCCTTGGAGATACTCAAAATCCCAACAGACACTATCCTTGGCAACTTGCTTTACTTAACTCTTCTCCTGGCAGAGAAGATCTACATAATCTCTAGAGGTTCCTCCAACATCAACACTTACATGATTCTGTGAAACCGATGAAGAAGTAACTTGAGTTGTTTTCTATTTGGTGCAGTCTAGGAGAGTAAATCTTTGTAGCCTGGTGAGTTAACTCACTCATGACAATTTCCTGTGTCTAAGCTCATGGTGTCCCTAATTATACAGTTACTTTTGACAAATTTATCCAAAGTCTGTGAGCGTGGAAATGCTTATTGTGAAGAGCAGGTCCAAATTTTCATATATTCTCACATTTATTTAGAAAATACATGTGTTAACTTTGAAAAGTTTAAGTTTCTATTTTTTTAGGTACAGTGATATCATATTTGTGTGTGTGAACAGTGGTAGACATGCAGAGCTCAATGTGTAAGTATGACGTCTGGGGTGTTCTGCTTTGGCAAGATGCTTCTCCCTGTTGGAATACTTAATCCAGCTATGTTTGCAAAGCAAATTGAGAGGCTTGGATGGAAGGTGAAACAAAGGTGCAAAGTATTACAGTTAAATGATATTTACTCTCAAGCTAAAGGGCTCTGAAAAGGAGAACCCAAGGGATCTTTTTTATGACAAAAGTAACATTTCATTCCAGGGTTTTTGCTAAGCTTAAACATCTCATATCTGAGCACTTTGCAGGCCTTGCTGGTATAATCGCACCTGCAGGTGATGAAAAGAAACAACTTTTCATGCTGAGAATATCACAAACAGATGCTGAATTCACAGTGATCACAACACACTGAGACTTCGCAGTTTTTACCGAAGAGGACATGAAATTTTTGAGACTACATACTATTATGTTGGAGAAAGCATAGCAAGAATACATATTTTCAACAGTTGTGGAGTTTATTCTCCTAAACCAGCTGAAGTCTATATAATGAAATATATCCACTCTGCTAAGAAAAAATTTAATATATATAATACACCAAACTTTCTAATTTACATTAATTTTCAGCTAAATGATTGCTAATGTGAATTCTCCAAATGCATATAGTGCACAGTTTGGTCATACAGGATTATCCATGAGGATTGATCTTGGAAGAGTTGAAACTGAGAGAACAGTTTGGCCACAAAAGAGAAAACTTTGCACTTCCAATCCTAATTAAAGCTGTCTGTTGATGTCAGATTCAAACACAGCTTTTTCAATTCACATTAAGGCTAGTATTGATTTCAGCCCAATGAAAGAGAACAGCAAAGGCTCTATTTAAAGGAGATGTCTGCTGCACATGTGCATGCGTCTGGTTAGGACTTGAACCGTGTAGGGGGTGGAAACTTTGGATCTTGGGACCAGGTGCAGGGTCAGAGAAGCACAGATTGAAGGTGAAAGTCAGTGGGTGATTATGAGGAGACACTAAGGGCTGAAAAATGTTTAAAGAGAAATATACAAAAGCCACACTAATTTATCCATGCTTAGCCTGTAGTAATAGAAACTGTTGTGCATATTAAATACAAATCTCAACATTCATGCTTCCTGTATTACAGTAAATCTGATACAACTTTTCACAGCATGGTAAATTGCATTTATTGGCATTCCTGTTTCCTTCAACAAGGGGTGCCTTGTTTAATGTACCCAGCACAAGAAAGAGGTGAGAACTTAAAAGACTGTTCTAGATTAAAGCCCAGTCTAAATTAACTTGCTCAAAGACACCACCAGTCACCTGCTTCTTGCAGCTTTCATTAAGAAGCAGATCCCTCTTTGGAATGCAGATTTGGTAACAGCTAATTAGTTTATATAGCTAATCTTTTACACAGTCTTTCAGGTTATGAAGAGAAACTAAACAGGACTAACAGGAAAAAACATCTACAGCTTGCTGATAATAATCAATCCCTAGACATTTCCCCAGCTTAATGTACAGTGAGACATCTTTCAAAGCCAAATACTGTTGGAACAGCTGAGAGAAGCTGCAGAAAAGCCTTGAATAGTGATTCAAATCGGACTATTTTGGACTTAAGTACAGAAGGGATGCTTACTGTAAGATGCTTTTCAGTGTTGGAATTGGGGGCTAGGAGAGATCAGAGGGGAAGAATGATCCAGGCAATTCCAGGGAGGGAAGAAATAACCTGATTAATCTGTCCTATTGTGTCATGGCAAGAATGAGTGCTGCATTCACCTCTGTGACGGCAATTTTCAGCTGACTGAGATGTGGATGTGGAAAAACCCATTTACAGTGAAAAAGATCAGAAGAGATTTTTTCAGCTTGTTGTTACTTAGATTTACGTGGCACCAGTCAGGTTTCAATGAACATTCTTGTTATCAAAATATTTTGTTGCTTTAGTCATTCTCTCTTCAGTTACTAAGTTTAAAGGTACTTCCACTCTTGGGTTTAAAAGAAAATAAGTTCTGGTTTTTTAGGGTGTTTTATTTGTAGTTCCAATTGAAGCAAAATCAAATTAGCTTAAACATGACTTGTCTTTTTTTTAAGAACAAACAAGCAAACAAACAATTCTTTTTTGTATATGCTTAAGCACTCTAGGAGTATGTTTGGGGTTCCCTTCGCACACACAAGTGTTTTCAATCTGAGGAGTTTTACACTTTCAAATTCCTGAACTAGTCCTACTTGCAGGTCTATATCTTCTGAAAATTTGCTCTCTGAAAAGAACATTGCAGATTTAGATTCAGTGTTGTGCTAATGTGGCACTGAAAGTCAAGAATTTCCGAATTCTTTAGGAATACGAACCAACTCATTAAAAATAATGAGATAGTAAAAATAAAACTGTCAATTATTCTACTTGCTTTGTGACTTGTTAAGTCTACATTTTAAAGTTCCTCTCCACAACCAAAAAAGCTAAACACTTTTTTCGAAAATCAAAAGAGGTGCAACTCTAGAGGCTGGCTGTTTTAAAAAGAACAGAATGAGACCAAAAAGCAAATTTGTGAAAATGGAAAATGATGCAATAACAATAAAAATGGAATTTATGGAAGAAAGCTCCTTTGTGTGGCACACAGTTGTGGATGGGAGTCAGCTGGCATTCACTGTATGTGGATATTTTGTTTATTAAGCCAGGAGCACGTGCACAGGAAGGGGGCAACTGATGCAGATGAGGAAGTGACAGTTGTGTGTAAAAATGTGCATTCAATTTGTGTTTTATTGAATGCTGTCAGGAGATGGTTCGGTGAATGGCAGAGCATCTGTCTTTTTTAACATAATTAAATTCTCACTGATTTGCATCTCAGATTTGTTCTCTTGATAATAAGCTGTTCTGCGGATGTGACATCATCCATTGAAACTGCTCGGAACATCACACAATTATTAATATATTATCGCTAAATTGATAGTGAATGGTTTTCCAAGACATAAAATGAAGACCTAGATTATTTCACAATAAAAAGGATGTAAAATAGCTAATTATTTGGACTGAATTGCCTGAATGATTTTGTTCTGCACTTTGTGTGTTAAACACTGAACAAATGAGGGCAATTAATACAGCACTAAAGTTCAGAGTGTGCAACGTACAGGGCTGAGGGAGGTGATTTCTTCTCCTTGGTACAGCTCTATTTCACAGTCAGCCTCAGGTATTAGGCCCCACCTGTTACCACTTCAGCCAAGATTCCAAAAATATATTTGTCACCATGATTTTATTGTGTCTGTCCTGGCCCACGTGTGCTGGATGTGTGTGACATCCATATGCTGCTTGTGCTGCAAAGCTCATGAGTGCTTGTGAGATCTTCTCCCCCATCACGTGGCTTTACAGCAAGATGGTCCATATCCCTTAAACTTCACAGTCTCCAAAACTGAGTCTATAGATTGGTTATTTTTCAAATTTATTAAATATTAATTATATATTGTATACGTGTCCTCTTCTATGCACTGCCTTTCTTTTGCTGCGACAATTTTCTTTAGGTGGGCAGATTTTAGACATAAAATTTCTACTCTAGCCACATAAGTTCTAAATTCAATTTGTCTAAACAAATTCTGTCTTGCCCAAAGAGCTTCTAAATTAGGTAAAGGCTCTTTGTTTGTTTCAGAGGGTTTTGTTTTTTTGGTGGAGAAGGGAGGTCCTACACTAAAATTAATTATTTTGCAGTTTCTCAATTACCTAAGTTTTACTTCTGGACATTCCCATCTTGATAGGTCTCATTCTGCATCTGTAAAATTCACAAAATAAATGTTCTTGTGTCTCTTTTGCCTGCTTGGTTTAATCTGGGAGGCCTCTGTGGAGCATATCATGTTCACACAACATCCTGCTATTTCACCCAGGACGTGCCATGGTTAGAATAATCATCCTGTACCCCATTATTTCCATTTTCCAAAAGTATTTGATCTTCCTCACTCCATCAGAGTGCTCACACACTAAACTGTAGGATACCCTGACGTAATGGGAAGCCATTCTTACTACTTTTTTATTGAAGCAACTCTAATTTGTATGGAACAAATGTTTTTTAGTGGACTGTAGAAAGCCCTGTTTATCAATATGGAGAAAACCTAGTGTGAGAAAAACTAAAAAGAGAATACCCTGAGTTTCAGACCCTTGTTTTACTGAACACTTCATTTTTTATTTTCAAATAATCAGCAAAAGAAAGACTAAAACTCAGGTGTTTTTCTTTCCAGCATAACTATTTTGGCTGCTGGGCTATATCCAAGTTTGCTTTTATCCCTTTTCTGACTGGTGCTATGAATATTTAATCAACTCCATGCACAGTGGAGCAGATTCGGCAGGAAGGAATGAAAATTCCATTAATACAGCAGGTTGTCCTACATCTGCTGGCTTGGGGACACCTTGAAGGTGGCAGATGTTGTGGATTCTGCAGACACCCTCTGGAACAGGGTACATCTCTTCTGGAGCCTGAAGTGCTGGAGAGGACACTGCTGCTCCTCTGCTTTCTGTCATTTGGGAGGGGGACTTAGGCAGCTTAACAGCAATGTGTTGGGTATTGCATTCCTGGGGAGGGGGTCTGAAGAAATGTTTCCTCTGTCTCAGTAATAAGCCAAACCTGCCTTTTCTGAGCAGTGGATTTCCTAAGCAGCTCCAGCTCCAGCTACGAATGACTGTGAATGGTGATTTCAGGCATGCATTCACCTCAGGTGTCTGGGGCACAGCTTGAGCTGAGATTTCAGGACAATGCAACACTTCTGTGTTAAATGATGCCCTGTTCAGCACCACTGTGCCTCTGTGCTTCTCCTGCCCTGACCAGGTGTTTCATGGAAAGATTAGAATCCTAATGAGCAAGTGTTTTCCAAAGATTTCATCTCTTCCCTCCTGGTTTTTTACTTTTTTTCAGCTTAAAGCATTGTTTTACCAGCAACAAATTTCAGAATATTCACAATAATAAAATAAAATGGTTGCTCGAATGATCAAAATCACTGCCAATAGTATGTGGAGAAAACAAGCCGAGCTTTTAACGCTGCAAATTGAAAAGCACATGTCAAAACACAAATGAAACAGCTTACTAAAGATCACACCAGTTAGGGTAGCAGAGCACAGTACTGGTGGATGAAAGGCTGTAAATAAAGAGCTCTGACTTCTGTCTTCCTTGTTAAGCAGCACTTCACATGACCTTCTGCAGTACTTGAGCTGCACAGCCACAGCAACAGTTGCAGGTACAGTAAAGAACTATTTCGGTCCTGTTTTACACATGAGATAATTCAAAGCAAAGAGAAGTAAAAGTACAAAAGCAGAGGAGATACAGAAATATCCTTTGTTTCTTTTAGCTCAGAGGCAAACTCTTAACCCATACCATTAATCCCACTACGTGTATGACAACAAAGGCAGAGAAGAGCTGGGATGTGTGGCCATATCCATTTCTGATACTGTTTTATAGCAAACCCAGATAAGACCAGGCCTATCTGAGCTGAGTGAACCTCTGCTGAGCGTCTCTGCTCCCATCTAGACGCAATGTTGTTCTTTTCCCTTCGTAGCCTCTAGAGGCACTTGAAATGCACTGCCTCCTCCCTCAGTGTTTCAGGCGGTGTCTCATTACAAGGTGATAAATAACTCGCCTGCGGTTTCTGCAGCTCGCTAATACCAGAGACAGAAATAAAACCAGCCAGAGTTTTTCTCCCGATTCATTTTCAACTTAATGAATAGTGAATGGAAATATTTTCTATTTATGAACTTTGATGGAAGCTGAAGCCTGGACAGGATGAAAAGAAAACAGAGAGCCCTGTCACCCTCTGTATGCAGTGACAGTCTCCACATTCCTCCCATGCAGTCCTACAATTGCCAGCTTTGACGCTCCTGATCCTTTCTTTCACCTGCATCATTTTCTCTTTCTGCAGCCTTGTGTGCTTAGGATGATCTTTCTGAGATAGGTTGCAAAGCTTCTCGCCTTTCTCTGTCTAAATGCCACTTCCGTGGTCCTGCTTTCAGGAAGGAGTTTTTCAGCAACAGAGTCTGAAAGAAGACAGCAAAGTCTTGTGCTTGACAACGATGAATAAAAACATTGCACTGGTGCAATAATCAGAGCTGCACTTCATTTGCTTGCTGTAGTTTGTCTAATAAATACCTGGTTCTTTGGACTCTCACATCTAATTAGATGTAAATTAATTAGGATAATTTTGACAGACACTGCTGGGTTGTTTTTCTGCTGACTTATAAAAAATTGTTATTTTTGCTTAGTTGTACAGTTATGTTTTGCTGTGGAAAAATCTAATTGTCAGCTATTAGTGGCACTGCCAGGAATCACCATGGATGCTGGTTTCCACTTATTAATGGGATGGCTATCTGGTGTTTTCTCTACTCTCATCATTTTTCTCCACGCTCATCAATTTATGTGTCTTTCTTTACACCTCTTATCTTTCAGGCAATCTGCCTTTATTCCTCTCCTGACCTTTCCCTACTGTCCTCAGCAGTTTCCCCTCTAGTCTTGCTTGGCTCCTTCTCCTTCTCTTCATTTTAAGCGCCGGCTCTCTGTCACTATTTGATCCCTCAATAGTGATGCCCTTTATTTCACTGCACTTTGTTTCTCAGTCTGGCACAGTCACACCAGCAATCCAGACTTGGATATCTCCCACATGCTGTTTCCACAACCTTCTTCTAACAGGATCTGCTGGAGGAACAAGACTGTGCAAGGCAATGGTATTTCACTGGTTGTTTTATGTGTTTAGTAAGTGTGGAACATTACCGACAACAGAATCTTTGCTGTTGTATAGAAACTTTAGAGTAACTACTGCTTTTTTAAGAGTTACCATTCACAGCAACAGCCACAGCCAGGTCTTGGAGGAGATGAGCATGGGAGGGGTTAGAAGAAATCTTGTGCTTTTCCCCCTACAGTCTTGACCAAGGCATTTTATTTGGCTTTACGTGGAAGTTTGAAATTTCAAAATAAAGAAAGAAACCTTCAAAATACCCCTCTTCTTACTCATTTCCACAGTTATTCCATAATAGAATAGTTATCAATGCAATAAGATTAAACAGAAATTGCCTGTATTGAGTTAGATTTTGCTGAAGAAAGCAGCTTGTACCCCAAAGCATGCTTGCTTTTTTCAAGCTGTATCAGCTAATCTAATAAAAGATACCATTTTCACAAAACTCTCTTTGCTTATGCCCATTCCTCATATCCTTCTAAATCAATAAATAAAGTTAAGGGTATCTAAAAATAAACTGGGCTTCTTTGGTGGCGGGTTCCCAAGCACACCATGCAAAATACCTTAAGAATCTGGCTATACATCTGCTCAGCACTATTTCATCTGGGAGACAACTGCTAGGAAGAAAACTAAGGCAGAGACAAGGACCTGAAATTCTTTTTTTTTTAGAATATAACTTTTCTCACTTTGCATAAAAGACTTATTTATGTTCAGGCAGTGAATCCTAGAGCCATGCAAAGTGGTGGGTAAATTGTTTACTGATTTCTTTCCTAAGAGCGTAACTGTTTAGAGCAGTACAATTTCACACACCACCTGATACTGCAGATGTATTTCATTCTTGTATGCTTGATTTGTACTGGACATTTCAGTATTGCTGTAAATAAATGAAATACATGGCAGGTAAAGAGATTACAAGCACATTTCTTCAGTGTAAGGGGGAGGCTTTCAAGCAAATATCTCTTAATGATGTGTTCACTAATCCCTACTCCTACAGTTAGTAAGATACTATTCCCTTGAAATCCATTTAATGTAATGAAAATATTCATACTTATAGCTAACCTTTCACTCCTCATCTGAACATTTAGGATTCTGAGATGTGGTTGTAATCTTAAAGATGCTTATTCTGTAATTATTTGAATGGAAAAGAAATCACGAATTCACAATAATTTACTTTTTTATTTCTTCTCCTTCTTCAGCTTCTTAAGTGGAACCTTCTAAGAGAATGTCAGAGATTTTGTAAGTCATTGAAATGGTTCATCCCCAACTGCTGATTTAGTGTCCATTACTTGAAATCTAAGTACTTCTAGGCTTCCATAGTAAACATGAGACCAGTGTGGTACTGAGGATGATCTTAATCACCAGGAACTGCAAAGTGCTTCAGAGACCTGAAATTTCTTTGGGTCATATACTGGCTGCCTTGTGGAGTGAGAGAGATACCCACCAAATGACATGGATAGATATTTGGCAAAATATCTCTTAGAAGATACTCTTTTTTTGAACCTGCCTAGCATGCATTGTCCTGTTATCCAGAGATTTTGTGTCAATGTGAGATATGGATGGAGTATTCACACATGGATGGAGTCCTCACACATAGTGTTTGAGGTTCTGAAATTCTTTTTCTTCACTAGTTGGTACTTGGAACTCACAATTAGAGTTACATTTTGAGTGCAGTAAGTCAGGATTTAAACAAACAAACGAGAACTTTTCATTTTGCATTGAACACTGAAGCCACTTGGTTACTATGAATTAAAAGAGAAATCTACTTTCATCCTCAAAAGAAGATGCTGAAACACTGTTTCCCTTAATATTTCAGCCAAGAGACAAAAAAACCTTTTACAAAACAGCCTGCTTCTTGAAGTTGCTCATGTTTTTTTTCCTTTGCACATGTTCTGAGATAATCAAACCTCTCTGAGAAGGCAGGTTATCAACTCCCCACATGAAGAGCAATCTTATGTCTTTAATCCTTCTTGCCTATGTGAAAAGTAGGCAACCTGGAGGGAAAACAACATGCCCTTAGTGGCATCAGAACCAATCATTTATATTAGTGCTTGAAGATTGGTCTACATTTTCAGTTTTCTCCAGCAGGATTCAGACTTCTGTGAAGTAGAATGAGCTCAGTTGGGGAAAACATAAGTTTAGAGAGTGTCAGCTGAACATTTTCTTCTTTTAAATCTACCTCAGTGTACTGAAGGAGGAGAAAATTTTCCTTAAAATAAGAGAAACAGTATTTACATTGATATTGTAATTAAAATTACAGCTCTCTCCCAATTTCTCTGTGAGAAACTACCTGGAACCCTCTGGAAGGAGTTCCCCTACATATAAAATAATAAACTGATGCAAATCAAACTTATACTGAATTATACAAAGTGAGCATTTAACAACTCCACTGTGAGAGCTGCTACTGCTCTCAGATTGTGCTTAACTTTAATATAAATGATGGCAAAATGCTGTCGTGGGTTTTACCCAGTGTCTTCAGAATCTAGGACATTACAATAAAAGAAATGTGTATAACCTGTTTTCTACGTTATTAATAAGCTACATAAATCAATGGAGTTGAGAATTTTGACTGATTTGGGTCTGACCTATACCCAGCACCTGGACTGAGGTCACTGCACTTTACCTGTGTTGTGAGATTTCTGCCAGACTAGGAAGCAAAAAGCTCTAATTGCCTTTTCTTCCCTGGCACGTGACCTGGCAACCTGTTGTGCTGTAAAATACAATACAGACACAGTTTGTGGAGGGGAAAGCCCAAATTACCAGTGCCTATACTCAAGTTGCCTCTCTGCTCCCTGCTCTGTGGATCCAAAAAGCACAAGGCAAGAAAGAAGATGGATCATGGGTAGCCACGGCCAGGAGCAGCCCTTGTGCTGTAAAGCATCAGTTCTCACTTCTCCCATTAGCAGCAGTGATCAGTGGTCAGATATCAGCATTCTCATTAATTCACCCTCTGTCCTGCTCGTTCCTCTGTGATTTGCACTCGTGAAGCAACTCACCAGCCCTTGCTGCACATTCCAAATCTGATGTTCCCATTTAACCAGCAAGGCATATGGGGTTCTTTGCATAAACATTGTCAGGTGCTTGTACGCACTTACAAGGCAATAATCTGGCTGCAGTCATTATCCAATTAAACTGACAGAACATGACAGGAATAGTAATATCGGTGTAACAACTCCAAGGGAGAAGGTGTTAGTCAAACACTGTCTATACCCCAAATACTTTTAAAACTTCAAGAGTTAAGGGGATTTTAATTTTATGCTTATTTTAGGAATTACTCAGTACAGTAAGGTGTAAGTCAGACACCACTGTTAGAGTTTGCAAACACAGATGAAATCTTGTAATCACGATTATGCAAAATAAGTCCTGATCAAAGTGAATTTTCTTACTTTTATCTTTTTTTGCTTTTCCAAAAGTGAGTTTTGATCAAAAACAAATGATCAAATAACACAGATTCTGATCCACTATGGCATGAGCTGATACTAATTATGGCATTTGTGACATTTATGTAAGAGTGGAGCTCACAGTTGTGTAAGGGCCAGGCTGATTGACAGTGTGGCATCTGAGATTTTTTTTTTATTGCTTTGCTGAGCAGACCGATTTGAAAGGCAGTTGGGTTTGTCCTGGGCTTCCAATTTAGAAAGTGTGCTGGAGAGGAAACTGTAATTGAGAAACCACAGTTAGGTGACTGTGTTTGGATATATCCAGACAGCCTTCCTTGAGGGGAACAGGGAGAATGTAAAGGGAAAGGACTTCCCTCTGTTTTCTCTTGCGCTCTGTAACACAGCACATCTGGTCCACAGGCTCTCAGTCAGGGGAAAAATCCTGAGCTTAGCTGGGAGCTCCCACCTGCTTCACACACTCTGTGCCCGTGGTGCTGCTGCACAGCACTGCTCCCATAATGAACCAAATTCCTTCTGATCTGCAAAGACTACTCTGGTTTTACAACTATACAACTGCTTTTGTCCTTGTGTTGGACTCTCCCCTCCCCAGGACTTCAAGCCCATCACTGACTCTGAATTCTAAGATCTGGAACATTAAATGCCACTCTAGTCAGGTGCTGGCTTTCCAAAATATCACTCATGGAGCTCTCAAAAGCAGACATGCACTGAAGATGGACTTATGACTAAAGAAGACACAAGTGTTCCTTTATGTATTTAGGACTTTTCTCATCCTCTTAGATGAGTTGCCTGTGCACAGATCGCCTCTGATACATGGTCCAGTACAGTATCTTGAAGAATATGCACAAATATTAAATAAGCAGCTCAATGATACATAGTAAATGACTATTTGAGGGAACAAAGCCTCAATGTGATGGGTTTTCTGGCTTGCAGTGACAGATCTGATGTCATGCTCTATGCTAGAGTAGTTATATTACTTCATGCTGCTGGCACTGAGAGATCCCAAGCACTTCCATCAGTAGGAAAGGCAGGAATAGCTTTGAGAGTAGTGATGTTCCTTACAGCGTTAAATTAGATTGGACCCCTTGGACAGCTGTTTTTGTTCTTTGTTTTTATAAGACAACTGGGTAGATTTTAGGATTATCTAATTATCAAGAGTGAGACTCAGTCTTTCAAGGAGGTAATCTTAAAAAAGTCTTGTTGGTAACAGGACTTTTTTGTAACAATTAGTGTCTTTAGTTGACTGGTGTAACTTAAGCAGATATTTTGAGACATACAATCACTATATACATGAACTATTACAGACACAGTTTTTGTAATAGTTCATGTCTTTAAATCTCCAATGTTCATGTAGTATCAGTGTTTTCCAGGTGAGTATTATGTAGGAAATAAACCCTCCCTGTGTCCCAGTCTGACGGAAAGGTATGTCAAATAAATTCTTACTGACAAATCTGCAACGAGCAGAAAAATCAGACTGCCTCAGATTTTTTCCAGAGAGCATCACTCATTTCTTTGACAAAAGCAACTGCTGAGAATGGCTAAGACAGCACAACATACATATCACCCAGAGACATCAGCACAGTCTACCTGCCCTCTGCTGACTGCTTGTTTTATATAATTCTGCATATTTTTGCATAATGGGCATGCTATAATTTCTATGAGTACATTTTCAGTTTGGAGATTTGAAAGCAAAATACCTTCTCTCCCTCTCAGCTATGAAAAGCTTCTTCCAAAGTTGTGATTACCATGAAGTTAGTGCCGGGATATACAATTAGGAATAATGAATTAGACAAAGCAGGTACCAGTGCTGAAAACACACCCAGCCATGAGCGATTGAAGTGAATGCTGCATCCTGTTCAACTGGGAATGCACTGAGGAATGCAGCAGCTTGTCTGTCTCTTGTTTGTGTCAAGATTGCTTGGTTTTCTGAAAGATGTATTCTGAACAGAGTCTCTTGGGCTTGACTGAGGAATTGGAGCCTCATTCTTTGGTCTGTCCTACTGCACTGCCACGGGAAGTGGTCACTGTCCTCTGCCACCTTCTGAATCCTGCCTGGGAATTGTTTGGAAGACTGCAAGCTAACACAGGGTGAAGGCATGTCAGGGACCATTATGGCAGCCTAAAAGAGATTATTAGAGTCCAGCATCCAGGCCTTTTCCCTGACCTTTTACTAGCATAAATATAACCTGTAGGGTAGCAGCATTCAGCTTAATTTCTCAGACATTGTGCTCAGGATTACTGCCTGGAGGTTGTTAGCCACGTATGAGTTATTATTTTAAAACGAGGCTAGATTTTGAAAAAGGAAGCTTGAAAGCTCTTTGAGGCTACTTTAATATAACTATTTTCTAAATCTGAGAGGTGGAAAAACGCTGCATGCTGTGCTGCTTTCTCTGCTCACAGCTCAGGACTGCTCTCCTTGGTGTTTCTGAACCACTTTTAAAGCAGAGAGACAATGTGTTTCAGAAAGATTTGAGGTACAATTGCAGTACACTGGAGCATCAGGATGAAGAGACTGCAATGTTAAGATTTGTGATAGAAAATGTAACTTGTACATTTGATTAAATTGCTGACCACAAATTGGTTTGGGTTCTAAAAGCATGAATTTGTCAGACAAGTTGTTGCTTCGTGGGGGACTGCTGGAATTTTCTGTAGATCAGCCTCACTCACATATGGCATGGGCCTTACTGGAATTGCAAATGCCATGTTTCCTTGAGGCACTGACTCTTGAAAGAGGGAAGGAACTGACTGAATCAAAAAGGCAGCATTATTGAGTAGGATTCTGGAGTCAGTGGATGGCTGTTTGCATAACCCAGCAACAGGCACTTCATTGATGCAGTAAGGGGAATAGTCTGCATTTGCTCTCACAGGGAGCCTGCTGATTTCCAAGGCACCTAGGGACCTAATTTAGGTACTGAAATTCAGGTATACAAGTTCTGATGTGTTTTACCTCTCAGTCTGCTGTGCAGAATTGAAAAGTGACTTCTGCCTGTACCTTTTATCATTTACAAGACGGAGATAAAACTACTGACCCGATTCCCAGTGACATCCTGGAAATAAGTGAGAATTGTTTAAGATACTCTACTGATATAGCCTTACACATGTAAGAAGGACAGCAGGTACAGGACTTGTCTCTGCAGCACCTCAGTGCCCCTGGTGATTGCACACCAGCCTCGAACCACACCTGGGCTCCCCCCTCTGCCACTCGTTTCTTACCCCCATCAGCATTTTAAGGCAGAGCCCTTTGACCACTGTCACATCTGCCCTTCTCTGCCTGTGTATGAATGAGATGAGATTTAGTGAGTACCGATTTTTTTCTAAGTCATTACGGTGATACCAGTAAAAATGGAAGAATTAAAGGCACTGAAAACTCCTATTTGTAACATAGCCACAGACCAACAAAACCAGTGAGGGCTTTCTTCTGATCCAAGGGTCTGAGTCCCAAAACAGCTTGGAGGAGACCACATATCCAGGCCATGTCTATAAATCAGCAATGGTGAAATTTTGCAATAATTTTCCTGTTAGGTACAATGTAGCTTGAGGGTCCCCATGTATTTTTTAAAAGACACTAAATCTTATGTGACTTAATTTTCGTTGCATGTATGTGTGGAAAATGAGCAGGCCTTTGCAGTTCACTGGCGAGTGCCTGCAAACCTGGGAGAAACGGAGTTACAGAGATTCTCTCTGCAGCTTTCTCAAGCTAAGGCGTCACCCCAACTTTCATTTTGCTTTTCTTTCTCAGTATCTCTTTGCTCACTACTGCCAGCCAGGAAAACAGGCTGAAGCTCACTAAGATGAAGTAGCTGGGTCACACTGCAGAAAGTGCTGATGTGAGCTGTTTCTTAACAGGTTGAGCTGTTTTCCCACATAACCCTGTGCATGTGCTGAAACAATAGATTTTTCTTAGTGTATGTATGTATATGATTCTTGGACTAAAGCTATGGATGTACAGAATAATTTTTAATGGTGGATTTAGTATTTCCTGTCCTATGCCTTAAAAACTAAGTAACTGGCTATATTGTAGTAGCTAATAATTCCCACTGTTTTGAGGTATTATTTCAGATTATATCAAAGGATCCAAGAGGAGAACGTGCCAGGCATCAGTGAATTTAACCACAGGATTTACCTCTGCCAGATGGGTTGGTACTGTCCCTGAGGTGTTTTTATAAAGAGAGGAACTAAGGCACAGGGAACCTCAGAAAACAGGAGACTATATTCACAGGCACAGTTAACCATGTGTCCAGTAATACCCACTCTTCAAACAACTTGGGTTCCCCATAAAAGATCTTTTGTGTATGCCAAGCTGACAACACACCAATAAATACTGGTATGAAATGTTGATTTACTGTTGATTTGCCAGCTCTGTGGTCTGTATGGGGTAACGTCCAGCATGACACTAAACGTTCAAGTTCAAGACTTGAGAAAGTTAATAATACTGAAGTCCATACACAGAGAAGAATAATTTTTAGAATTGTTTTGGAGATGATATTCTGGTGTTTGCTGGTAGTTTTGCATTAATATCGTAGATCTCCTTAAATTTTATTTTTCTGGTTATGTATATAAAAGTACATATATAAATAAAAGCTTGCTTTTCCAAAACGCACTTAAGAATTTTAGCCTTAGTGATTACCTTTAGTGAAGATACAGCTATTGATTATCTGGGGACAAGAGTACTCTTATTATGTAGAGGTTACAGTCCTACAAATTTTCATAACAACACAAAATATTTTTCCATTATAGGTCTATTAGGAAGTGAGAATGGAAATTTTTTTGCAGTCTCTTTCTGTGACCTTCCAAATGATTCTGTTTAATCCTGCATTTCTCTGCCTGAAGCATTAGTCATAAAAGTTGCCTATTCAGAAAAGTTCTTTGCTTCTTCTATATCCAAATGATCTAAACTTCATATGAAAACAGATTTTGATTGATTTCTCTAGTTCATTCTTAAATGTACCACTGGAGATTAGTCACAAAGTTATAGCCACATTTTCCAAGTAAATGGAAGGCTGCAGGGCTGAGTATGTTCAAAAGTATATTGGTTGGAAAAGGTTCCTTACACAAACAGCTTTATTTCCCACACAGCTCACATTATCTTCCCAGTTCTACAAGAAAACTTTCTTCTTTAAATACATTTCGTATTTTAGATAAAGCGAGAAATCTTTCAAGACACTTGCACTTCAGATTGCTGTACTGATAAAATATATAGGGATTTATTTTAAGAAGTTTCAGACCAGTGCAGCCTCTGCAGTGTGAACTGCAGCAGTTGTGGCCTTGCCCACTCATTGCCATGAGCTCGATGTGCAGATCAATGCCAACAACCAGAAAGTTCCCCCAGCTGCAGATTGGCAAAGGGAGTTCACTGCTCAGTGCTGGCGTGTTTGAAAAAGTGGTTGTCTTCCTTCTGGCATCTGCCCATTCTAATTTTTCTTTAGTGCATAAAGCACAAAATATACAGGATCCACCGCTTCAAGTGAAAAGATAAAAGGTCATGTCTCATGGCAGGGTGTTCAAGCTATTTTGTTGGAGCCATTGGAAATTTGTTATTTCTTTCCACTGTGTAGTCACTGTTTGATGTATTGGTGAGTCTCAGGCACTGAATTAACTCCAGCTCACAGTCACTCCATACAGAAAGCACTTTAGACACTATTTTTTGTGGGAGGTGACGGAGTGAAAGTGGAGTATAAGTATTAAAGAGAACATGTACTATTACTCAGTAAAGTGATTTTTTTTTTAAGAACATCTGTGTTTTGTTAACTCGCACACAGCCATGAGCAGCTGGCTCTGACTGAGTTACACAGGGCAGCCTGGCAGAATCCAACAAGTCTGACATACTGGGAATCACAAATACCTCACAGGCTGTCTGGGTTATTAACATATCCCATTCAGGTTCTGTGAAAACTCTTCAGTATAACTTGGTATGCTGAACTGTCAAAATGTTATTTAAATAACACTGAGGGATGGCAGGTTGGAGACAGGCCTCCCTTAAGCAAAACACCTGGCACTCAGTAGCTATTGATAAAGCTTTTAATTATTTTATCTTCTAGCAATTCAATTTCCAGTATTTTTAACTGTAATTTCACACCTAACAAAGTAAGCTTTAAAAGAAAGGGATTCTCTTTCCCTGGGAATTTCCAGGTAACAACTGACACTGTTCTCCACGTGGAACTGTTCCTGTGACCCCCAGCTGTAGCTGGTCACAGGGCAGGACACAGACTGACCTACACTGTGCCCAGTGGGGCACACTGGGAAGAGCTGTGCTGCCAAAGCAAAGTGTCAAGCATTAAGGAGCTCCTCCATCAGCTTCCAAACAATGGCTCAACAGGCACAGAAAGAACAACACTTCTGCCGAGTACTTAGGGGATCCAGGGAAATCTTAAATCAGCAAAATGTGACATTAATGCCACCTCCCAATGAATCCAGTTTGCCCTGACAGTGAACTGGCCAGAACTCTTGTCTGAGGCTTTACTGCTGGCATTCCCAGCTGAGGGGATCCGAGTGGATTTGGTCACACAGTGAGCAGAATGATATGTCTTGATTAAGACTCATTTGAATAGCTTTGTTTTGAGTAAATACAGCTGCAAGGGAAAGGTGCAGGCAGACAATCTTGTCGGTGAATTATTAAATATCAGCTTTTGCTGCTGGATAAATACAAATAAAGTACTTGGGAGAAAAAAAAGTTGTTGGTCAAAATGTTAGAAATTCAAGGTAAGGTGCTGCTTTAGCGAAGTCAGGCTGACAGCATCCAGGCAGAGATTCATTGCACTGAGGTCTGCTGAGTCTGTTCTAAATAAAACAAGTAGGGTTTGCCTCATGAACAAGTGGATTCATCTACTGAGTCCCTGCAGAGGGATTTTTTTTTGCCTTTGTATTGTCATGAAGGAATAATAAAAACATCCCTTAAGTCCTAATCCAGCATTAAAAATATATGGTAGATGTATTTCGGTTTGAATTAACAACACTGAATAGTTTCTATGAAAGGAACTAAATGTCATACTGTGTGAAATATATAAGCTTCTGAAATTCAGTATTTCCTAGCTGATTAGTCCACATAAATATTCAAGCATTTAGAAATGTATTTTTCAGGCAAGGTCATTCTATTTTTGTTTTACATGTACACAAAACATTTCCAAATCAGTGCACTTCATTTTGGTATTAGTTTCACAGAAATTACCACTATTTATGTTGACAAATGAGAAAAGAATTAACCCAAGAAACTGATGTCTTCATGGAGTTCACAGGACAGAGATGAATCCAGAGAATGCAACTGGAAAGCATGAAATATTGCTTTAAATGCTGGGAGTATTGGCTTGGCTGTCAGAAATAAAGCAGTGGCAGTGGGGGATATTGTATGTAGTTTCTCCTTTCCACTGAACAGGGAAATGAGAGGTTGGTGGTGGAGTCAATGCTTCTGCTATTCTGGCCTGTGTTTATCACCACCTTGATTTACCATCATGGTGCAGTTTTCCCCTTTCAGCCTCCCTTTGGTCTTTTCTTGGCTTCCAACACTCTCCTGGAGAGAGGATTGTCTCCAGCAATGTAGTGTAGTCTGTTCAGTGTTTTTAAATATTGATTATTCTTCTTCCCAAATAAGGACACATGCTAACCCATTTCTTTCACTGACAAGAACAACTTCCTTGTCTTTTGCTTCCATTCTTAGTGTGGGTAAAAATGGTTCTTCCATGTTTTGCAACTGGTTGAATAACCTTATTACCTTTCCATGTAAAAGAGAGGAGCTTCTTATCTGTAGCCTTGTCCAGATCACTGTTAGTGAGAATTGTTTTCAGGCTTAGAGACTGTCACTCCCTGTTGTGTTAATTGGACTGTAAAAACTCTCATTGGCAGGAACTTTCTGAGAAAATGCTAAAATAGATGTATGATTTAACTACCTCAGAGGAGGTAGAGTACATTTTGCCTACTGTAATACAGAGATACACACTTCTGACATGTGAATAGATTTTAAATTTTCTCTACAGAGCAGCTCTCCTATTATGTGACCTGGCTGTTTTTTCTAAGAGGCGACCATAATTCCCTCCCACAAGACTAAAGGTGAAATCCTGGTTCCTCCAGAGGCAATGGACACTTTTACACTGTAAGATCATTTTGTGCCACATAGAACAAGAGGCTGCTGATACCTTGAGGGTTTTTCCTCCAACTCCTCTAACTGCCACTTCTATCCACTGTAAGAGAACTGGAAAACAGCTGGGAACAAGATGACACTTCTGGCTGATTTTTTCATGTGCTTATTTACACAGGTCCTGAGTTAGCTGCACTCTTCACGACTATAAATATAATTTCAAACCTTTTCATTACAGTACAGCTTACCTGAGAATTCTAAAAATATTATCTGCTTTATTTTATCACTCTAAGGTAGTTTCTAATGTATTGTGTGTGTGTATGAAAGAAATATGCTGCTGATGCTAAGAATACTTTGAACAGTCCGGAGAATCACTGCTGGAATACCTTGAGCAAGTGATAATAGGTTCCCCATCACTTTAAGCTTAAAATAGATGCTTTTCCAGAGTATGTGCTGTTCCCATTCAAATGATAATCTTGAAAATCAATTGTGTCAAGTGTGAAGTCCATCAGCTTGTATTATGTTAGAGTTCATATGATATGTCAATAAATTGATCCTTCCAGCCTCAAAATCTGTCAAGGTGCTAGAACACAATTTTTTTTTTTTGTAACTTCAGGTCCAAATGTCAAAAGCATTTGCTAGCTTTGCTATTAGTTGTGCACCTCAGTGTATGTTTATTTAGAGCCTTTTCATTGGTACAATGTCAAAGTTCAATGGAAGCTTCTGCCTGGTTTTGTCTCCAGCAGCCACTAAACATTTGCATATAGGTGAAAACTTAAAACTAGTAAAAATTTCTGTATGATCAGCTTCATTTTTCATTTTTCCAGGAGGCTGAGGTTCTAGAGTAGCTAATATGTCCTCATTTCCCTTACAGCTGTTGTTAAATTGGATTAGAATTTAATCTGGAACTCTTTTGTGTTTCCTCCTTTCTCCTTTGGGATCAACCATATGGAAAATCATAAAATAAAATACCTTGCTTGCAGCAATGAAATAATTTTCAATAAAAAGGAAAATACTGAAGCAACTTTACTCAGTGACTAAAATTGTTCAAATGAATTACAAATGGTATCTAAATGAAATTTTAGAAGAGGTTGTCTAGACCTACTGAAAAACAACATGTTAAGTGAAGCTCTACCTCTCAGCAGAGTAGAGCAGAGTACCACTCTAATCAAAGAAAAGTTCATTCATTCATTCTTCTACATGTCAAATGACTGACTTGAAAAGAAAACCCTCCATGACAATGAATGGTATGAAAAGGAAAATACTACGCAAGATTTTTTTTTTTTTTTTAACAAGCAGTAATTTGCAGCGAGAGAAACACGGGTTTGCTCTAGACAGTAAACCACAAGTAAACAGGAAGTGGTGGCTGAGGGCTGGTTTATGGCACCCTTACTCCAAGAAAAATCTTACTCCATTAGCAGCACCATTAAATCCAGCAGTGCTACTCATACAAAAAGCTCATATTCGTTCTTTTAGGTTGTCACATTCTGACGCACAGGAATATCGTTCGTAAGAAAGTGGTGAAATGTTTTTCCATCGCTGCTCATCTGCACATTCATAATACATGAGAAATACCTTTTTTCTTTTAGCTCTGTATCTATTCTTGGCTATGAGGTTTTGATACAGAATTCATACAACATCCTGCATCCCTGATGTTTTGTTCCTACTGCTCCCCAACTGTAACTGTCTGCATGTTCCGTTTCGTTATGTACATCTATGTACCGACGTGGTCAAAAGGTTAATACGTTGCAGGGGAGGAGGAAAGGGCTCCCAAAAGGTTATGAAGTCCTTCCCTAAGGACTTCACAACAGCCATTATACCTATATTCCTTTTAGATGGTAATATTTGGCAACACAGCCGCATGCTTAAATTATTAGATATGCAATTTATATTCCCCTTGTTTGCTCTCAAAGGCTCGCTGTTCTGAACCAATGTACTGCTCGGTGACAGAAGATCCAGATCTCACTGCTCAGCCTCTGAGTGTCTGGGAATGACCCTCTTTTTCCAAAGGTGAGAAAACATTCTGATTCCTGCACCTTACAGTCTCTCCTGCCAGCTGCCTGTTCCTGACTCCCGTTTGCATTTAGTCTCTTTACGACAAAATACAAAATCCTCTTAACCATTTCTTCCCCTAAACTTACCTTGCAGTATTTTGGCAGCATATTAGCTTGCACTGGACTTTCTTCCCTGGAGCCTGGCATCAGAGTCCAAATGAGGTCATTAATCTAAAAAAGTGGAGTGGTCTCATCCTAGCCCTGGTTCCGGAGGGCGCCGCGCTCGGTCCCGTTCCAGTGAGCTCTGCAGCCTGTGCTGAGAGCCAGGCTCGGGGCTTCCACAGCAGGACTGCTAATGGTCAGGAGTGCACAGCTTGAGCACTGCTGTGTCAGTAGCAGGAAGCTTTTACTGTGCCTGGGTTCCTGTCAGTGCTACTAATTCAATCACTTACATATGCAATAAATTCACATGAAAAATTAACAAACACCTAGCCAGCAGCAGTGCCCTCTGTTCATTCTCTTTTTCCTAAAAAAGCTATGTAGCTTTCTCTTAAAATGATTGGATTTAATGGTTTATTTCAGCATTTTGTGAAAAAACCCTTCCTTTATTCCTAAATAGCATCTCAATATTAATCCATGACATTATTTTATTTAGCTTTTATTAATATCTTCCATCAGGTTCTCTTCTAATTACATCTGTATCATCCTTTGAACCAAAAGGGACTGTGCAGATGTCAGGGTGGGGTACAGCTCAGCAGCTTGCAGTGATCTATTCCACTCAAGATCTATTTGATTTGATTCTATTTTCCATCTCTAAGATCCACTACAGATAATTTTTGGTATCATTAGTAGTAATAGCTCTAAAGGCAGTGCAGCCTAATGAGGAAAAAAGAACTCAGGACTCCTTTCTCCTCCTAAACAAGAATCCCTAGGGAACTGAGGTCCAAGTATCATCACATCTTTCCTTACTATCCTTTTTGAGAGACTGGTGATCCTCCCTGGAGAGCTGGTCTGGGATTCTACAAGCAGTAGCCTACAGCTCAGTCAGTCTAATGACAAAGAACTGTGTTCAGAACTCACAACTTAAAGCAAAAACTGTGGTCTTTAACAGCAGGTTTTGTTGAAACTGTCTTTCCCAACACAGCTTGAGAAAAGAGAGTGAAGTGAATGTACACATCCTCTGCCCATGGGGCAGGCAGAGATTCATACCAGCTGTTAAAGCAGCTGGTGACCACAGTGATATTTAGGATGCCTTTGGCATATTCCTTCTCCTGTAGAAGTGCTCCAGCCACTGGGGCCATGTGTCAACTGCCTGGCTCCTCTCACAGCTGTTTTTGGACACTGTAATAAACTGAAAATCACATGGGCAAGGATGTGTCCCAAGTAATATAAAGGAATAAATCTTAAATTCTAGTGTCCACCAAAGTGTTGCCTCTGAATGTAGTTATGGAGATTAAAATATCTTAATTCTCTAGAAAATGCCTCTTTCTGAGGCCTTTAGCTCTTTCATCAGGTATCAGCCTTTGAGAAGGTTATCTCACTATGTTCTTCAAAGTTTCCAGTTGATATGTGTGCTTATTACCGTGCTAACATCCCTTCCATGCTCCACATAGTGTGCTGTGTTGTTTCTGACAGTCCCCCCTTTATGGCCTTTTTCTTAAGAGTTATTCAAATTGGTTCTCCTTTGAATGAACTCTTCTGCTTCATACCTTTTCACAACTCTGTATCTTGAAAAAACACTTTGAATATCTCAATCAGTACAGTAGTTGGTTTTTTGCAATTTCTCAATACCAGTCGGTTCCTTGCCCTCTTATAATTATCATATTATGTGTTATTAGACTTAGAAAGCCACTCTGAAGCCAAATCACCTTATTTTAGAAAAAATGCCAGGGGCAATACATTGCAATTTTTCTGCATTATATGTGAAAAATGGAGAAACCAGAATAATCTTTCACTGTAAGCAACAGCAAATCCAGCAAGGTCAGCTTGCTCCTGAAGACTCTGCTAGTGTGGCCCGGTGCAGCAAACTGATTTGTGGAAATCAAGAGTGGCCTCACAGCGCTTTTCCATTGAATCTCTTTCTTTTGTTATGGATTTGGAGTATAAACAGTTATGAGGTAATGCACTGAATGAATTGCATTACAGTTGATTAGCCAGGCATAGATGGGATTAGACTGGGACACAGTGATGCAAAAAGATTTGTTGTAGTTTTACAAGAACCAATGGATAAAATCACAGGGGGTTCCTGTGCTATCTGCTAAATTACATGTTCAACCAGCTCTACTCCTAAAACTCTGACCCCTCGCTCAGCTGCTGAGCCTGGCTCAGAATGGGATTTCCTCCTCCTCAGCCCCTCTGGCTGGGGTTCAGTCATGCCATCCTGCCTTCCCTTTCCAGTGCTGTGCTCACGACGCTCCCGACTGGACTTTGCTTCAGAGTTCCTCTGTTGTTTTTAGTTTTCCTTACCCACACCGGGTTCTCTGTTACTGTGGTACTCATCTGCTTCTCTTCCCTCCCATGAATCACTGTTCTGTCCATGTCTTATCAGCAATATCCCAGAAGGAAGAATTAAATTTACTTGACCAGGTTTCCATGTTTTGAAAAGAGCCCTCTTGAATTTGGAATTGCATTATTGTATGTATTTTCCAACTCCCCTACTAATTCAGTTATATGGAGGGCACTGAATCCTGTACTATGTGGTTACACTCTAATTTCTGAGTGACATCTGGCAAAAAGTTTGGATACAATATAAAGGTTATTTTTAAGAAGACTTTTCATTTTTATAAGACTAAAACATTGCCTTAGTAATTAAAGTGCTCTCCATAACTGGATGAGCATTTGCTTCTATATGTTTTAATACACCTGGAGAACATCCTATAACAATGAAAGTGCTTTTATTCCTGTGTTACTGATAGAAACCAGAAGCACAGTGACAGTAAGTGCCTTGGACAGTAAGTCCAAGTTCCTATAGAAAATCTGTGGCAATGGCCAAGCAGGAAGTTAACTCCAGATCCCTCTGTAGTTCTGCCATAACCATTGGAGGTTACTCATGGACCCAGGCAGTTACTGGACAGAACCTGCATGTGCCACATACAAACGGAGTGTAAACAGTTATAAATCCTCAGAGTTTAGCCTGCTTCTGTACCTCGTTTCTCTGTGTTTACAGAATGAAGATATCCCTTTCTAGGCTACTTTGAGGCAAGGAATAATGCTTCTGACTGTGAAAGAGTCTTAATAAAATTCTGACTGCGCTGAAATTAATGGTATCTTTATCACTGATTTCACTAGAACTGGGATTTCAGGATTTCACTGGATGGGCAGTAGATAAATATTGAGCAGCATCTTTGTAAATGAATCTTGCAGTATATAAGTAGTTGCTGCCATGGTTCTCTGCCGGTGCTAAGTAATAATAATAAGGTGACAGAACAGAAATCTGCAATGGATTTCCTTTGGAAACTATGCTTCTCATATTTCAGAAATTATTTTGCTGTCAATAAACACAAATTCTGAGGGACTGCACAAAACTAATGCTGCAGAGAAACAAATGGTAACCAGATACACTAAATAACTGCTTCTCCTCTTAGTTAGTGAGAACCTGTAAACAAAAATCAGAGCAGAATTAAATGTAATGTTTGTAACATATTTATTTTTCCTTTATGAAAATGATTTGAGGAGAAAAAAATCACAAGTGCAGTTGAACTCTTAAGCAGTGATTCTGTTCCTTTCCAAGACATGTCAGCTATAAAGAATCAAAAAAACCCGTGAAAAAATTTAGAAAGAAAATTGTGTTTGACTAGTAAATCTAGAGTATTTTTCAAGTATCTGCAGTTCTTTGATACATGTGTATTTAATTGTCACAGCTGAAGTGGGAATGATAGTTCAGACATCATCTCTATGGTTTCAAAATATAACAGACACCAGAATGTGTTATGTAAGTTTTTACCTGCAGATGAGTGTAAATGTTTCTACTGTACTCCTTGCAGACTGCTGTCCAAAATAATGTGCAGTTGATGAAACTACTTTCTTGTCTGAAATGCTAGATGAGACTTTAATTTGTAGAACTCTTTGTTTTAGCAAGAAAGACCAGAAATCAAAGACAGCCTGCTGGCAGTGATATACTGAAAGCACCATGAAGACATCAAACTCATCATAGTTGAAAAATAATGTTGATTGTTTATTGTGTATTAGTGCAAGCCAAGAATTCTATTTCCTTGTTAAGAGAGCTGTATAAAAGTCGCTAAAAACCTTACTAGTCCTTTGTTTTGTATTTGCAGATATGGGAACACTCTGTACATAGGTTTTAGCCTTTTGCTAAACTCAGGTTTGATATTTGTGGTCTCTCTAGTCTGTGTCTATCTTGTCTGGTTGGCCACATCAGTAATATCTGCTCTCAAATTCGGCAAATGACACACAGGATGGAACTTGAGCATGTCTGTGTGCAAAAAGGAATAGTAAGTACTTGCTTGTAAAGTCACAAAAAAATTGCTTTGCTTGGTGCTTAGCAAATATACAGAATCTATATGCAACAACCTGAATACACAGTTTTTCTGTGATGATTAATGAGTCTGAGTTAATTATCTGGAATTTTATTTGCAATTTTATTTCTGGTATTTGTCAATGACAACTTGATAAAAAGGTAGTAAAATTTGGTTTCTCTTTGACAACAATAAAACACTTTGGAAATAAACATTCATTTTTTGTGCAATGGCAGGGAAAAGTACTTATTCCCTTGCTCAGTAAATTTAGTGATATGCTTTTGCATATCTTTGCCTAGCCAATACCCAGTGATCTCACCTATTTGGAAAGTCTTTTGCTGGTGTGATTCTTGAAATTCTAAGATCTGAGTAGCAGAGTACACTACAGCATAGAACTGATTATGACCAAGAGCTGCAAGGCTGTAATGATATTATCAGATTGTGATGGAGTGTTCAGGGACATCTGTCTCCCTGATACATTGTGGGATGCAAATCACAGATATAAGATGGGACAGGAACCCCAGAAATCAGATCCTGAAATACTTTTATGAGCCTAAATCAATTCAGAAATAATCTTCTGACTCATTACAGGGACAGAGCACTGACTCTAAGATGTGGCTTTATGATCCCTTCCAAAAGAACAGTCCAAAGTGAGTTCAGTAGTTTTCCTGACTAGGACTGCAAAACAGAAAACTGAGTTCCCTTATTTAAGACCACATGCTCTAAATAATAACCAATGCATTTGTTTTTGGAGCTTAGGAGAGAAAAGTGAGCCAGTGGTAATTGAAAAAAAGCTTAGTCCTGGCTCATCTGATGTCAGGGAAAATATCTCTGCTGGTTCTGATGGGTTCTATTTTACATCCTTATGCACACAAAATTTGGTTATTATTGAAATAAATTTAAGCCTCCTGTTACACAATGTTGACACAGCTGGTGATTTCCAGCCCCCGGTGCCCACCTGCAGGAACATGAATAAGAGTGAAAGGCTTCGATGTCTCTAACATGAAACATTGAGTTTAGCTGTATGGGAGAAATACATTTCCTCTGATTATGAAGGTTTTATACGAAGCAAAACCATGAGTTCAGATGAGTGGGAGACTTGATAAGAAAGCTGGCAGAGAGAATATTCAAACTTTAGAGCTCAGGTCGACTCAAAATGATGTCTTGGACTAGGCAAAGTGGCACTAATTTGTCACTGCCTGTGTGGGTCTCTTAACAGGAGGTTAGTCACACTGTGAAGACAGTCAAGCCTCCACAGCTGTAACAGGAAGATTTTTGACTTCTCAAAGTTGAGTATTTTGGTCTTTCTGAACAGGAGTTGGGGTGTGTTTCTGCTGAAGTCAGAGAAATTTGAGAAGGCAACTTCAGAAGATGACTTTGAAGAGGCCACTGAGAGGGGACCTCGCTCATTTGCACAAATATCTAAAGAGATGGGGCCAAGAGGATGGACCAGGTCTTCTTGGTGGTGCCGAACAATCAAACAGGAGGCAACTGAAGCACAGGAAGTTCCACCTGAACATGAGAAAGAACTTCACTGTGCAGTGACTGAGCACTGGGACAGATTGACCAGAGAGGGTGTGGAGTCTCCCTCACTGGATATACCCCGAAAGCATCAGGACACAATCCCGTACCCTGTGCTCTGGATGACCCTGCTGGAGCTGGGAAGTGAGACCAGATGATCTACTGTGGCCCCTTCCCACCTGAACCATTCCATGATTCTGTTAAGACAAGGAAGGTGCTGTTCCTGGGTTACTGAGGTTCAATCTTCTGGTCTCATAGGCAGCATGTCATACCAAATCTCTCAGAAACTGTGTTTCATCTTTAAAGTAATTTGTTCTTTTGCTTCCACTATTCCAGTTGGAAGGCTATTGGAAGTCTTGATTGCTCTAATGATCAGAAACTTTCTTCTAATTTCCAACCTAAATTTATTCACAGCTGGTTAATATCCATTTGTTTCTGTGCCAGTTTTGTTCTTAGCTAATTTAGGTTTTTCCATATCTGGTGTTTATCTCCCTGATGCATTTACATACTGTGATTATGGTCCTGCTGAGCTGTCATTCTGCTCAATGAAATAAGCCAAAATCTTTTGGTCTTTTCTTGTAAGATAGACTTTGCCTTCTCCTTGATCATCCTTCTTTGGACCTGTTTCCATGCCTCTCTTCTGTAAAAGATTCTCAACTGAAAATCTGCTACGGGCATTGTCAACTGGCACTGATATTTTCCTGACTATTCTGGAAAAAACTCTTCTAAAACTAGAACTGCATCTGTCTTTTTTATGGATGTATTTTATCGACAACTTATAGTCATTATGTATGTGCAAGTTGTTCTTCTCAGTAATTTCTATATTATAGTCCATGTCTTACGGTAGGTTTTTTGTTATTGATGATCAGCACTATACTGTAGTGTTAAATGAAATAATATTTTTATTGTTGATCCTCTGTATAGTGACCAAAACTCAGCAGTACTGAATCTTTCCCAATATTGACAATGTTTTCCAGCACTGAGTAATCAACAAATGTAGTCACCATTTTCCTGTTTCTGCTACATTTATGGATGAAACATCACAAACAACCACTTCCAACAGTGATCCACAAAAACCTTCCCTATTAAACTTTCCTCAGGCTGACAGTCCTTCCTTTAATGCTCTATTTTTCATTCCCCCATGAATGAGTTTCCTGCCCTCTTTACAGATTTACTACTATTCTTTACTTTCTCCAGCTTCACTAATAATTTCTTTTGTAACACCATAACAAATGCTTACCAAAGGTCATATAGATCAAGTCAGTTATACCTCCCTTGCCTAAAACCCCGTTATGATAACAGAAAATGCTGTCAAGTTAGTTGGACATTATGTTCTCCTGATAAATTCAAATAGCATTTCTTTCTTTCTTTTTTTTTTTCTTTGTCTAGGTATGTGTAGTTTTCCTTGAAGTCTGTTCCATAAAACCTTGGAGATTATGGATAGCCATATGGATATCCGGGCTGTTAGCTGTCTTACAACTTTTCTCACCTTATCTTAAATCTCATATATTTTCTGTTGTTCTGTTCAGATTCATAACAAGAATATATTTTCTTGTTATGAATAAGAAAATATAACATATTTTATACCAAGTCTCCATTTAATATAACACATTTGTAATAGCTGAAGAATTCAAATCCTCTTAAACATTTTGGGTTTGCACCATAAATTAGGTTATCCATACTACAGATGCCACTTTGAGTATGTTTTGCTCCCCTCCCCCTTTTCCATCAGATAACCAAAAAACTTCCAATGATTAATATACTTCTAAGATCTAAATAAGCTTTACTTTAGGCACCTTATACTTTTTCCTTCTGCCTATGAGAAACTATCTCCATTCCCTGTGTATTCTCCCTTCTCTGTGTTAAGGCATAACCTTAACAATTTAACAATTGAAAATATTCGTTCTGAAGCTTCTTATAGAATTTTTGCCCATTTTCTTCGGGTCCAGGTTCTTAACATGACCAACACCTTTGGTTTTCTGTCTTCCCTGAACAGCATGTAATCTTTTATCGTGAGTGCTCCAGGGATTACTGCTCTTTCACTATTTCCATGTAGTATCTAGCTGTCTTCTAATAATTCAGATTTCTTTTGTTTGCACAGGTTCAGGCAATTCTATGCATCCCTTCCAGCTGTATATAACTTGCCATGTTGTGTGCATTACCTGGATTGAGTAGAGTGGTAATATTAACGACGTTTTCTACTGTTCAGAACAAAACCAGCAGTCACTTACTTCCTAGTTTCCATTCCTTAGCACTGTTTTCTCTGTTGTACATCCTAATTTTCCCTCTTTCTTTTATCTATCACTCTTCCTTGTGTTCCTTTTTCAAAGCCTTCTTAAAATTGTCCTGGTTCTTGAAAGGAGTGTTAGACAACATATAGCAGAAGATGAAAGATCTCATGTGCATCTCAAGCCTGCAACTGGAAAATTATATTCCTTGTTAAACTTCCATGAATGACAACAGAAATAACCTGTCACTTTGATGAGACACATGTCAAGCTGTATTTTTTATTTCATTAATCACTTCTGTCACATTTCTGTCATTACTCCTATGACAATGGTGTCCAAGATCATATTGAAGACTAAGGCCATCTTCTACCTAGCATAAATAAAATGAATCTGTTCTTTTGTGTAAAACATGATTTTTTTTTTCAGATATTCCTATTAAGATTTTAAGAGGCTCTGACAGATTACTATCATATAAAAATGTGATGTTTACTCTCAGTTTTACATAATACTCAGAAGTACTCAAGAAGCTTCTATTTACTGTGGTCTTTGTTTATTCCTATATTAATATTAGCAAAATTGACCATAGGAAACTCTGTGAAGTTAAACTCTAATATTCAGCATTACTTATCAAGAAATATATTTCTGTATTTCAGAGTAGACTTAAATGGGCAACTATGTCCCCTCAACTGATTTTTAATTAACAATGAATAAGAGTTCCTGGACCTTTTACTGATACGCCTACTAGTCAGAAAATGCTGAATTTGAAAATGTATTTTGTGACTGCTTTCCTGCCCCTATCCAGGAAATGCTGTATTCACTACTTGACACTGTAGCTTTGGAACCTGACTGGTGACGTTGGGAAGACAGAAATTAATGTGAAAAAGGCTTGGAAGCAAATTACTCTGTTTTTTACATCAGTGTAATTTCCAATTAGATTCACTGATGTAAAGGTTAAGTTACAGCTGGCTCTAATCTTGTTAAGACAAATTTTAAAGTTTGTTTCCTCAGCTTTTGAAAACTATTAAGGTCTATAAAGCCAAATGATTGATAGTAAATGCATGTCAAAATAATTCTGAAGGTCTCATTTCTAAATGTCAGTGGACAAGAGCATCTGAATTTCTTTTATGTATCTCCTAACAGCAAATGAAGTCTTAATGTAATCAAGAATGGTAATTTGTCTTAATTCATTGCACAGTACTTTTCTTATCACACACGCTTTTGTTGTTCTAAATGCATAGGTGCTACTTTGTTCCAAATGCATATTTTATTGAAAAATGCTGTCCAAAGGTATTGGTAAATTGTATTCAACACCTGTATCGGGATAAGAGGTATAAAAAGGAAATTCTATGAAATGAACAGTTCAAGTTACCAGAAGACAGTAGACTGCTCTAAGACAAGTGAACATGAAGCATTAGTGTGTTCCATATTTTACAGAGAAACTCACAAAGACTTTAGTGTGGCTCTTTTCCTGTAGGGATTGCCAAAATAGAGAAGCATGTGAGAAAAGTGGGTTTATGGGCATAGGTCTACCTTGCAAATGTTGTAGATAAAACTCAGGTGTTTTTTTTAAACCTGGCTACTTCTCTTCTCGTGGCAGTCCCCTATTGTTTCCTAATCTTCATACAGTTTGTGAAGAGGGAGCTCTGCTGGTAACCAAATTTTTCACCATCAGTTCACTTCCTTCTACTTGTGGCAGCGAGTAGACCTTGGCTGTGGAACATTTTTGTTTTGTGACCAAGTGCTGCTGAGAGGGGACTCGACCCCTGTTGCAGGCAGCAGTCATGGCCCGGGCGAGTTGGGTGCCCTGCCGTGGGCAGCAGGAAGGAAAACACAGCACAAATGTGGCAGGAGGCAAAACGTTTCATGAAAGCCTTCAAACTCGAGCAAGGAGGAGAAAATCAACAAACAGGACAATGAGAGGCAAAGCAGTGGCAAATCTGAGTGTCATGACAGGCAATGGAGAAGTAGAGGAAGAAAACTTAATGCTTACATCTACTATGCCAACCTACAGAAGTTCAGGACAACCCGTTTTTTGAGAGGAACTGCAGTAATGCTGACACATGACTAATCGTGCAAAGTTTGGGAAAATCACCTTCGGGGGCTACCATTAAACTTTGGGTTGTGATTTGCATTTCTGGGCATGGGTAAACTGATGAGACATGGATTTTTTTTTCCATTGTGTATAATGAGTTTCACTTACTTGATATTTTAGAATTTATTTAAATGCAAATAAACCACTGGAAGTAAAACTCATGTACCAATGACTCAGAACTTCAAGAGCCTGAGAGCAGAGCAATGAAATATCAGACTGTTTATAATAATTCTAACCTGGTAGAAAAATTTGCTGAATACAGTCTTTATGATCCTTAGGCATTTTATTAGTAGTATTACTGGACAATGATGAAAATCCACAGCTACAGAAAGTCACCTCCTAGTTTACATGCCATGACACTGATTTGGAAGGCAAGTGTTTCTCTCAGTTTTGCAGGATCACCTATTTCTGAAATAGACTGTGCAAAATTAGATTCTGTGACACAAACAACTAGTACGTACTTTGTGCACTGGGTAGATTCATTCTAAGTAGTATTTCAATGTTTTTACCTTTTTCGTGTTTAACTTTTGCAAAAAGAGTAGCAAATTAAGCTGGATAGATGATTTTAAATGGACCTGGTTTGTACATCAACACCTTTTTTTTTTAAAGCTTACTTAGATACAAGACTATTATAAATTACAAAACATCCTACAGCCAAGTTATGAGACTGCATTTCCTAAAGTCTAAATTTCCATATGCGTTATTTTTTCCATCCTTTCATGCCCCTTGTCCTATTTGGACAATTCCTCCTGATCCACCTGGTGGACTTTATCTGAACTTTTTATCCTCCTCCTTTGCATAGTAAATTGTGACAATAGTGGTAGATTAAAAAAAGAAAGTACAGCATGATTCTTGAGTAAACAGTGCCTCTTTGGTGAAAGTTATATACTGGGTTTAGACTAACATTTATATTAATATATGACAGAGACTACACTAAGGACTGTTGTTTTTCTATGTTTTGAATGAATTTAATTACAGAATAGAGGGATGGATCCTTATCTAGTTAGTAAAAGTTCTTCCTAATTTACATCCAGTAAAAATATAGCATAAGCCAAGAATTTCTGAGCCTTTGCAAGATTTTCCACTAGGCTCTTGTAAAACTGCCTAACAGCTTCATGGAACACTTCTCTCTACCAGCATTGCAAATGCTCACAATTTTTACAGTTTCTGTCTGTGCCTTCGCCAAACACAATTTATCATCTACTTTCTTTGAATGAACTTCATTCTATGAA
Organism: Corvus hawaiiensis; assembly: GCF_020740725.1. Classification (NCBI taxonomy): domain Eukaryota; kingdom Metazoa; phylum Chordata; class Aves; order Passeriformes; family Corvidae; genus Corvus; species Corvus hawaiiensis. Next base: position 21,408,662 of record NC_063222.1, on the reverse strand, counting down.
AGTGAGCTCATTATTTTTACCTTTTTTTCAATTTATAAGCAGTCCATAATCTGATGTTCAAAACTTGGTAGAGCTGCTACTAAAATACTGGAAAATACCAAGGCAAAATAGACAACATACCACCATAAACACTGCCCTAGTATTGTGAGTACTTTTAGAAAAGAGTTGTAATAATAAAATATTATCAGTTTATCATAATGGAATTTTAGCTAGGCTAGGAGTTATGAATCATAGACACCACTAAAGATCAGTTAGGATTCCAGCCATGTGCCCAGATTTTTAAAATTTTGTAGCTTAAAGTTATTAAGTTTATGTTGACATTACAGCTGAGAGGAGATTCAATTTAGCATTGAATTCAATTTTACGTTGTGCATATTCTTTGTAGACCATTTTATTAATGTAAAAATGAACATTACTTTCTTTTTTTATTCACAACTGTTTAATTGCTTCGGGGTTATTTATTTTAGGTAGCAGTGTATCCAACACTGTATTTTTAATAGGTTACCAAGTAAACCAAAATGGGATTCGCATCTGCAGTTAATCGTGAGACTGTTCTGCTTCCCTTTTCTCAGCGAGTTAGTGTGTCTTAAATGCCAAGAAATCAGTATAAAAATGTCTTTTATAAAATATTTAGCAGTGCTTTTCAGGCCCACCAAAACATGTGAAGCCCTTGAGGTTCCACCTTGCAGGAATTTTCATGTATACATACTTATTTTTTTGCAGACCCACTATGATCATACAGGTATGTGTTTGACAACTGAAATCTTACTGAAACGTGAATGATTAATATGGATTATTTCATGTAAATACAAAGTACCAATGGTAGAATGTTAAATATCACAACACAAAAATTAAGGGCATGAAGCTGATTGCCTATGCAATCAAAAGTTTAGGAGACAAACTATCTGATCTGGAACTTGGCCAAGGCATCGTGACTAACAAACCTGCTCCTGCAAAAAAGTGCCAGAGTAACTTTGATACCCCTGTGTGGTCAAGATTTGTGCTTTGTCTAAATTAAGACATCTCGAAACACAACACTACCATATGTAAAATCCCATGCCAACATTTGGCAAAGCACTTGCTCTGCTCAAGCATTTGTGCTGGGGAAAGCAGACTAAATACAGCATCAGGGCAAACAGTTTTGAAAGCATTTATTTTGAATTTCATAGGAAGTCAAATGCTGTGCAAATCCCATTCTGTGATTGAAATTTGCCCCCTGTTCATTTATAGAACTTTCATAAAAGTCAACAGGAGGTCTGGCACCAGGTCTACAATATACTGTAAAAACCTTAAAACATCTTATAGTTGGTTGTTAAAATGACAGACATTTTAGAGCAGTGATTGGGGGTTGAATGTTCTGCTTCCATCTGGTCTGCTACTGTTCTGTTGTAGATGGAAAACAGCACACAGGATTGCACACATTATCCTAAGAGACAAACACTCTCTTTCACCTGTACAGTTTAGCTTTTAGACTTGGCTCTTCTGCCTCATCTGTGAATCCCAGGGTGTGCTCCTGTCTCCATCAGGTTCCATCCAGTCAGAGCCTACATTTACTGAATTAAACAGGACTTCTTACATAACTGAGGTTGTACATTTGTAGACAAACAGCCCATGCATCTCATCTGAAGCTCTCTTGCTCATGCAAAAGCCTCACCCCTGGGGCTCAGGAGGCAGCTGGAGCCTCAGGACCCACGGCAGTCCCTGCTCTGCTTCGCGCGGTCACTGCGCAAACCGAACTGGTCGGTAAACAGAGCAAAATCAAATGCTAAAGCTCATTATGATGGTGAAATAGCCTGGAAAGAGCTCCCGTGGCACTGGACCTCTCTGCATCCTAGTGCTGGTTGTGGTGCTGGCTCTCTGGAAGGCCACTTCACCTCTTTCCTGGTGTTCTACCTGAAAGCGTGGGGTGCACAAGTATCACAAAAGCAAATCCTACAGAAAGGCACCTGGGAATGTGGAGGCAGGACATAGCTTCCTTCGATATCTTTTTTAACTGCCTTTGGTATTTCGGCTTAGGACCTCTCTAGTATTTCTGTGTTGTGAGGCTTCATTTAGAAAATAGTAAGAAGAAAATCTAAACCTAGGTCTTTGGAATAAACAAGGTGATTTTCTGATTTTTGGGAAAAAAGACCCCAACAAACCTAATCTGTACTATAAACAAAATATTACGAAGAGATGTGCACATTATGGCCTGATGTAATAAAGTAGTTTCAGTGCTGGACTTCAGCAGATCTTAAATGCAAAGTATATTTAATCTACTTGTACAATTTATTGAGCTTAGTCAGAAATTCCCCACTGAAGCTGATAAGGATTGATGCCTCTCCAAGAGAGGTAAACTCCCAATCTCTGTAATTATGCTTATTACCTTGTTACAGTTGTTAGGTTTCTCCCATTTTAGAAGTATTCCAAGAATTAGCTGAGTTACAGCAGCTTATTAGTGAAACATGGGCTCTGCAAACATCTTTTAAAATAAATGAACTACGGAATTTATTCTGCAGATTTCACTTTTACATCTGAGAACAGAACAGTAGGAAAAAGGGAAATGATTACTGGAATTCTAAGTCAGATCCTACATTTGATCCCAATAACTTCAGAAGAACAATTGCTTTAAAGAGTGTAGTATCAGGCATTATATCTTGGCCCATCATTTTGCATTTGGATGTAGCCAGGTAGTGTAGTTTACCCAGCTAAACATTACACCTTCTCTTCAAGAACCGTAAATTCTATTAAGGGCTCAGTGCCTTAAAAATGAGATTATTTTTGCTTAGGAGTCCAGGGTGCTGACTTATGTGTCTGACTTTATCCACCCAAATTGGGATGGGTTTATTGTTCATCTTATTTTAGATTAACAGGTAATGCAAACAGTTCTCCCTAAATTAGTACAAGTCTTACAAAAAGTCTTGGGATAGTAAGAAAGGACCTGTAATGCCTAAAATAGGCCAACATTTTTCTTAGCATGAGGTTTGATACCGTATTTGTATGGTAACTTAGCTTATGTTCCAACACGGTTTAATAAACATTACAGTAGGTCATTTCATTGCAAAGAAATAAGCGTTTTATTGTCTTTGTCTGACTCATTTAAAGGCTCTAATTAAGGATATACTAAACATGAAAATCTCTCCTAAGGCTTTAGGCTTTGTAGATGTTATCTGAAGCTCATTAATGCTTCCTGTTAGGATAAAAATATATTTAAAAGTTTGGATTATGAACTCAGGTGGGCTTTTGTTTTTAACAATTACAAGTGTAGTCAACAGGAACAGTATTTTTACTTCAGCAAGCCTTTTAAGAGAATTTGGTTAGAATTTAACTATATTTGGGCTAGAAAAATAAAATTATTTTGAAATAAAAAATTTATAGGACACCAGTCACAATATATTTGCATGCTTTGACCTTATTTCCTATTGCAAGTTTGATTTCAATCTTTTGATGACTCAGAAAATTTACAATGCTGTGAGACACCTCAAGATTCCATTAAGTTTCCTTTTATAAAGTGTTGTACGTTTGTTGAAACCTTGCAATATGTAACTCACAGCAAAGAACTTCTGCTTTCTTAAGGATGTAAATACCTACTTGGCAATGTCCAATTCAGTAGCATTAGTTTCAGGACTGATTTTGTGTTTTAACCTTATTATCAGAAACAAACAGTAACATGCATATTCCCTCCATTGATTCACCTCTTGTTAAACCTGTTTGCTCTCAATTACAAGCGGTATTATGACACATTATTTATCACTGCTGCGATCAGGTAACACAAACATGAAAGAGTAACTGGTATCATTCAGCTCTGGAAGGTAGTGCTGAATCAGAGTCCTCTCTTAACTCATGTATATCGTGCACAACCCTGGCTCTGACACTGCCTGATGTCCCCGATGACCATTCAGTCAGTATTTAAATGCTGTGCAGTCACACCAAACATAAGTGGTCAGCTCGCACCTCCTAAGGCTGCAATTCCTCTCTAAACAGCCTCAGTGCTAACAACACCACATCAAGGCTGCTGCCACTGTACGTGATAAAAACATTTGATCGTTCCTGGCAATGAACACAAAGCCAGACTGGGTCCAAAGCAAAAGAACAAATCTGGGAGATCGGTGTAAACCTTTACTCCACTTTGATACTTCCTCCTTCTTCAAAACAGACTTGGCTTTCCAAGGAAGAGCCATGTGAAGGAGAGCGGGAGTCAAGGTTAAAGCCACCAGGTCCAAGGCAGTAGAATGTTTTTATGGAGGAGGGGTGTATTCTGCCAAGGCGATGTAGATCAGTAGGATCATGAGACAAGATTTCTGCCTAAAATCTTGAAGTCTCTTTGCCATGTGTTTGAATTCATTCTACAAAGTCATTCCGTGGCTTAGCAAAATCAATCCTCATCCCGCGTCGGGAGGGAAGAATAGAAATCCATCACCTTTAAACACAACACACTGAGCAAATCGACAGTTTGAGTGTGGTGTGAAACCTTTGCAGATTTTGCAAAGCAAGTGCTCTGTCTTTTCCCTTATTGTTTGCCCTTCACTTGACATACAGGAAGAGATGCATCAAGAGGATGGCAGGAGACATGTGTCACTTAAAGCATGCCGTAACAATGTTTGCCCTGGAATACTCCCTTGAATCTGTTTGAACAAGCAGGCATCATACACGGAAAAATACACAGAGAACTTCACCTAGTTACAAAGTTGACAGAACCCCTTTGCCATCCTCCCCCTTGAGCAGCGCCAGCCGCAGGCACGCTGCTCGCTTTGGCCCTGAGCTGAAATGCCACGGTCACACTGTACCAGGTCACTTGTTGCACAGTGTCAGGGTGGCATCTCCCCTCCGCTCAACCCACCGAAACTTCCCAGAGCCACGTTTCAGCGGAGCCCGCTCCGAGCTCGCCGTGTGCCGCCTGCAGCCGCTTACCTGCATGTGTCCCTGGTACATCCTGCCGTGGCTGCTCAGCTGCCCCTCAGGCCGGCAGGTCGGCTGTGCGCTGCGCTGGGGGCACTTCTCCCGGCCCCTCGACTACAAGAAAGAAAAAAAAAAGGGAAAAAAAAAAAAAGAAAAAAAAAAAAAGAAAAAAAAAAAAAAGCCTAACCCTGAACGAGCTATTTTTGGCTAAAGCTCCGTTTGTCCTGGCAGCTCCTGCACTGGTTTCAGTAACCCAGAGCTGTTTTCCGCCCTCCTCTTGTCTCGCGCCTCCCTGCCTCTGTTTCCCCCTGCGAGGCGGTGCTGGCACTGCCCAGGAGCCGCTGCTCGGGGGTGCTGGGCAGGCGGGCGGACCCGGGCAGGGCTGCGGGGCGGCCGGGCGGGGAGAGCCGCGGGGCGGAGCGGGGCCGCCGCTGCTGCCGGGCCTCGCCCGCCCGCCCGCGCCGCGCCTCGTCCCGCTGCAGCCGCCCCGGCCTGGCGGCCCCGGCCCCGGCCGCCCTCCCCCGCCTCCCGCCGGCAGCCCCGGCCTCCTTCCCTCCCCCCTTCCCTCCTCCTCCTTCCTTCTCTCCTCCCTTCTTCCCTCCCTCCCTCCCTCCGCAGGGGGAGCGCGCAGCATCCAGGGAACGCGCGGAGCCCCGCGGCCACCGGGCGGAGCCCGCCGGGGTCCCGCTGGAGCCGCGGTCCGCCAGCCCCACCGCCCCGCCAGGGCTGGCGGCTCCCACTGCCGACATTAAAAGAAAAAAAAAAAAAAATACAAAACATCACGGAAAACAAGCCATACTAAGCATAACAGCAAAAAATCGGAGCGTCCCGGAGCCAGGTGGCACAGGGAGCCTCCGGCGGGTCGCGAGTTTCGCCTCCCCGCGTGGAAGCGGAGGGGGCACGCAGGGAGCGGCTCCGCGCGCGGGCGCATCCCGGGAATGTCGCTGCCTGCGGAGCGGGGAGCGGCAGCGCCGCGCTCCCGGCCCTGCCCCGCCGCTCCCGCGGCCGCAATTAACCGGGTTTCGGCAAAAGGATCGGCCCGGGCCCTACCTTGTGCTCTGCCTATGAAGAGCGAACGTGATCTGTTGTAATTCTCAGAAAATATCAGGAGACTCTTGTTCTGGCTTGGTAGTATCGCTTGGTAGCGTTTTTCAACGCTTGCCAAAGACACTGTTATATAGGCAAAAATCTGGCACTGGCCCGTGCGTGCAAATTCTGACCTTGTAAACTGGCACGACAGGCCTGGCTGAATCCTGCAGGAGACACTTGCATCATCTTGGATCCAGTTATTTTCTCTACTTCACCTCAAACCTTAAACTCTGAATCTGCTAAAAGGAGCAGATTTTTCAATTTCATCGTAAATTTCTGTCCTACCCAGTGTATCTATATTCAGTAGCACAGAAAACCTCCAGCGCCTGGAATTTGCTAGATTGTGTAACTTCTTGGCGTTGAGCTCTCAAGTTTTACTATTAAACTACACAAAACTTTATGATGCTTTTGATACACCAGAACAATCTAACCTTAAGCATGCTCCTGTACTAGAACAGTGCAAAATAAATTTCTTATTCCTGAAACCAGCACATTTGTATCATCACAGCTCTCATTTCAGCTGACTAAATAAACCTTTTTGAAGTGTTCCCATTCAGCTAAAAAATGGATTTTTGCAGAACATGAGTTCGTAAAGTCGTCAGTGATGGCACAAGCAAAATCTATCCAATTATTTTTTTCATTTAAGCTTAAGAGTTTTATCTTTTAGATAGCAAAAGTGACAGTTCTCTTAAATCCAGTAAATACGTATCCAGCTCACTGAGATTTTCAGAGCAGCCAAGGAGTTTTGCCATGTATTGGTGATAAAAGGAAATAAGAAATGAATATTTTTTGTCTAAATCCCTTAAGCAGCTTTGAGAACCTCAATTAAGAGCTGATAAGCTTAAAATACTTCTTTGGGATTGTCCATACATGTTAGACATATATTACTGTAAAACTTCACAAAAGGTGACTGCACTTAGATAGGTGAAAATATCAGATTTAAATTATCATGGTTTCACTTAAAATACAGAATATGGAGTATAGGTTTTTCAGATGTAAATATTTGGCTGGCTTTTTCCTCAATTTAGAAGTTGAGGTCTAGGTAAAAAAAAAACAAGTTGTATTTAAACTTGGAGCCCTTTGTGTCTTTGCTGTTTCTTGAGATTTATTAGACTCTTTAGCTTTAGTAATCTTGAAGGTGCAGTTTTTCACTCTAGCTAGAGTAGATCCAGAGCATCCATCCCTGTAGCTCTGTGCAGGTTTTCTATAGTAGCTGAATGTTTCTAAGGCACTTGAAAATACATTTTTCTTATTGCTTTTTTTGTTGTTATTGTTGTTTTAAGTCTGAGGCTCTTGTGATTTTCTCAGGGGGAAGCTGGGGAAAATTTGTCAATGCCAGTGTGTAGCAATATCTCCATTTTCTAAACCTAAGCATTTGCATCTTGATTTAAATTTTTCCTACAGGGTATGAAAAAGCACACTTATAGTAGAAGAGCTGTTAGTTTAGGAATGGTTATTCATGCTGTGTTATTTATAAGTGAGGGACAAACATTGGTAGAATTCATCAAGATCCCCGTGCTAGAGATTGATAGTATAGTGTGTTACAGGCATTTTTCCTAACGCATCTGAAGCATTCGTTGCACAATTTGTTGATGCAGTGGCATATTGATGTCACATTTTGGCAGGATCTGAGTGATCCAGTAAAGCCAGATAGATCCAGCTTTTGCCTTTTCCCTTAGCGGGGCCTAAATCTCTTGGCACTGGTCAGTGAGAAAGTTGGCAAAGCAGCAGTCGGTGCAGAGGAGGGATGGAGGGAGATGTGTGCAGGGACAGAGGGCTGGCAGGGGCACCTGCTTGAGGGGCTGTTCTTCAAATACAGTTGAGTCCAAGCCACACTCACAGGTCTGTGCTTTCCACAGGTGTCAACTCTGCCTTTGCTCTCGCTCTTCACAAGGAGAAGGCTCAGTGAGATTGTTTCTCTCTCCATCTAGTCCTAATCTGGAAACAGTGCATGATCCTTTTTGCTCAGTTGTAGTGCAATTTAAAAAATGCAGTGATGGGTGGCACAGAAAGCATTAATGTGTAATTCTGTACGATACATATAAAGGCAAGTTCTTTACAGATTAGAAACTGGTGAGTGCTGGGATTCATGATCTTTGTGACTCTGCTCTGTTTATGAATGTGAAAATCTGTTTTGTTACAGGGCATTGTGGTCCCTTTTGGTCTATCTGTGTGGCTGCATTAATATTTGAACCAGTGATGTCTGTGTGCTACGAGCTCTCTAACCTTTGTTGTTTGTTATGGCAAAAATGGAAAAAATCATGGCAGAAACTATGAAAGTCACAATGTTTGTTAAGGAAAAGAAAAGTCACCATATGGCTCAACAGATTTTAATTAATATTAAATTGCCAGGGAAATTTTGAAGGAAGTCAAATAAAAATCCTTTATTTTACAAATAAATGCTCCGATTTTGTTTTTGAATACATTTGTGGGGCAATTGGGACTATTAGGAAGCCTGAAGACAGTAATGGGAGTGCAGAGGCATTCTCAGAAATACAAAGTTCACAAGCTCATTTTGGAGAAGCTGGCAGCTACCTAGCTACTGTCAAAACCCTGACACTTAACTACCCCTGGGGGATGGTAGATATTTCACTCCTTTAAGCCTTACTGATATTTATGTCATCCTGTAAACTTAAAGAAACAGTCTTAAATCACTGACTGTGAAACTGCATGAGGCAATTTATATAGATTCCAAGTTAACAACAGTTATTCTAACATTCTTCATGAACATAGTGATTGGAATGACAGGGTCTGTGGTTTCCATAACGAGAAACCACATGGCAAGGGTCAGTCATGATTTTTATTAGGAAAATCTTGCACTGGTAAACAGGCCTGCACACTCCATGTAGAAAAGTGAAGATATCCTCAATGTGTTGTGTGCAACAAAGTGTTCAGTGGAAGAGTTTTAAATGCAAATTGAGGGGGATGAGTTGTAGCATTGGAGGCAGCCATAGCCTGTGATGTGCTTTATTCTTACAGCTTTGGAACTGAGACTTGGAGGGGCCGCTTTGGGGAACTTGTGCCTCTGAATGCCCAGCAAGTTTTATCCATCACTCAAGGGTGCATCTCAGATGTCTCTGAATCTCTGGGTGTTTCTCATGTGTGACAACAGATTGTGTTGCCAGCATCCACCAATAACACATTTGGTCATAAAGATACAGATTTGCTGCTTTGTTCAGTAACAGATTAATGTTCTGGTGCATATATGTTGTATAAAACATCATTCTATTAGCTCATGTAACCATGGGGATAAGTAGTTTGCATACATGGAAACTCTTTGTGTTCTTTTATGCCTAGTGCCTATATTTTATTAAGAAATAGATATTTACAAACATAATTACTAGTAAATATTTTCTTTAATGCTATTTTTTGCTAACTGAGAATAATTGGCCTAATTTGCGAAAACATGGAGCTGATTAAAGATTAACCACTGAAAATAACCTAGCTTATTCTTAGACTCAAGTGAGGTGCAAAAACTGTCAAAATTAATATAGCAATAGTGTTAAACTTTATCAATAACATACAATTAGGATTTGTAATATTGTTAGTTCTGACAGATTCTAATTACACTTTATGCTTTGTTTTCTAGTGGCAGTTATAAGGTATGACTGGTACAACCACACATTAGTGAAAGTGCTAATTATATTATGTATGTTTACACATTCCTTTCCCATGCTAATGTGCTTATATGTGTTTAGGGAGTACATATAAAGAAGGTTTTTGGGATTCTTTACATGATTTAATGAATAATAAATTTGAACAAGACACAATCAAAATTAATTTTAAAAAGCTAAAAAATTTTGCTAATGATGCATATACAATGTTCAATTAAAAAGACTCGCTGTAGAAACCACCAGTCACAGTAACAAATGGCAATTAGATTGTAACTAGTGCGAGTGGAATACTAACAGTATAATTCTTCATTATGTTGGAGTCACACCAGTTTTATTCTTCTGTAACTCTGTGTCTGTTAGTAAATACCAGCCTAGAACTTGTCAGCAGAATGAAGAATGTAATAGATTATAACCAGCATAATTACAAACTCCCAGTCCTGTTTCAGTTGGAGTTTGGAATGTTTCCAGAGAGGGAGACTCGATGCCCTCCCTGTGCAGCCTGCCCAGTGCTCTGCACCCTCAATAGGAAGTTCTTCCTCATGTAGAGGTGAAAGTTCTTGTGGTTTATTTTATAGGCGGTCTGTGCCACTCCTGCCCATATCTGAAATAAGTGCTTTGCAGGAATTGTGACTTCCTTGGGAAAAGTGAGCTCTGAGTCGGTTTGCACTGAGCTCACCTTTCCCACTTGCAACGAGCTCAGCAAGAGCTGCTGCTGCAATGTGCAGCTGCTGAGAGAGGATACAAGCCATGATCGTAGACTAACACATCATCCACATCAAATCATCAGACCAGAAGAACAGGAAATTGCCTCCCAGTAGGTCTGTCCTGCCTTCACCTCGTGTGGTTGTGTTTCTTAGCACCATAGTTACTGTTGTTTGTCCAGCCACACAGTCAGTTCCTAGCACAGGAGGTTTTGTTTGCAGAGGAGCTGGTTTGGATGTGCAGTGACACTGTTCTCCAGACAAAAATGCCTCATACAGAAAGGATCATCTGCCAGTGTAGATAAAGAAAAGAGGAGATAGCATGTCTTTCCACTCTCACCTGATTGCAGATCCCAAGAAAGCTGCATGTAAATGGCCAAATGGCCACTGCTCTTAAGTTTTCCTGAATTTGGACCCTGGTATGTGTCTGCTGAAGTCAACACAAACCTTTTGCTGACTGCATTGAAACAGAGTGTATGGATAAGGGCCTCATCTATACAAGTGCTGCAGGTTTGTAAACCAACCATTCCTCATTTATGAAGTAGAAAAAAGTTTCATAGAAGATTTAGAATCTCCAGGGATGCACTGATACTGCAGTTGCTGTGATTGCAGTGTAGCACAAATGTATTGGGGTTGATTCTGCAGCCCCTTTTGAAAGTCTTAGAATGTGGAAAGCCCACAACCCCACAGATAATCAGCTCCAGTTCTTAACTATCCTACTATTTGAGTTTTTACTATTGACCTTACTTAAACATGCGTTGATGACGCTTATGCCCTTTTTTCTATTTACTTTAGACAAAATTGATGTGAAGAAGGATATATTCCATTTTATTTTGTAGCTGCTCTGTACACATTTAAAAAAAAAATATTGCATCTTCCTGTAATTTTCTCTTTTGTAAAAGATTAAGCAATGCCACTTTCTTAAACCTTGTCCCACAGGTTGGTTTTTCTAAGTCTTGATCATCTTTTTTGTTACTTTTCTTAGACTGGCTTACTTTAGTAATGACCCAAGCTGGACAAGTACCAGAAGAAACTCTTCATGTGTGTTACATGCAGTATTTCTGTTTCTATGTCCCTCCATGAGGTATTGCAATACCAGGACACTGTTGAGTAGTGTTAAGCTTGTTATCCTGTTACCTTTGGTGATGCTACTGAGTCATTTTCTCAGCGACTGTGTTTTTTGTGGTGGATTAGTCCTCCCTAACTTCAGAATGTTAATGCTGTACTTAACCACTTGTATCCTACTTCTTCACAACAATTTCTCCACTTTACCCAGATGCTTTTATATTTTGAGCACATCCTCATCTTATTCTCTTGAGGTTTTTCTAGATTTATGTTCCCTGCAAATTTAACTAATATGTCTTCTATTCCTTTAGCCAAATAATTAATCAAAATATGCTGAATTATATGCTGGAATGCCACTGAGGAAAACCCTGTAGTTTGACAGTGAATCATCAGTAACTGTTTTCTGAGTAGAGCTAAGCAATCATTTAAGTGGGATTTTTCTAGGCTATGTTTCTCCCCAGCTTTTTATGACTATATTGTAAAGTTCTTATTAAATATACCTGTTGTGTTTTGCCTGCCTGTAATACCTGTGGCAGTATTGTACAGAAAAATCAGTCTCCATTGCTAATTACACCTCCCCTTATTTTCATCTAGATATTATAATTATTTCCTTGTTGCTGACAGTATTTCTGCTGTAACTAGAAGTAAGCTTCCTAGCTCTTTTCTCCCCTATTTTTAATGCTAAGCACTGTGTTTGTACCTGTTCATGAGTTCTGTTTAATGCTTCTGAGATTGCTTCTATCTATGCTCAGAGTGTCGGAGGATGAATTTGAGCAGGTGGAGTATTCTGAAGACAACTAACTTGCCTAAATACTTTCAAGCTGGTGTTTTCCCATTACTGGTGTTAGGTCTGTTATGCTTCCAATCACACTAGACCATCTTAGGTAATTGAAATCTCTTTTTTTTTTCAGATACCAGTAGTATTTTAACTTCATATAGCTCGCTGGAAGTTACAAAATGTATTTTAGAGGCTGGATAAGTATGCAGGCATTTATCTACTTCAAGCTCCTGATGTCTGTGGCCGGATGGATGGCAGTATCCAGCCTGGCTGTGATTTACAGCTAGCTTTGGTGTATCTGCACTGCATTGCCATTGCATCAGTAAACAAATAAATTTATCCTAAAGTAGGAAAAATTGCTTAGATAGAAATCTTCCTTATAGAGTTCGTGAAAGTCTGGCTTAAATGGTTTAGTATTGCTAAAAATGTTTTTGCTGTACTAGTACCTAAAACATGCTGGACCTGAAATGAAAGGAAGATTTGAAAGGATTTTCTTCTGATCATTTTTTTCTTGGTTACAAAAATTCTCTCCAGATCTCAAAGTGAAAATTTGATTCTTTAATCAGACTTTATCCACTAGTGATTGCTGGTGATACAGATGAGACATAGTCCTCTTACCATATTAACTGCTTCACTGTTTGTTGTACTTAACAAACCTTCAGAAATTACTGGATTCAGCAGAGCATCCATTTAGAGCAACTCCACTTGGTTACTGACATAAGGGACTTCCTGGCAGCAAAAGGTTTAATGTTGCTGTATAAATTCAGGGCAGACAGCATGAAAAAGATATGAGAGTACTTTGTACCTCAGATCCTGTTCAATACAAAAGAAAGAACGATTTTTATTGAAGTAGGAATATTCTTACTCACTGGAGAGGTACTGCAACACAGAGGAATTAGATACCTGGATGTTAAGAATTGTGTTTAAACTACAGATCTCGAGGCATTTTGGGAGTAAGTGCTATTATCAGCATTTTTAGCAGGTAAAGAGATTGGGAAATTCCATCACTGACTGTGGAGGTCGTTAAACAGCTACTGTCCAAGTTGAGACATTTTATGATCAGCAGTTCCAAAAACATTCATCAGGGAGTATTCAAGGAACTGCTTAAGAATGTCTCTGGACTGTTAATGTTGGTTTTTATTAATTGATACAGCACTGGGAAGGCAAATACTGTGCCAGAATTTTAAATAGGATGGCTTCTTAATTACAGGCCTTTCAGCCTGGTGCCAATCTCTGGCAAAATAATGGAAGACTGATATGGGGTATTATTAGCAAAATAATCAGGAATAATGTAATATATGGCTGTTCTTATTGGTTTATGGAAAATATATCTTGTTGAAATAACTCAATAACTTTCTTCTGATATATGAGATTTGGTTGATGAATGTTGTAGTGCTGATGTAATGGACTTTCTTGGGGCATTTGTCATGATACCACACAACCTTTCATTAAGAAATGAGAATAATGCTAATTCAACTGGGCAACATATTAAAAAAGACCTAAAACTGCTCATCTGGTAGTCTTAATATCCAAAGGGGGAATTATGATCTAATAGACTCCCTTAGGGACTGTTGGGTCATACTCTGCTTCCCATTTCTTTTAAAGACAAGAAAATTATTTTAAAAATAATTAATGGTAAATTTATGTAGATGGAATAAATTTGGGGATTTTGGAATAAATTTAGTGTATGAAGTGATTAATAAATCATATACACTTCAGTAAAACCGAAGGTAAAGCCCTGTCCTTTGCAGGGCAAGGAACTGGACTTTGATGATCTTTATGGATCCCTTCCAACTCAGGCTATTATATGGATCTTTGATTCTAAATTATATTTGCAGGCTGAATGTCTGACCTGAGAAATAATAACTGAAAGGTATGTGGGAGATCATGATAGATAATTGGGGGATGTAGGGTTTTACTGTCGCACCAAAGGCCTAAAGGTGGCCTAAAGAGAAACTTCCAGCAGTAATGATGGAGCTATCCTGTGTCAGGAGGGATGTAACTTCAGGAGTCAGGAGTAACTTCACCAACAGCTGAGTCCATGTGAAGATACAGATTCATGTGTCAGAAAGGAATAAAGAGTTAGTGAAGGGTTAGAGTATGATTAATAGACTGGATATTCTGTGCAGTAAGATACTCAAGGACTTGAACCTGGTTAGTTTAAGCAGAGGTAATTTGTCCCAGCCTGTGTGTATATAAGGCACAGAATATGAGGCTGGAAATCTTTGACATAGCAGTTATAAGGAAATAAAATGGTGTAAAGTTGGAAGTTAGACAAAGGTAGACTCTAGGTGGGCATTTCTGTAATAATGGTAATCAAACCATTTAAATTGTTTATAAGGGACCATTGTGGGTTTTCTGCCTGGAGTTTTTAAAATGAAGATTCCTTGGGTTTTATTTTTTCTGAAAAATATATTCTACTTCAAGTAGGAATTGATTTAGACTGAACCTATAGTTGTGTTATGGGAACATTGTGTAGTGTTATTGATCATTGTGTTATTGATCATTGTTAGAACTGTTTTTGTCGTTTCTAAACTGATTTACTCACAACAGAATAGTACCTGTTCCTGCTGATTCCCAGCTTACAGTGTTATCCTGTATACTACACAACTTCCTACTAAATAAGAGAAAGGCTGGAATTTCTTAAATATATGTTTCTTTACACATGCATGGGCATGTGAGAGTCCTGCTTCCATGCTCAGTGTGGGAGGTTGAAGGGAGCTCTTTCTCCATCTGTGCACCTTGCCCAGGAACAGTTCTCAAGCTGTACTTTGTGCTGGGTGAGTGCAGCAGCATGGAAACCCCATCCAGGGCCAAGATGAACCTCAGTCTGTTGTCTCTAGACAGCTGATATCACTCTGAAAGAGTTCTTCTTGGAAGCCAGGGCTGCTCTCCCACATGCACCCCATATCAGATGAAGAATGTGCTTTCCTCAGTTCCCTTGGAGCCATCAAAGCTTTTTTCATTACAATTTTTGGCTTTCCTATGCTGCACTGGCTCCCAAGTCATTACTTTCCTCTGCTGAGCTGGAAGTTCGTGTTTCAGATGCTGATTTTTCGTAATGTGTGTTCAATTTCAGCCCCTAACAATATTTTTTTATTAATGATGAGTCTTTCCTTTTTTTTTTTTTTTTTTTTTTTTTTTTTTTTACTGGAATACCCATGTTGGTTAAATAGCTCCTATCCCACAGATCAGGAATTGTTTGCTGACACACAGAAAATGTGTACCACCGAAAAGGATGTAAGGAAAGACTCTCCTGAGACTTGTTTTTGTGGGATCCTGAATGTGTGTCTGTCCCACCAGCTCAGAAGGCCAAATCTTTATGTCCTTGCTCAGATGCTTGGATATGAGAGGTGCTCTGAAATTGTTCAGTCCAGCTGGGCCAGTTCCGGAGTGATTCAGTGTCACTCCTTAAGTCATTTGGTATTCTTTATGTTTGATGTAGTGTCATGTGGAGAGGCAGCACAAGGATCCCTGTATTTTACCACATTTCACAGCAAGAAGGGCAGCCATGCAGAGAAGTGTGTACATCACCTCGTTGATAAGAGAACACATCCCCATTTGATTCCAGCACAGGCTATGGAGGGAGCTGTGATGGACACCTGCCAAGGGAAAAGCTGCAGGGTCACCAGTTATGGTAATACACCAGCTTCAGTTCATCTTTTCTTCTGCTGTTGCAGAAATAGCAAGACAGGATTAATAGCAAGGAAGTAACTCTTGAATAGCAGGAGTTTGTAAATGTCAGACTCAGTGTGTCAGACTAGTCTGCCACAAAAAAATTCTGCTGCATTTTTCCTTATGGATTTTCTGTCATTCACAAATAACCTGTGTTTCAGGCTCATTATGTAATGGTTCTAGGCATATTCATAACAGAGGTATTCTTTTTGACTATAGAGAGGGAAAAAAGGCATCTTTTTTTCAGTTGTTAACAAAATAGTCATCTGAACGTATTGGGATGTGTAGATGGTAGCAGACAAAATTTGACTGGGGCTCTTTGACAAAGAGAGAATGAAAAGCTCACTCTGGATTTTAAAGATCTTTAAAGAGCATACATCAGCAGCAATCAGGTCTAACAGGCTGAGATAGGGTGAAAATAATCATTTACATCTTACACTTATGTGAGGAGTATCTCTGTAAAGCAAGTGATTAAAGTGCACACTGGGCTCTGAAGTCTGTCTTTTGAAAAACTGATTCTTTGAAAGCTGCCTTCTAGTTTGTCAGTGTCAGGGAAACCAGTTTTATTTTAGGAATTCTTTCATGTCTATATGATAAAATAAGACTCCAGTGCAGGGGAAATATTTTTATTTTGGCTTTGGGCCAGTTTGACTACCTGTCTCGATTGTCAAGAACAGAATAAAAACCCCGCTGGAATAAGAAGAGACTATTTTCAAAGCAAATATGACTGATACAACAACACAAGACTCAGAGAAAGGCATGGGATTTGCACTTACAGATCTCTTGGTGCTTTTGTAAATCTAATCCCAAAAAATAAACCTTCTCATTACAAACTGCTATGTAAAAGGGATTCTTCACAGTTGGGCAGCTGAATAGAGCCTAAAAATAAAGCTTTAAAGGACAGTTGTTACAAGTTTTCACTGTTCACATTTTGTTTACTTTTAAAGTGAATATTTGAGTCTCAGAAATGATGAATTTTCATAATTTTCAAAAAGAAACACTTCCTCACTTTGTCAGGGATATTACCTGGTCATGTAAACTGGGGGCTTAGACCACAATTTATAGAATCTAACCTTTCCTAGCACTGTTTCTCTTTAAACTTGTCACTAGCACAGCCTCCCTACTGGTGCTTTCTCAGCTGTAATCTGGGGCGGTGTGTGTGCATGTCATTAGCTGCACATGTCCCAGGGCCAGCAGAGAGTTATAAACTCTGATAAAAAGCTGTTACTGACAACCCCTCTTAATGGGGGATTTCAAATTCAGAAAGTAACAAGAGCAGATGTGATCAGGAAAAAAGCAATGACTAACAGATACAAAACCACAGAGCTATAAGAATAAATACAAACAAATCATTGTGCTGTGCTCACTTTCATCATGACAGACAACCTTTCACTACAAAAATACATACACAGCAGTAGAAGCTGGAAAATCCTGGAGCAGATCTTCAGCAGGGATAAATGCTCACAGCTCCATGACAACAGCATTGTGATAATTTATACCTGGCAAAGGCCTGCTCTTTACAGAACAACTCCATGTCTTTTTGAGTGGAATCCATCTTTTTGCAGAGAGGTATTTACTTCCTCTGGTGCAGGCTTAGCAAGTAAATCCTGCATGAGGGGTTGGAAGGCAAATAGGTCTTGTGCTGCTTTGCTGCATCAGAGTATTTCACCTGCTGTGTTGTTGCATTGTTCAGATGAACGATTTGGCCTCCAAAGAATTCCTAATTCTTTGCTAACTAATGTGAAAGTCAGCTGGTGTCCCTTGAGATGCTATAATTAAGATACAGCAGATGTTGAAACTTCTCTTCAGAAGGTACTAGTGATTAAGATATCATGTGTAGTAGACATATGCATTTGCTTAGATACAAGGGAGAAAATAGGGGTTATGTGAGATCCCTGTTTCATGAGGCAAGGAGGAGGACGCAGTGTGTGCTGGGAGATTTGTTTAGACAAGCTCATGGCAGAGGAATTAACTTGGGAAGTGTCTGGCTGATCAAGAGCAAAAATGTTGCTGACGTGTGGAAGCTGGAGGGCATGTAGAGAATTTGTACTTTGGCAAAAGAACTACTTGATAGGTCCAAGGAGGACACAACAGCCTAATTTTTTTAATGCATTCCCCTTTACTTACTTTATTTGGATTACTGCATATCATCCTGCTTTGCTCTGTAACCAAATGAAGAGATGGTGGCATTTTGAGGAAAATTTTGTGTCTTGTCTTTCTCTCTCTACTTTGGGAGATCTCAAATCTCTTGTCCTTCTCTGAAATATGGAGTGATTTCATTTGAATTTTTGCTTTCTTTTCTGTATTACTGCTTGTCTGCTGTTTCCTTTTGCTAAAGATACCTTGCCTAGCATGTATCTGCTGCTTGTGACAGGGTGTCTCTTCCTGATGTGATAAAAATCCTTCCAGCAGCTGATTCTGGAATACTGATGCTCCAGTCTCAATGCCTTTTCATAAATCAGAGCAAGGAAATTGCTGCTTAAGCACTGTTTGTGCAAGCTTTGGTTTAGAAACTGAGTGGTGTTTCTGTTAAGGATTCAGAAAATGCATTTAGATGGTATAATATTGAAGTGTTTGCTCCAATGATGGATAAGGAGACTTTAATGTGTTCAATTAAAGCTTCACAAATTCTTCTCGTGGTAACAGGCTGTGTTATCATCCTATGAGAACTGTGAAGTGAGTTAATAGTGATTAAAATATCTCCTGTACCTGCATCTCGCTTTGCTTCCATTACTGGCATGTTAGCTCTGCTGTCTTGCCTAAATTCCAGTTAAAAAAATGGTGTTCTGCCCACCTTAATTGTAACTCCTTCTGAAGCACTCAGCACTCCTTCAGCTCCCCTACTTACCCATTATTTCTGCTCCAACCTGTTGAGCAGTACCTGGGAGCTGCCAAGCTATGGAGCTTTAGTCATGATTCCTACATAATCATCTGTAAGTTAATTTCTCAGCACTTTCTTAGGACAAAAGGCAACATTTGAGTTATTCCTTCCCACCAGAGCTGTGTAATTTCACACAAAAATCTGAAGAACTAAGACCAGCTGTGTGAACGTTTTTGGGAGCTCTGTTGGCACCGTGCATTCAGTATGCTTTTATAGGTGTGCTAGTTGAAATAAATAAATTAAAATATTTTCAGAGCTAAAAAACATTTACAAAATAACATGACAAAACCACCTGTAATCTCTTCGAAGTGTGAACTACAGTTCAACAAAGTTGTCACTCTTCTATTCTTACTAATATAGCAAAAATGCTTTCAATTTTTGTCACATTTTTCTCTTAAGCACTGCAAAACATTTGAGAAGTTTTAGAAGTTATGGATTATCATCATCTTCATTTGAGAGGGGAATGTACTGAACTCAGAGGAAAGTTAAATGTATTGGAGAGGAGCCTTCAAAGTACTGACAACCTAAGTTTTGAAATCATCTTCTTTCTGAAATGTGAAATCATTTGTAATTGAAGCAAAACTGTTCCCAAAATATAACTTGCATTTTTGAAAGGGAGTCAGGAGAGTGTTTATATAACCCCAAAAATACCTAAATATCTTAGATATGGCTGAAGCCATTTCTTTAGGCTGGGGAGTGATCACTTAATCACTTCCTGCAATCAATAGTTACAACCAATTCTTACTTTGCCCTTTTGTAGAAACTGAGCTGTTAATAGAAATAAAAGATGATTAACAGTTTCCTTCAAAAACTTGAGTAAACTGAATCAGTATTGTTAACTCTTGAGACCTTTTTTCCTTTGGTTTTGGATTTTTTTTAACCAGATTAGCATAGTGGGTTTCTGACCTGTAACTAAATCTCTTAAGCTGGAGGGAAAAGTTTCTGGTTTTGTTTGCCCAATGACAGACAGGAGAAACACATCTTACCTCAAACCAAAGGTACTTCTTGGTCCAGTCAGGAACTTAACAGAGGAGTAACAGTGTTGAATTTTAGCTTCAAGATCAAGTAAATTGCATTTATTTCTCCATCAGATTTGAATTTTTAAATCTTAGTCACAAAGCAAAGGATATAATTGAGGAGACGATATCCTGTACTTTCTGTATTTCCAGAACAGACTTTTCCTCCAACTTTGCTCTGTTGCCTTGGACTTCCTCTGTAGCCACAACACTGTCACAAAGTTAATTTCTTCTGATAGGTGACCTCCTCTTTCTCTTCTTGTCCATATTTTAGCTTTATTCACTGTATTAGCATGCTACAAATAATTCACTTCTTCAAGTGATTCCGCTACAAGGTGCCCCAATGTCCTGCTGGGGTCACAAAGCAAAGCTGAAACTGAGATGGTCTTTGTTGGAGAAGAAAAAAGAAAGTAAAAGACAATAATGTGGTTATCTAAGTCAGTGATGAGGTTCATTTAGTGCTGTACAACTGAACAACTGATACAAAGATATCTTGAGAATCACAGCCAGATGTTTCAGAAAGAAGATCAATTATTTCTCTAGAAAGAAGGGAACAATTAATTACATCATATCTGAGAATAAATATGGAAATTGTGAAGCTTTAATTGAAGCTTTCCCTCTTACTAGTAATACTTGCATGTTTTATAAACTTGAAACTCGCTTTCTCAGAGGGCCTTGATGTGCCTTTAAATTTAACTCCTATTTCAGACCTCAAGAAAAGTTGCCACACCTGAAAGCCTCTAGTTTTTACAGCTTCTCTCCTTGGTCTGAGAAAAAGACCCAGCTCTGTTTCTGATCCTAGATGGTTGTGGCTGTAACAGCATTTTCCACTGGTTTGTCTGTTTTGATGCTGAGAACTTCAAATACGTGGGGTTTCCACATTCCTGACATTACAAAATTCAAGCTTATTGATAACCTGAAATGCTTGAACAAAAAAAAAAAGATAGGTTAGAAAGGTGGTGAAGGATTTAACTTCAGTTGTCACAGGATGAACTGTTCATGAACTAGTGTAAAAAGAAGGATGAAAAATCAATTCTGCATGTTCATGCAATTCTTCATCATCTTCATTGCCATATCAGGGACTTTAATGGGATGTCTCTGGCACTCAGACATGGATTGAATGAACAAGTTTATAGAGCTATAAGTTATATTTAAACACCTATAGTTTGTATAAGCCAGATATCCAGTGTGTGCTGGTGAGGTTCACATAAAAGAATAAAGAAATTCAACGTGATGCTCTGCAGTGCAGCTTTGGGTCGTGATCACTTTTCAAGTCCTTCATTTATTCAGATTTCAGTGAACAGCTGTAAGGACAGATCAGCATCTAAACACATGTTACAGGTGGGTACCAAACTGTGATGGAAACATCAGCTCTACTGTGCTGAAATAATGGAAAGGAGGTGGGTTAGGGCTTTATGGTAGCAAATAAGGCCTGTGTTGACGTGGGCTTATTGAGCAGCAGTGGGCAGGGATGGTCTGTTAAATTCTCTGCTTGCTGTTCTGTGATGGAACATTCAAGAACATTTCAAAGCAGAAGAATCCACATCCTTTTGATCATAAATCCTGAGCTTTTCTGAGCAGGGACCTGGAACATTTGCTGTTTTGTGAAGAATGAGGAGCACGTGGTCCTTTGTAAATAATAAATGATAAAACTAAAGCATGAGTAACCGTGCTGTAAAAAGAGAGCAGCAAATGCATTGAGAAATATCAACTGCAGGACCAGGATTACCCAAGGAGCTATAATTTATTATTTTTCACTTAACTTTAGAGTTTTAACTCCTAGACTTAACTACTTAATTCCTAAAGGAAGGGCTTCTACAAAATTAGCTTTTAAAAAAATTTAAATGTGGAACTTCAGGTAGGATTTGTCAAAAACTAGAAACAATTAGAGAGAGGGTAATGAGAAAAATACAAAACGTGACAAAACAGAGTTTAAACAAAAGAATGAAGTTTGAGTTCTGTCTACTTACTGTCTGTCAGTAAAATTAATGATTTTTGTGGGATATGCAATGCTCTGTGATGATCTTCTGAGTATTACTGAATGTCTCTGTCATAGGACATGCATTTAATAAAAGTTTTTCCACAGAGTAAAATGATATTTTGAGCTGTTATTAGAGTTTGCCAAGGGTGGCATAGGGATGAGAATAGAATATGTTTAGTTAATATGTATTTTGTAAATACAATTTTTAATTTAATTTTATTTTGTAAACTAAGGAGTCAACTTTAAAAAGTATTCTCTGGCAGGTCAGGCTTATGTGACAGCAGAATCATGAGAAATTTGCACATGTTAAAGCTGTATTCCAGGCAAAGTTATACAAATCAGGAATTTTAACGTTTAAATTTTTTTCTCAAAAGTACAACCATTTTTGTGCTTGAGGATTTTAATTTTTTTGTTTCTTCACAAATGCCAGAGTTCTCTGTAGAACTGGCATCTTTTATTGCAACTTCAAAATGAAATTCAGAGACTCCTGTCATGTTAAAATTTTATATTTTATATAACCTAAGGACAGAACCCATCCTGTCCATGAATACCAAATACACCACTTACTTCTTTCAGCAGTTGTATTAACCACTTTTTCCTTCCCATGCCAGTATGGAATATATATTTTCAAGATCATATTACAGTAATGTCATGATAAAAAAAAATTGATTTCTTAGACAATTTCTTTACTATAATAAATCTAGCTTGTTTTTCCAAGTCCTGCTCTGAGTTGCAGCCTCTGAGTGATCCCAGGAGGCACAGAGCTCCAGAGACACTGCTGTGATAGACTTTCAGCCTCACTTCTGTGTCTCCACTGTTTATTTCCCTGTATTTTAGAAAAATACCACAGGAACTCAACAGTATGAAAATGGCTTCCTGCTCTATCAGTAACAACTAATCTATCTGTCTTGTCTCAAGTGATCTCCACAAGCATCCTTTTATCGTTTTCTGTACCAGAAAGAAAATTTGGGTTTTATTATTCTGCTACATCCTATTGGCACTTCCTATATTTATCTTCAGAGTCTGGTGGTGTGTGTGCTCCATGTGAAGCAAGATGTCATCTCTGGCTGTATATCTATCTATCTATCTATCTATCCATTAAAAGAGGAGAGAAAGGGTAGAGTAGAGAGTGATTGGCACTGGAAATAATCATATTTTTTTGTGACAAATTTTAGCACATTATTTATAGGGAAATATATCCCATTAAATCTTGACAGAGGGATGTGTCAGCAGAAATTCCTGTGATTGTTTGGTACCCACGAAGTGACCCATACTGCAGGTGCTACGTAGCACCTGAAGATTTTGAAGACAGGGAACAGTGCAGTGATGCTCTTTTTCCTGTAGAAGTTCCCTGTGCAAGTTCTGGAGCAACATCTTCAAGAATATTTCCAGCAAATCCACTATGTTTGTATGCTCATACAAGCCCATACTAATGGGAGAGAACTGCTTTGTTCCATGGAAAGTACTTCCAGGTAATGGCTTTATTCACAGTGACAGGCAGTTACGATGATCCAGAAATAATTCTCAGGACTGTAATTTTTTTTTGCAACAATTAGCTGGAGTTTGCAGAATTTTTCACTGAGGGTTAGAACCAGAAAAAGCAGAGCTGACTAATGGAGCAGTGTGTAAGAAGCAATAAAGAGGTCATCTACCCATAGAGAACTAGAAAATGGTGTTCCACATTCTTTTAGCAGAGCAGCATTTTAGAGAGGAGTCGGGTATTTTTCCACCAGACTATATTTAATATTCCAAAGCATGAGTTTTTCTTCTGAGTTTGAAATGTCTGACTATGGGAGATATTTAGATATTTCACTGTCTCCCACCTAAAGCTGGGAACACTGAGAATGTGCAAAACCCTTGGCAGGTGCTGCCATCTGACAGGAGGGTTCTTGACTTGAGTGTGTGATGGTCAGTGTTAGACATGAGCAGTGTCAGACAGTGAAATGGGCCTGAAAAGTGATGGGGTTGATTTTCAGTCCAGTCCTTGCCTACAGCTGGGTTTTCTATTTTATTTTATTTAGGCACCACGGAGCCAGGGTATGGCTCTTCTCACTGTTGGGAAAACTGGCAGGAGAGACCCTAAAAGCTTAAGTAGAAGGTTGCCTTGGACTGTAGGAAATTTGCATGGAGCTGTCTGGATGTGCTGGTAGATTTCAGACAGCTTAATGAGCAAGAACCACCATGACAGCTATTTCAGTCATAGACAGGCTTGCTCTTTACACCTTACAGCCCCAGAGCTGAGCCCAAAATAGCTGTTTGCATGTTCCAGGCAGGAAGCAATTTGAGTTTGGTGATGAAGTGAAAGGATGTGGTTTTTGTCTGTTTCCCTGATTTTCTGCTGCAAAGGGATGAGTCCAGGTAGGCACATGGCTCTAGCACAGTGTCCCAGTCCCCAGCTTGGTGATAATTGGTGATAATTCCCATGCTGAGGAAATGAGTAATAAAAAATAGGCTTAAAAAGGCAAATGAAATAAAAATTGTGTATTTGGGGAAGTTCTAGCCAAAAGACCAAAAAATTAAACATGTGGGAGCTTATTAGGGAACTTACTACTCATATTACTCTCTTTCTTACAGTGCAGGGATGCAGAAATCAGATATGAACTAGATGTTAAATTAATGAAGGTTAAAGCCAACAGTTTTAGCTGATCTAATTTTCCATTGCATAATACAGAAAAATCTCTCTTTTGGGGGTTTCTTTTGAAGGTGAGCAAGGGAAGTGGAATGAGATGTGTCCCTGAAGTTTCTGAAATGTCACACCTTGAAGGCTTCATATACATTCCTCTAAGATGTACAATGGTATAGAGGCTCTTTCTAATAGCAAATATGAGAAGATGTGAATGAAAAGTATAAAGTTTTGTTGAGTAACTAAAAGTTAGACAATTGTTCA
This sequence comes from Corvus hawaiiensis, assembly GCF_020740725.1. Classification (NCBI taxonomy): domain Eukaryota; kingdom Metazoa; phylum Chordata; class Aves; order Passeriformes; family Corvidae; genus Corvus; species Corvus hawaiiensis. Next base: position 21,384,097 of record NC_063222.1, on the reverse strand, counting down.
AACCAAAACAAAGACTAAAATTGCAAGAGAGTGAATGTAATTAGTGGAAAAATCCTGCTCTGTGATATGACAAGTACAAAACCAAATCTAAGTGCTAGACCCATTATTTCATGCAAGTAGAACAATGAGAGATGAAAGAGTTCAAGCATGGAAGTCAGGAAATAGAATTAGAGATGAACCAGAGTGGAAAACTGTAAGGAAGTGTGATAGAACACAGATGGAAAGTGATAATAAGCAAATATCATCAATAGTATAATGGCTCCGAACTAAACAAAATCTGGAAGGAGACAATCTGGAAATTGCAGTAGGGTAGGTTTCATATCCTTTCCTCTGTGAAGGATGTGACTAACACAGTAACAAAGATGTTACTTGAAATGATTAAGATTCTAAGGGCAAGTCTGTTTTGTAATCTGCCTCAGTGTTTACTTGTTTCTGCAGAGGCAAGTACAAATCCTGTGCCATGAGCAGGAGACTCAAGTGCAAATGTTGTTGTTATCAATGTTAACCCAGCATTGTGGTTCTGGAAATGCTGTGCTAAGATGCTTTAGCAAAGGGGCCAAGGAACATTTCTGGGGCTAATTAGGAAGTAATTTGTTTAAGGCAAGCCCTCTCCTAATCAGCTCTGTTAGAGTTAGACTAAGGCCTTGCATTTTATGGTTTTATAGAATTGTCTTTTCAAGCCAAGAGGCATGAGAAATCAGACAACCTGTTTAACACATGCTAGAAAACCTCATTTAATAATTCCTGTATGCTGCCTACAACTATATAAGTATAAACATACATGGTTACATCCTGAAAGTAGTTCTTTTAAAATAACAGGAGGAGGAAGAAGCCAACTGCAATCCTTGACTCAGAGGATTGTTGTGAGCCATCAGTCTGGTACATCCATGAAACAAAGTAAAGAACAACTTAAGATGTATGTCAGGCAAGAAATCTCCAGTAGAACTGTGACAGAAATGTCGTTTTATAAGGCATTAGAGAGATTTGATTTGGAAAATCAAGAACAATTCTCATCTCTCAGGTTAAAAAAAATGACTTGCAGGCAATATAGACATCTTTGTTTTTAAAAGGAGGGCAAAAGAATAGAGCTGCCAAAATGAAGATGAAGTGTTGCCATGGTTATAACTGAAGATGCTCTGGACTGCTGTTCATCTTGAGGTAGCAGCATTAAAGCACCATGAAAGAACTGTCCTCTGCTAAGCTCAGCAGCATCGCCAGCCAAGCCAGAAAACACCATATACAGAGATGTGAGCTACATACAAATACATTTTGCCAGTATTTTTTTGAGTTATAGTGGATATCTATATCACTGGCTATAGTTGCTGTTCCCTTCTAAATATCTGATTTACTTTCAACCATTTATTTGATGTAATCAGTCCTTAAGTAAATGCAATTTGCTTCATTATTTCTTCGTGCAACAAAATAGGTTCACATGCAGGCCAGAATATGCAATAGCTCTGCATCAGGAGATTTGGCATTGTCAAGACTTTAAAACTATTCAATACTCAGTGTTGCAGTGGGGATCCTGCAACACGCATATATCAAACCAGGAGTCCCGTGGAAAGGAAATATATATAGACAGACAGATTCTTGATAGCTGTTTCAGAGAGATGTTTATTTCTCCAGCCGCATGGCCGGGGCTCTGCCCAGGAACTGTCCCAGTCACGGGACCAAGGGTCCTTCTGCCCGCGCAGGGAACACAAACCAACCAATGGGAAGGAGGCTGAGCAGGGACAGGGAAGCCCCGTGTCTGTGCCCTCAGGGCCCCTCTCCCAGGGCTACACGGCGGGGGAGGGACCCCAACACCTCACCCGTTTTATTTTAATAAAAGGAGAATGAAAACAACTGGATAAACATAACAAGAACAGATTCAAAACAAAACAAGCCACCCTCCTGAGTCTTTAAATGTCCAAACAGATTCTGTGGAACATCTTAGGGCTGACAGAAGGGAGACAGAATTCTCTGAGCATGCTTTGTGGGGAAACTGAGGCAGGAGAGGGTTTAACTTCTTCCCTCCCCCTTTTCATCCCCCACTCGGCATTGGAAAGGGATTTTTGGGGAAACAATTGGCAAAAGCATGGTTTTGTGAGGGAAACCATGGATGAAAAAACGGATTGGGAATACACTGGGGGTAATAGGACATAGGGTAAAAGGGAAAGGTGGGATTAGGAAAGGGAAACTGTAGGGGGGGCTTACAATGGAGATACTGTCTAACATGACTACGATTTTTTGCATATATACTGCCTTTTACAGGAACACCATCAGGCCCAGTGACCTGCGATGCTTGTAACCCTTTTCTCCCTAGTACAATATTAAATTCCACCACCTCTCCATCTCCCAAGCTTGGGATGCATTTTTCAGGGTTATTCTTTTTAATAGCAGTTCTATGCACGAATATGTCTTGCTGGTTGTCACACCTTGTTATAAAACCATAATTTTGCTTAACATTATACCATTTTACTATCCCTAAGGTCTTAGTTGCTATGATCTTTTCCTTTTTCCGAGTGGCTGCTGTTTTCTGTCTCGCTGCGTCTTTGCTCTCTCCTTCGGTCGCTCCCGTGTTGGAATTGTCGGGGCTGCTGGTGCCTGCGCGCTCTTCCCGGGGTCGCGTTCGGGGCCGTGCGGGCCGGGCCGGGCCACGCCGCTCAGTTCTCCGTGCGTCGCCTCCTCTGGTCGCAGCTTCGCTGCCGCTGCCGGGCGCTGCACCCACATCTCGGCCGGGCCCCCGAGCGATGACTCCCCCGTGCCCTGCTCCAGCGCGCGTCTCGGCTGGGCGCGGCTCCGTTCCATCGCCTCTGCCGCCAGCCGCCGCCCGCGCGCCGCCCCTCTCGGTCGGGCATTCACGGGGCTCGCTCCACCACGCACTGCACAGGACCGGGCAGGCACCGCCGGGTCCCGCCGCTCCCCGCTCCGCCACCGACACTGCGGCTCGCGTGGCTCCGCCCGCGCGCGGGAACTGCCTCGCTGCTGCTCGCAGAGCGCTCGGTGCACGTGGCCTGGGCCGCACGGTCCCTGCGCCACGCTTCCCTTCACCAGGACACAGCTGACATTGCTCAACAGTCTCGGTAACTAAATAATATTCACGAAAATATTCTTCCATCGGCATATATTTTGACTCCAATATTAACTGTGTCCAAACGGTTTTCCAAAAGCCCTTGGTAAGAATTAAATCCCAAGAAACATAGAAAAAGTTCTTAAACAACCATGCCAGGAAGTGTTTCAGTTCTTTTTGAGCTTGAATCAAGCTAAAATTTACAAATCGTTGTTCAAGAATCATTTTAAGTTTAAGATAAATGTCCATATGCGGCTCTGAGAGCCAAGAGTCTTCCCACGGTTCCTCCATAGTTTAGATATGGAATAGCAAAGCAAAACCAAGAAGAGGAATCCAAAGTTTCCAGGGTTTACTCACACAAATCAGTCGCTTAGGGATCGGGGATCGTTCTGCTCACAAATCTCCACCATTTGTTGCCGTGGGGATCCTGCAACACGCATATATCAAACCAGGAGTCCCGTGGAAAGGAAATATATATATGGACAGACAGATTCTTGCTAGCTGTTTCAGAGAGATGTTTATTTCTCCAGCCGCATGGCCGGAGCTCTGCCCAGGAACTGTTCCAGTCACGGGACCAAGGGTCCTTCTGCCCGCGCAGGGAACACAAACCAACCAATGGGAAGGAGGCTGAGCAGGGACAGGGAAGCCCCGTGTCTGTGCCCTCAGGGCCCCTCTCCCAGGGCTACACGGCAGGGGAGGGACCCCAACAACTCAGTAGCACCTTTTTGTGACAAAAAGAACATGGTGTGAGAATTGAAGACTTCTAAAAAGCCTAATTTTTTCTGAACACAGACAAATTTGCAAAACTGCTGCAAATCTCTTAAACTTTCCAGTTCTTAGTTTCCTTGTCGCTTAAATGGAATTACAATTTATGACAAATTTTCTGGCTCCAGTGGGTCTTCACTTATACTCAGAAATAGACAGGTTCTGAACAAGGCCCAATGATTAATGTTTCAAGAAAAGAAATAATTGCCAAGTATTATTAATTTAATTTCTCTACAACATTTATAGACATTTTTCATAATTCTGAATCAGAATCTCTTTTCATATAGAAAAGCTTTGCAGGAGACAGAGGTAATGACATACTTCACACACGTACCTTCTTAATGTATGCAAATTATTGTGTTTTTAGAAATTACACACAGCCACTGCAATCTTACAAACCACTGCAAATTAAAATGAAAGAAAATTACTTTAAAACAGCCTTGTTCATTGAGCATTTATCTTTCGACTAGACAAGAATATAAAGTAAAAAGGAACTCAGAAGAGCTGGAGGCATGAACAGAACTTATCACGACAAATGACCCAACTACTTACAAGATGCTAGTTCTGAAAATCAATGAATAGTGACAGTATCTTTTAAGAAGATTGCAATACTTAATATTAAGTTTTCTTATCTTCCTGAGGACCAAATTCTGGCTCTTGGTAAAATCACTGAGAGTTTTGTTAATGCCTCTAATGAGAGCACGATCAAACCTCAAGAGCCTAATTTGAAAGCGTATTAGCTTTCCTGAGCGTTACCGTGAACAGGTTCCAATTAGTTGCATCACACTGTGGAATAAAAACCTGTGCTTGCCTTTGTCTCTTTGTGTCTGTGCATGCATATATGAATGAACATTCAGTTCTATAAAATATAATATGTTTTCAGTGCAATAAGCTTACTTTTTGAACAGCAAGGAGCACTGGCTTAGCAATCAGTTAAGCTCTCATTTGAAATCCAAAAGCTTTTTGTCAGTTTTAGCAGACAAAAGTCCTCCAGAGCAGTTTATTGTTTCTTTTACACAAAATTATCATTTGTAGAAGCTGTGCTTTTGGTGTGGTATATCTGATTTTATGGGAGGAAGATGTGTGTCTGGATTCTGTTCTTGTTGCTTCTCTGTTTATGCATGGGTAATATAATCAGAAATGCTACCAAATTCAAAGAATTAACTTTATGTAGTTGTATACACATGGGACAATAAACTACTTGCTTTATTTTCAGAAGGCTCTTTGAGAACTTTGAGAATTAATTGGAAAAAAGTCCTTTCAGTGAAGACAGCATTGCTTGAAGCCATGGAGGAATCACGGAGATACTTCTTGGCGTGAACTGCTGTAGAGTCAAAACTATTTCATGTGCCTGATGTTATATAAGCAAGTTCTATTTTAGAAAGGCTACAATGTTTTAATATGCAGTGCAACATATGAGAAGTACAGAATGATTAAAGAGGGATCACTATTTTGTAAACAAGCTGTGAGTATCATTACAGCCTTTGCAGAAATTAAATGTTATATTTCTCTACAGAGTTTTAAGGGAGGATGTTACGTAACTGCTTAGTGCTTTCGCTCTGTTTGTCAGTCTGTGTATCTCCTCTCTTGCTGCATCTGCACAGAATTGATTGGAACAGGAACTGATTTTTTATGCTTTCACTCTCTTATAGCTATAACAGGGTCTCTGTGGATGGGTGCATGCTGCAGTTCAGGGGTCTGGGTAAAAGGTTGTTCCTGGCTTAAGGACCGTGAAATGGGCATGGATGTATGTAATTGGTTAGTTTGCACAAATAGAAATGCAAGTCAGAAACTGCTCTGGTTTGTGCATCATTCTTTGTCCTCAGAGAAGCTTTTTATCATTTGTAACTTCCTCCTGAGGAGTGCCCCACATGCATTTCCTAACCACATACCCTGAAGCAAAGAGAGATGCCCAAGAAAGGATGCGTATCTTGAGAAATGCTGAATAGCTCCAAGCTTTCCAGGAACTCTTTTTCTACATGGGGAAATCCTGCAGATCGCCAGGATTTTTTTCTGTCACCAGAACAACATCCACACCCTACTGTGCATTCTGAAGCTGTATATCAGGATATCTAAGTGGGACTGAACTGCTGCAGACAGTAGATGTGTGTGAGAGGAGCACAGTGTGCTGTCACTAAAGGAGGGTTGCATTACAATCTGGCTGGTGATCCAGTGCATACAACAACTATTTGCCATGTACATTATGCTTGTTTCTGGGAGCTTAGTATCCAGTGGAAATCAGAGATCAGAAACTGTCATTTTGAAAGAGCAGGGAGTAATTGAATTCTGCCTGAGGCTGGTTCACCTGAGGACCATGTGCTTCCACTCCTTCAGCAGCTTAATTCCCAGTGCACCAGGCTGAAATGCCACATTACTGCTTGTGTCAGTGGGAATTATGTGTGCAGCAATGAGAAGTCATGTTACAAACATGGCTTTTCAGTGTGGCCTTCTGGTTTTTGGCATTTTTAAACCTTAATTTGTATCCGTGGACAAAGGTAAAATTTGTTCTGCATGAGTTTCAAAAGCAAGGAAGTAATATCTGGAAGCAAAGGGAACATATGATGAGCCAGGATATTGCAGTTCCATCCTGGCTCTGTCACTGATTTGCTGCTGTGTGACTTTAGAGAAGACATCCAGCATAAGATTCAAGTGAGTGCATTCACTTGAATCAGTGATCCTAACTCCCAGTGCAGACTGAACTAGTACAGGCACTGGGTTTAGGGCATAATTCATTTCACCCTAAAGCAGATATCTGAATCTACTGATTTCTCACAGAAATAAAAGAGTGCTTTAGCATTAGTCTAAAGGTGTTTAAAGCTATGTGAGAAAGTCACATCTCAGCTCATACAAAGTATATGACATTCACAAAACATGTATGATCAGTGTCAGATACAGTGAAGAGCTGCTTGGTTAAATCAAAGGATTTTTCAAAAGGAAAAAGAACAATGCATTCTTGATTTTCCAGGGCTTGGCCAGTGCTGTATCATATTTCTGTAGCAAAAATGACTAACATTGCAGAAATAGTGGTTTTTTAAATTTTATTCAGAGGCAATCATCGGACACTTACATTCTTTATCATCGAGGGCATTAAGTTGTCAGTTTTATTAATGCACAATAGATGTAACCTGCCACCAAATTGGAATAGTTATGTTTTGCATTCATTTTGTCCAGCTAAATAAGATTTATGGGAACAGAGACTCATGGATATTTACATTATTGAATATGGATGGATTATGAAAACAATTTCCAAACTGATTAACAAATGAGTGCAATACGATGGGTAATATTTTATGAGTGTCTGTGGTTTCAGAATACAGTTCTCAAATTCCTGGCATCCCCAGTTGTTCTGGGGAAAATTGCTTAAAAAAAATAGGAACTGTAAGTCAAGGCTCAGGTCTTCCAGAGATTCATCTGATTGCATGTCTTGTATTGGTGAAATCCACTGTGGCACAGCTTGTCCCATAAGGTTTGTGTAATGAAAATAAGAAAAGTTTCCACAATCTCATCATTTCCCAAATTTATAGGGACTTTACCAGTTGTGTGGCATATGAATATTCAGGGCTCTTCCCCAGTGTGTCAGAATATGCTATGAATAATTTATAGCTGTAGACTGAAGTCTTGTCCTTTCAGCTTTGGAAATGTATGCATCAACACAGACGTCTCCATTTCCTGCTGTTGAAACTGTATCCTAAATATTCTTTGTTCTAAATTGCCAGCTTTGCTGAGGAGGCCCAGGACACCAAAATACACATGCACTTGGTGATGTTATAATTGTGGTTGTGAAAAGGAAATTTAATGCCTCATGTAAGTGGTTATCTGCAAAAGCAGATTTCTTCCTATGCTTGGTCTGTGCAGCAGAGAGTAGCAAAGATATTATTTATCCAACACACAGAAACTGACCTCTAAAGCACATTAAGCAACATTTGAAATATTGTTGCTTTCTAGATGAAGTTTCTACCTTTGATTCTCTCCCATCAGACATGAACTGGACTGTTTCATTGCATTTTTTTTCTGTAGTTCTAGACATGTTTCTGTTTCATACATAGAAATTCCTGTCTCAAGACAGCATTTCAGTGGGAGGTATTTTTATACTTGTATGTGTGAAAATAGATTGGTGCCATGATTTACAATTGAGCTTTAATTGTAATAGGCAACTGTGAGACTGAGATTCTAGTAAGATCCTACTGAGAATAATCCTTTGCTCCTAGAGAATTATATGAGTTGTACCATATTTTATTCTGCATTTAATGTTAGAGTTAATGAAGTTTCCTTTCAAAAGAAATTGTCGTAGAATTGTTTACAAGGAAAAATTGGTTTTAGGAGAGAACTAGAAGAATGACATTAATAAATGTAACATAAGCGTTGTTACAATAATTTCCAGTGTGCATAAATTACCTGAGCATCTTTGGACTATTTTGTTTTCTGGTTGTATCACCGGCATTTCCAGTTGCAAAATTGTATTTAACAGGAAAGTGATTTATTTTCAATTCATGCAGAAACCTGGTAGGCATTGCTGGGATCAAAGTTTTATTCTGATACTAAAAAAGAATAGAATCGTCTCAACAGACTAGTAAATATTTGTTTAGTTGAAGACACAAATGCTGATTTCAGGTGATTTAAAAGCAGTCTATTTTAATTTAAAAAATAAATAGGTTGAATGAGGATTAAGCCTTTATGGTATTATTTAAAGCACTGAGAGTGTGAATACAGTCTAACCTCAAGGTTCAGAACCCGTGAGTCAATTAAAATTATAACTGGAATGTTTTATGTTGACATTGTTAGGATGCTGTTGCAGGATGAGTGGCTGTGCAGTGTGCACAGACAGGGACTGACACAGTCACTGACTCTGCTTGGGTCAGTACATGGCAGGAGGAGGCAGAGCAGCCATGGCCAAGCCACCCCACCTGGATTTCAGGTGGGGAAATCCACCTTATCAACAATTCCCTTGGGGAGTGCATCCAACCCCAGGGCAGGGTACCTGGAGAGAAAAGTGCCCACAGTGAGGACACACAAGGCTTGTACTGACAGGTTGTTCCCCTGGGGCTTACCCAAACTGGGAAAAAGCAGGTGTGCCTAGAACCCTCAGGGAGGATTTCTGTGGATGTTGTTGGGCTTTTCCGTCTGAGAACAGGGCAGCAAGGAGAGGTCCTGTATCAATCAGCCCAGGAGGAGCAGCTCCAGCTGCCACACACAACTGTGCAAACCAAGGCTTAAGCCTGAGCAGGTTCTCTTGCTTCCCTGTCCTTCTCTATCCCACTGACCAGCTTGTTCCTCTGGAGAAGCCAGGAAGGGCAGGGTAGATGTGCCTCAGCCACACATCTTGGCTTGTGTTAAAGAACAGAGGAAGTTGCTGGAGAGGGGAGATACATACTCTTGGAGGTTTTGGAACGATTTTGCCAGAACTGAGAAAGGAGAACAAGGCTTGTGTGGGAAAGCTCTGACACATATCCAATTTGAGATGTCTGGAGGATCACAGCAGCTTCCTTTGGATTTACCCACGGAATCTGAAGATTGGCTTAGTGTTTTCTGCTACGTGCATGTTCCATTTTTATCTTTCTGCTCTCTGCTTAAGAACTTTTTTCTACTATAAACTCCCTCTCCTCACTGTTTCTCCGCAGGTTTGCAGTTTTTCTGTTTTGAAGTGCTAAATAAGGACAAAAATTTGAATGAGGGGCTCAGTGGTCTGCACAAGGATAAGTAACAAACAGTTTGATGAAGAGGAGGAAACCAGTGTTTAATCTCTGACATAAGGAAATTATTGCAGTCTGACTTGTGTATTAGCCAATCTGAAGCCCTAGGAAACTATAAAGGAAATAGAAATGAGAATTCTGTACTTAATGGACTTGGTCATTATTGCTTCCAAATTGATTATTGGCTCACCAGTTGAGATTGACTGTATTTCAGTCAATGGAATAGCATACATCTGACAAAGAAAGAAAATTGAGATCAAACCACTTTGAGACTTGAGAAAACCTGCACAGATCAGTTTTCTTTATATTGTTACACAAAAATACCTTTCTTCGCTACCTATAAGGTGGTTCTGAGGCAGGTGTTACCTGAGTCAGGAGAAGAAAAAGAAATACTGCATGCCTAAATGTTCACTTTCCTTCCATTTCATGCTTTGAATAGGGTAATTTAGCTCAAAAATTCTGTGTAAACAAGAGGCTGCATGCAATCAGAAAAGGTTTCCCTCTGTGAGATTTTCTGTAGGCTGCAGATCAGTTTGCCAGTTCTCAGCTGGGTGTTTTTGAGCAGGATCAGAACTGCCATCTTTTGCAGCCCATGACATTTGCAGTGCCTGTGCCTGTGTGGTTTGGGCTGTGGGAGGTTCCCCGTTGGCAGCGGGAACAGCCAGCAGGGCTGGGAGCATCTGCAGGAGGGTGGGCAAGGCTGGTGAGCAGCAGCCTGCTCCAAGTCAGCTCATACCAACAGGGGAAGACTGCTCTGAGTCAGATTCAAACCACAGGAGGCCGTGCCTTCCCGTAGGACCCTTCCTTACCAACCTGCTTAGATGCTCAAATACAGAATTCTACCCTCAGACTGCCTCTCTTTCCAGAAGGGTATGTGCTTCTTTGATGTCTTGTTATTTAATAGCCAATATCATATTCTAATCTCTGTAGTTAACAGAGCAATCACATTTTAAGAAAAAGTTGTTTACTTAAGTCTTTGTCACATTGACAATGTCTGAATAAAAGTGACAGAATGTCTAAATAAGTTATGTAACTGGAAGATTTTAGTTTCAAATTCCAGTATCTTAGGGATACTGACTTCTTCTGAAACAATTATATTTATGCTTTCAATAGAGACTAGACGCTCTGTGTGCTCTGAACCTCAGCCAGGACCCAGTAGATTCTGTCATGAAGAAGGATCTTTTTTGCTTCCATTGAGTCAGGGCATAAAATATATTTCTGGTATGATGGATCACTGTAGCGGAATGGTTTCTCTATATTTTTGCTTTATCTGCTGCAAGACACCTGTAAGAGAGAGAGGGCAGGGAAAGGAGAAAACCTTAAAGTGAATGAAAGTAGACTTGAAACTTCAACAAGGGCATGACCAGGCCAAAAGCTGTTGAATGAAATATATGAGTGGGTAGATCTGCATCTGGAGCAAGTTATCACAGGTCAATTTTCATTTCAGTATGTGGCAAACTGCTGCAGTTGGGGTGATAGCCCCAGAAACTTCAGTTCCTTCAAGTTCCTATACCAGCAGGTTTCTCTACATTGGTCCAGTGTGATCGAAAACTGGAAGGAACTCAAGCATTTTATTTCTGTCATATGGAAAGAATATTTATTTCCCTTATGTCTGCCACAATCATATATCTCACTAAAACCCTCTAGATTTGTCAGCACCCAATGAGTGACATTGACATTTTGTTGGTACAACTGCATGGAGTTGTTCAATGTTCTGCAGGTGTAGCTGAAAGCAGAATTTGTCCATCAGACTGCTTGGTCCCCCACGGGTCTCCTTGTATGGCAGGAAAGAGGATCAAAATGGTGAAGTGAAGGCAAATAAGCCTGTCTGTCAAATTAATGTCACATGTTATCCATGCTTGAGAACCAGACCTTAAGCTCTCATCCTCTTTGCTGCTCATCTCCTAAGTCATGATATTTTGACATATGGAAAGGTCACAGTGCAGGTTTTATTTAAGAGGTTCATGCCACGGTAGCTTTTCTGCCAAGGCTAATAAGTTGCATTAAAGAACTTGCCAGAAAGAACAAATCTGTCTTATTTATAATTATCTGAGTTCTAATTATTTTTCCTAAATGGGCAGTCAGATAATAATGTGTGAACATGAAGTAAGCACAGAACTGCAATTACTACACAGTGGATATTTCCTCCCAAGCTGTATAATATTTTCAGGCTTTACCGTGGTACAGAGCAAAACCACTCAAATTGGGCAGACCACAAACCTGTCTAAATTTTAAATCATCCATTTTTACCTGCCATGCAAAGAAATGAAGGGTTCCTTTTCTATACTAATTTACCTCAAGCACTTTGTGTCATGGGAAATGGATCACCAGTGCACAGATCTGGGACTAATAACTGTGAAAAAACCCAGGAGTTTTATTCTCATCTCTTGGTAGGTTTAATAGACCAAAGCACAAGCAAAACATAATAAATATCAGAAAAGAGATTTCTGGTTAAAGAAAGCTGACTGAAACACATCATGTATAGTGAAGTTTTGCAAAAAATATTTCACTGGCAAATTGATGAACACTTGAAAAGCTGATATCAGCTGTAATTGATTCCTCCTGAAACCTGGCCTCAGTGATTCCAAGTGCTGCCAGCAGTGAGATGACTTTGTGGGGTGCCCATGCACTCTCTCCCTGCTGAAAGAAATGGACAAAGCTCTCTGTCTTTTCTGGATTTCACATGAATGGAATGTAAAGTTTGCCACTAACCTTTTACAGTACATTTTAGTGGTAGAAAATTAAATGAAAAGAGTTAAAAACATCCTTAATGGGGCTGCTGAATAAAACTGTGCGTGGACACAGCAGAGGTACCTTGGCCAGCAACTCTTTCTCTTCCCATGTGCAAAGGAGTGAGGAAGGTGGCAGCAGTTGGAGAGGATCCAAGGTTGCACAGTGCCCGACGAATGAAGAGGGTCACTGAGGGATCAAATGAAGGCTGCTTGTTGTGGGAATTGTGTGAGAGCCACTCTCTGTTCCTTCAGCAGTTGCTTCCAGAGCCTCAGGTAGAAATACTCCCACAGGCAGAGCTGAGAAACACTTTTTATTGTTCACCAGCTCTCAGGTGCTTCAGTGCAACCCTCACGTGCAGACTCACCAAACAGACTTCTAAAGGCCTTTCCAGTGCAGTGAAATATCCTTTATGGAGGTTCTTGAAAATAACCTTAGTTCTTGGAACTGAGAAAAAGTGACAGCTGCATGCATTTAAATTCCTGTAGTAAGGAGTGGAAATTTTGCAAATGGTAAAACCTTATTAATTTCAATACAATCATTTATACCATAATAATGACATAAATAAGCCTCTTCAAAGGATTTAGGGCAGGTAGCTGGAAAAACATTCTGTCATCTACCTTTGATGAGAGCTTCAAGGCAAATAATAAATGAGCAGATGAAGCTTTCTGTGGAAAGTCTTGTTTTCAAACATGTCCAAATAACTTCTTCAGTTCCTGATAGCAGTGTGCTAAAAGCAAAAGCAAATCATTAAAAATAGAGAAGGTACTTCCAAATTAATAGGTCTGGCTACAAAAACCCTAAAATTTCTCTTGACAATTGCCAATGGATAAATTAATGTCTCCATTCCTAGTGAATTATCATCATCATTTCCCAAGCAGTGAAAATAAAAATAAAACCCAGAAGAATGTAAATCTTTCTTTCTTTTTCTTTTTCTTTCTTTCTTGCTTTCCAAGGAAATTTTTCAGTAGGGAATATTTTAATCACTAGCTGTAGAGCTCTAACATATCACTTCTCAGAGGCATTTAATAAAAACAACCAACCTAGTTAAGAATGTAGGAGATGTATTTACAAGAGATCATAGAAGTCATGGTTTGGGCTATTGCTCCTTTTTTAATGTATCACATTCAGTTCAGCAGCCCATGAAGTAATTACTCTGATAATGATGTTGTGAAAATGAACAGGAAGTTAATTATGGACAGTTAGACAAATTCAAAAGGGTCAGAATGGGAAAATGACCACATGGAAATGCAAATCCACTTAGATTGAAAAAACTGCCAAGAAAATCAAATTATTCTTGAGACAGCACCATATTTTAAGAACTTTAGGAACTTGATTGCAAGGGAATTACCCTAACATGCAAAATCAGATATGTGACTGTCTTCCTGATTCAGGTCTTGTAGAAATACAGTGCAGAGATATAATCAAAATATTTATATTTCAGCTGGTAGGGCAAGAGCTGTTTACTCATGGGAAATGTGGTGATAGCAGGTGAAAGGTTTGCAGAAGAGGGGTGTTCCAAAGGGTAATAATTGCTTTCATTACAAAATTTAATCCTGAACCTTGTATTTGTATTCCAGAAATCTTTTGTTGGAGAGAAGTGATGGGGCTGTTTTATAGAAGAGTGAAATCAAGCTTTTGATTTGAGCTGATTGTGAGAGAGGCTGTGAGAGAAAATTTTTCCTGCATGACTTTTTAGCTCTGTCTCCAGTCAACAGATATTATTCTCCTGCCTTGGAAATTGTTGTTATTATATATAATAGAACATGTTCTTACCTTAGTTCTGCTTCTGTGCTTTCAGACTTCTCCTGCTGGACTCACAGGAGTAAATTAGAACTGTATTTGCAACAGTATATTTTAAATCTGTATTCATACGGTTGATATGCTGAGTAAAATCCTTGCTCAACTAAAACTACAGAGACTTTTGCCAGTACTTTTAACTGATCCAGGATCCTGTCCCCTGCTACTTCTGTAGAACTGCATGAAATATCCAGATGATCCAAGCTCCTTTTTGTTGTGGAACTGAAACCCAAACACTTTATCCATCTCAGGACCAAGGAAATGTGTTCTTACTGAAATATGGTATCCCATTCTGTGTATGGCTCTATTTGAATACAGAGAGCTTTGTTTCATTCCGTGATTGAGATGGGTTTATTGCAGTTTAGGTTCACAGGGGGTTGCTCTAGGCCCCTGAACATCCCTGTGGAGGATTGCATCCATTAGCTGAGAAGCTGTATATTTCCTGGAAGAAACATTTGCAAGAAAGATTAACCAGTAAAAAAGAGTTTTGTTATTTTTCCCCTTTTATGAACCTTCATTTTATGATCAAGGCGTTTAGACTTAGATATTCCTGAAAAATTACAATCTACTGCTTGAGACACCAAATGTGAATTAATTCAATTTAGTTAAAACACTGATTTATGTTCTGAAAACGAGTCATTTTCCATTTATCTACAGAGTACTTCACTCTCCACTTCAAAGAGAAGAAATAGTTCACAGTAAATATTATCTTCCCTTTAAATTTTTTTACTGATAACATGTCTTGAATTTGCATTCAAGACTGTGCAGTTATTTAATCCATTTTCTGAATGAGGTCTATCTTGTGGACATATCTGCACAATGTACATCATAAAAATATTAAATTCAGTGAAAGATTATACAGTATATAAAACACAGTGGCCTTTTCATGGCTGACTTTTTGAATCTGCAATCAGCCAAAACACTGCTAGCTATCTCAAAGTCTAGGACATGTAGCTGATGAAAAGCTGAATGAAATTTGAAGAATTATTTGATTATCTTGTATCAGCTTTGGTAGATTATTTTCCTGTAGAGTTTAAAATTTAGGGGGAAAAAATCCTATATGTGAGCTGTGAAACAGTATTTTCCTTGATCCTCTGACATTTTTTTCTTATAATTAGTAAGAGACAGGCAACCCCAGACTTTAATTTGTAGTCCAGTCATACTTTCCCCTTTTTGTATCCCTAACTATTTTCTCCCTCTCTTATGTTGTTGTTTTGGGGGTTTGCTTTTGGCTTTCTTTTTGGTCTCTGGTATGTTTTTATTCTCTTGTTGTTTGTTTATTAAAATCCCTGCTCAAGGCAGGGAATACTGTTTAGCACGACTGTGTATTAACCCAGCCTCCTCAGATCCTGACTGCTGCAGTCTCAGATGTTATGCAGGAGGGACTGAAATTACTACATTACAGAGGAGTGGAACATTTTGATCAGCTGCTTTTCCCTTCCCAGAGGCTCCTCTTGTCTTTTTTCTTTGGGACATGAGAGCATCCCATTCTGGAGATACTTTCCACACCCCTGTTGACATTGGGTGTGCTGTCATGGAATGCAAACCCATCTATTTAGTCTGGGCAGACAACACTTAACCAGGCACCCATTTGTTTCTACTTGATTTGGTTTCTCTGTGCTGTGATGTTCACAACACATCAAAAATCACTGGATTTGTTCATGGAGAAATATTCAGAGAGCTTGTGCTCTGATATTTTGCAAGAGTCACCTACAAGTGTCAAAGAATCATAGAATAGCTTGAGCTGGAAGGGACCCGTAAGGATCAATTAATCACAAGGATATATTGTTGTTGGTTTATTGCCTGTGTGTGCTTTCTTAACTACACTTAGGACTTCAAAATGTGCTGTACATTCTGGATGGGAAATTGAACATTGTGACCATAAATTTCTGGATGGATTTGAAACAATAGACATATTTCATTACTTATTTGAATTCTACCCAGGCAATTAGCATATAAAAAACATCCTTTGTAACATGAACTTTGGGAGTCTGGCTCAGCTCTAACAAACACCTCATCTGGAGAACCTCACTGGTGCTGGATTCTCCGGCTCCCTGGCCCAGCTGGGAGGTCAGGTGGGCACTCAGCATCTCTCGCTGCATCTGGACACAGACTTTGCAAAAACAGGACACAGAGAAAACTGACTGAGCTTGAACCTGCTGTACATAGGAACCCCAGCACTCTTCACTGTCTGTTTTTCTTTCTATTCTAAATCATGTTGGAGTTTGATTTGCATACTGATGACTAATATAGCCGAAAAGTTCATTAACTTACAAGAACAGAAAATCACACCAGATTGTTTTACTCAGTTAATCAGAAGTAACTCTCACTACAGATTGAAGAGTATTAGAACATAAAAGGGTGTCCTCCCTGAATGTCTCTCCTGCAGTGCAGCATGCAGATCGTAATCTTTAAATCTCAATTCTTCAATTCTCAGAGAGTCCAAAATGAAGATCCAGGCTTTGCAGACTCTATGATCAGGGTGTGGCAGCTGCCAAGGTGAAGCCCATGGTTACAGCAGCTCTTCCCAAGCCCTGAAAGAGGGAGCTAAGAACTGAGTGAGAGCCATCCTCAGTGCTGTGCTCTCGAACTCACAGCATTTGAAAAACAGTTGCATTATGAAATAACTAAAGTTTTCTTCATTTCTGAAAGAATGGATTTCACCCAGCTGAATTCTTGTGGATTTCTCTTACTCCCTTCCTTCTCCCTCAGCTGCCTGCAAAATCGGTTCCAAAGAGGGAAAGCAGACCTCTGCATGACATAGCTGGGTATTTTCCTTTTCTTTCAGATTTGCACTAAAAGCCCATCAGAATTTATAAAAATTCCCTCTTTCTTTACTCATGGGTAGGTATCAAAGACCTTCCTTTGGTAACTGTGGCCACTGAACTCTGGTGGATTTTTTTCACATTCCGATATAAGGAACACAAATGCTAAATGTTCTCACCAGACAGGTGAAGGCATTCTGTGCACTGAGAGCTCTTCTGTGCCTAGGTCAGGTGCTCTGAGGATATTGCACAAAAGAGAGAGGGATACAGAGCAGGGAAAAACCTTGTGCTGTTTAGCTGTGACACTTAACACACACCGGGTGAGATCCCATTTCTCCTCCTCCCTGGCATTTGTGGCAGCAGCTCTGAATCAGAGCTACAGTTTGATGCAGAAACATTTTGCTGGGCAAATAGGTGCTGTAATCTCTGTTTAAATTTAATATTATGGCTGTATACCCTTGGCTGCTCCTCTGGCAGTCGTTGAGTTTTAGCCGATTGATTTCTCAGCTGGTGAGCAGGCATCTCTGGAGAAGACATTGATTTCTGTAAAGATGGTCACATTATGTCCTAGGATAATAAGCAGCTTAATTCAGGTTTTCAGAGGTATTTATGAATGAAGGTAGGGTCTGTGTCACCACAGCCCCCTGCAATCAGTTGTCTTGTACAGAGGGCAAATTTCTCACCTCCCTTTTTCTCTTCAGTATTTTGGCATATCTTGGAAAAACAGGCATTGTTATCTGGATTCATAGAGAATTTTCATTCTTAGTTTAGCTTTCTATGCAGCCCCTCCTTTTTTCCTTCTCCCTGCCCCTCCCCTCCTTCTTCCCTCAGTGTTGGTGTGCCTGGATGTGCATGAATGTGTGTAAATGTGAGGGCACGACAGGGATGGCAGATAATGAAGTAATTGCTGTCTGTCCCCTTCCCTCCCCTTTGCCCTCTCTTCTCAAACATTTTCAATAAAAGCATTAACATGTGACAATGTACTTTTATTCTCTCATCCTGCCTGTTCAGTGAAGCCTTTGGGAGGTGTTTAATTTTATTGTTTTGATGCACAGACTTTCTGGTATTCTGTCTCTTGCTGCTCCAGAAGGCAGCACTAGAGCAATTCATGATTTCTCTGAGCAGAGGGGAGCAAGGCCGATCAGTGCCCTGACATTGACACAATTTGCTTTTAAGGGCAGACCCCCTGAGTCCTTGTATACATTAAACTAATTCTCCTTTAGTATAATTTCAGTCTCAGCTTCTTTTTATAGTATATGTCCAGGATCAGTGACCAGAGTGGGGACGAAATGGAAAAATGATGGAATGAAGTTGCATTTCCTTTGAATTATTCACACTGGACTGCTTTCAAAAGGAAGCAAATAGAAGGGAAATACAGCTGCAGATAATGACAAAGTAAATCAGATTTGTTTAAACACAGCTGGAAACAATGCTGGAGATGAAGACAGTCCTTTAAAATAATTTTTATGGTCAGTAGCTGCATAAGAACTTTCCAAATAAATTCAATTTTCTCTCAGGCTGAAATGCTTTGTGCAGTAACTTTTGGGAACATTTGCAATATGTCTGGAGACTGATGCAATTGTTAATAATACTGCTGCCTTCTGCTTCTTGTTTTATTAAAAAAAAAAGTTGTTCTCATAGTAGTCTGATGAAGAGTCTCCACTTGACCTCAGAGTTTCTTTTCTAACCAATCATATAAAATTCCTCTCTTTGTATTGATTTTATTTTTCTGCATGGCTCTTCACAGGCCTGATCTTATGATAGCTATAAACAAGTAACTCAAGACTACTCCCTTTACAGTGCAAGGGAGAGAGACTCAGAGTCTTATATGGGCTGAAATTTTGTTTTGGTCAACCAAAATGTTTTTTTCCTTTTATACCATGGTTTTATCTTGGTGAAAAAAAGTTCAAATTTTGATTTCATTTTATTAAATTGCAATTACTGACTATCAAGAATTTCAGAAAACTTTGTAGCTGACTGGGAAATATGCAAAAGCAAAGGTAGAGTTGTAAACTTCATTTTAAATCTCAAAACATTTAATTCCAAGTAATTTATGTGCTAAGAACATAAGCAGTCCTCAGCACAAACCTGGGTTGGAAGTATCTCATACTCCAGAGTGCTGTGTTTGCATAAGGACTCCCAGGACTTGGTTACTGATTTTTAGGTCTTTTTGGTTTCATGTTAGGGAATGGATCAGGAGTGGATGCTGCCCAAATAAATGGAGAAGGATCAGCGTGGCTATGGTAATTTCTGTACCACACACTAAGGAGCTTATTCCTCACTGGCTAATCCTAATGAGTTAGAGTAAAACACTATTAAGGCTGAGAGTAAATCTCCTTGTAGAATAAACCTCTGATGTGCCATTTGGATGGCAGTGGCAGGGATGTAATTTGAAGAACTGGTAATGGGTGTGAATCTATAGATTCCTGATTTCTAGTGCCACCTGTGACACCAAGAAAAAGCATGATCTTGGTCAGGTATCTTGGTTTCCTTCACCTCAATATCCCAGATTGTAAGTGATAAAGTTTTCTCATTTCTCCTAATGGAGCTCTTGTGCAGGGGGAAATAAGTTGAGTGAAAAGGAGGAACGAAGCCCTGTTGCTTATTCTGAAATGTATTACAGATGAGACCAGGCAGCAATGTGTTATCTGAAAGGCTTTTATTCCTTGCTACCTCAGGGACAATTGAGCTTTAACACATGCATAGCTGATCTTGACAGCATGTCTCTTTATCTATTAAGTATCATTTACACTGCATGCTGGCTGAGAACTCTATTCAGGGGAGTGCAATTTCAAAGCCAGATCATTGATCAAAAGGATTTTCTTTTAATACAAACAGACAAGATACAGACTATATATGAATGTAAAATGGAGTTCTAGAACACTGAAGGACTTCTTTTCTATTAGAAGATGAATTTGTTTCATTAATGAAGTGGTGAAGGATGTTTGAATTCTACTTTGTACAACTTCCATGGAGGCCGTGCAGTAACCAGACACCTCTTTGTGTATGGAACCTGCCTATGTCAGTGAATCATTAAAAAACCATAAGCATTTGACACTGAATTATTTGACTACAGTGACAAGTCATTAAACCCCAGTCCTGCAAATTATTGCTTGATTTTTTTTCCTCCTAAAGATGTGTGATGACCCTTAGAAGGAAAAGGTGCTTTTTTTTTTTTTTTTTGGTCCTGGTACTAGAGCTGGCTCTAGGGAGAGCTGGGCTTGGCTCTTGTTTCTGCCACAAAATGTGAATGACCTAAACATGCCCTGTACTTAAGTTCACTATTAAGTGAGAAGCATTGTGGGGCTTTCTCCCCCTCTTTTGCATTTGGTGGAAAAACCTGTCATGTTTGCTCAGTGTCTGGCACAAAAGGGTCCCAGGTTTGGGGGGTGCACACAGGCACCACAATGAAAAAAATGGAGCAATAGTAACTGAATGCAAATATTCATGATTTGCACCATGAATTTTCATAAAAATAAGTAAAAGTTATTTTGTCTGAGAAAGTTCTTTGCAATCAGATGTAATTACCTGCAAGGACAAATGAACTCGCTTTCTTGAGCATTAAGATCTGAACTGCTTTTTCTGCTCTTCAGGGTGAGAACATTTCAGTGCTTTATTACTCATTATTAGAGAGAATATACCTTAGAGTACAGACTGTGGTCTGTGTTGCTGCTGTAGTCATGAGATTGTTAATCAGTCTTACTAATTTGTTTTCATAAAAATGTTAGTTTACATTACTGCTAAACTTACTTACTTAGTGTAGTAATAGTGGGAAATACTGCCAGCTTGTGCAATTCATTAGGAAAAATGACTTCTATTCAATGTAATCCAAGGTGATTGTTTCACAAGATTCTTGTTTCCTTGTTAAAATCATGTTAAAATTTATGCTTTAAATGTGCTTGCAGAGATAGTCTTCACAATTGCAGATGCATGGACACCTCACAGCACTTGAACTCGCCTGATGTGCTCCTGGGCAGGGATAACCAGCCTAGTGATCACTGTGCAAACAGAGCTGTCCTGTCTCCAGTGCTACAACAAACCAGTTCAGGGCTGCTTCCTGTCACAGAGTGTGGGCACACCTTTGGAAGACCAGCACAGAATCTTTCCATATCATTTAATAAAGTAGTAATCTTGCTATTCAGAGGTGTAAAATATGGTCTCCAAAAGTTTCAAACTTTTTTTGGGGGGGACAGGTTTTGATAGGCAGAAAATTTTTCTGCTACTTCTATATAAGGACAGGATGCTGTACTCCCCTGTAAAATTCATTCCTTGGTTGAAGTTGCTGGGTAGTGTTAGTGGGCAAGACAAGGAAATCAGCTGACTGAGAACTGTATGGAAGCCACCAGCTGACATCAGATACACATTTTGATGACTTCAAAATTTGGCAATTTTGTCAAGTCATGGCAGAGTTGATCTTGCACTCCATGCCATATCATGATACTTAATTCCTGAGGTACTTAGGCTCAGTTGAAAGAATTCTTTGTGTAACTGTCTTTGTTCATTCTTTAATGCTGATCCTCTAAGCAATATTTTGCATACTTAATTATTATTTCAATTAATGTAACTTATAAGTCTATGCCAACTTTTTCTGTTTTCCAGGGCTCTTCCAAACAGCTGAGGGATATTCCCTTCACATAAACCTTCCTGGAGTTCAGGAAAGAGAATTTAGCTTTTCTATCTGAATTCTGAGTGGTAAGAGGCTTCACTTCTTTTGATGTTTTTGTTATGCTGGGAAATCAAGTCCTGAAATCAGAACATCTCACTTATCTCACAAAATTAGATTGGTTTCGGCACAACCCAGTGAAGAACATCTGTGTCTTCACACAATATGCTATTACTGCATCAACCAAATGAGAGGACTCTGCATGGTATTTGAGAGATGGCTGTAGTGCAGTTATAATAAAGAAAAAGTATTTGATAATTTTGAGTACATGATGTACTTAACTCTTTTGCTGTAGCATCTGTAAAGCCCAAATGAGAGAAATTACTCGGTGAAGGTTAGAGAGCTTCTTGTATTTGTGTTACCTCTGTGTATCTGAGCATTTCTTCCTTTGGAATACTTGAATCTATTTTAAAAACAAAAGTATTTTATTTGGTTCAAGTCCTCCACAAAGGCCCAGTAGTAGATCTGTTTTACATCACTTCCTTCCGAAGTACAGATGATCTTATTTGAAGTGCAAGAAATTTCATCTTTCTCTCTTTTGTCTGGTAAGACATGAAACAGGGGAGGGGATCATGGATTGATGGTGATTATTTAATCCTTTGCAGCAGTCTGTCAGTGTTAGGACTTTCATAGAGTAATTTCTGAAGGGTATCATTAGAGAATGCTGTTCAATATTTCATGGTCAGGGAAGTAATGTGAAACCTGATTTCACTGTTTAAAGTCCTTGGGCTTCTGTGACTGTTTTCAGAGGCAATTCAGGGACAGCCTATTATTGTATTAAAGGAATGCACAAAGGCTTCAAGTTTTTTGGGATGCAATAGCCAGTTAAAAAAAACATGGAATGAAGAGAAGAAGAAAATATGAAGAGTCCTTCATTCATCACATGGTGGCTGTCTCACATTGTGGGATGACCAGGAATACTTAAGTGAAGGTGAAAAATAGCTGGTGTCATTAAAAATTACTTGAGGTAAATGGGAAACATAGGGATGTAGAGAAATGCTTTTAATTATGCTCACATTAATGTGCAGTAAAATTAAATGGACTGGGTTGAACTTTGGTGACAGTTTCTGGCAAAAGTACTGAAGCAAGTTTATAAAAATAGAGGTCAAGGAGCTTTGGTTACATATTATGCAAGAGTGAATAGAAAATATGAACCTGTGACCTACTAAACCAAGTGCATTAGGTAATATATATCTATATCTGGTAGCTTAATTGGTGGCTTGGAAAAGATATATGGCATTTTTGGAAGTTCAGTTTAAAGTGCACCTGGAATTGAAACTAAGCAGTAAAGTACAGAACAAGAAGGGATAATAATGTTTTTAACTATGCTACTGAAAGTTCACTGTGATTTTTGGGAACTAGACTATGAAATGACTGAAAATAGGTACCATATTCTTTCGGCTTCAGACATCAGTAGCTACTGAGCCCTCCCTAGGCAAAGAATGTTGTCAGGAATCTGTGATTAAAATCAATTACTGCCCATGCAGCTTACCATCTGGAGGAGGGAAAGTCTTTCATTCTCTTAACTTGTGCATCTCATTTTTGCGTGGTGAAAAACTCAGGCAATCCACTGTGTTCAGTAACTCAGCTGCTTCCGTCCTGTTCTATTTTCAGAGTTATTTTCAAAGATATGTAGTCAAAGCTTTTTTTCCCACATTTTTCTGAAATATCATTAAATTGTCTTTACTTTGGTAGCCAGTTCCTTCTGCACTTTTTAAGAAAGATTTTTGATGAAGGATAAAAAAGTTTGCATTGATAATTTTGCAAAATCTTTGACTTAAAATGCCTGCTGCATTGTATCTTCTCCAGATCGATCAGTTAAGTCTTTCATGTTTAGAAGATTTGATTCAGATGGAAGTGGAAACGTGTAAACCAAAATTGTATCACAAATTTATGTCATCCTGATGAATAGCTTTGAAATAGTCCCCAATATGATTTCCACAAAATGTATTTCCAGAAGCTTTTGTGTTTTAAATGCCACTATCTTCTCCAGTCTGGAGAGATAACTGAATCATACCTGTTATTTATGGTCAATTTTCTCTTCTTGACTTCTTTCTGAATTGAATTCAGACAAACTGAATTAGCTTTTGGGATTTCAGGTGTTCATAACTGTTGTTGACCCTGATGTTTGTTAATTGCAGATAAGTTGCATAGATTTTCTGAAACTGCAGAGCACCGCTTCCTGGCGTCTGAGCAGGCAGGTTGGTAAGTATCTATCTGTTTATAGAAATGCTTCATTTAAGTAGTAATCCTAAATCCAATTCTCTAACAGGCTTTTCATATCAGAATTTCCTTGTGAATGATTAGAAGATGATAGTTGGTCTTCTCAGGTGTTGTGTCTGCTAGTGATGTGTAAATTATCCCATGTGGCATAGATTGATTTTTAGTTGACATAGAACTATGAGCTGAAGGTCTACCCCATTTTCTTACAGCATTTAAAGTTGAAACTCTCTGTGTACTTTCTAGTTCCTACCACTTTCATGTCTATCGGGGCTGAAACCTCAGCATCAGTGCCAATAAATCTCTTTCTCAGAAGGATGAGAGTGAAGTAGTTCACCTGTACTCTCCTGGCTTTGTAAAGGCAGTATCTCAACTGTCTGTGGAATGAAATCCTCAGTGATTTGTTTTCCTCCTTTCTTAAAAGCACCTGGGACTTTTGGCCACATTCCCAAGCAGAAAACAATAAGGTTTGTGCCTGAAGTTTGGCTTCAAGTCTATCTGTGCTGATGTTTGAATTCCTGTGCTAGTGAAGCTGAAGGTGGGTTGTCTCCCATTTCCCAGGTAATATTCCGTAGCCTGGCGCTCACTGACAGGAATTCTATTCATTGAGGTAGGTGAGAACAAGCAGGGCTGTGAGCAGAGTAGGAGGGAATGGCTCAAATGAGCAGGGAAAGGGCTCTGTGTTGTGAGAGCTGTCACCGGCCATGAGCCTTTACCCTTCCCTTCCATGTAAGGGACTGAGGAGCAGCAGGGAGCCCCATTCCTTTGCTGTGTGGGGGCTGCTTCAGCCTCATAAATGCATAAATACCAGATTGCTGTTCCCCTGCAAGAGGTGGGCAAGCAAGCTTCTGAAAAATACTGAGTTATTTTTCCTGATGTTATTTTCCATCCTTTGTAGATTTACTTGCCGGTGTTTCTGTATTTGCTTGTCTGAGCCACAGCAAAAAGGAAAGGGAAGCAAGCTGCCAGGGCAATAGCCAAAACTGTTTTCCACTAAAAGTAGGGAATGACTGAGAAAGCTAATGCGATCATATTTTGATTCTTTATTTTCTCAAGCTGTATTGCATTAACCTGTTAATATGCATTTTTATTTACCTGTTAGTAAAAGGGCAGATCAGTGTAACATTATGGACAGTATTTTCAGTTTAGAGTTTGCACAGCCAGCTGTGTTGAAAGTGCAGAGATTGCCTTGCAGCAATTTCTCTTGAAAAATATTTCCAATTTTTGTTACCAAGAGCAAACAAGCTTTGATGCTCTAATGGTGTGAAATGAACTAGTCTGAGTTATGAGCACCTCTCAAGAAAAAGGCACATCCTGATAACACTATAATTTAATAAAGATACTTTCCTTCCACTGTCAAAATGAATTCCCTCTAATTTTATAATTTTATTGCACATTTCTTACCAGCTGAGAGAATATCAGGGTTCTGCCAAATTCAGCTTTAGCAAGGCCATCACTTCTAAACTTGTTATATCATATATTAATAAATGCTGGTAATAAGAGATGTGGATTGAATGAACAAGCTGTTTGTAAGCCTCAGGAAATTTTCAATTAAAACATTTCATCTGCAGGATGAACAAACAGCTATCTTTCTGAAGAGATAGATATGAGAAACATGGGTTTAATATTTTAAATTTCCCATATCTTTTTTTGAGCAGTTACATATCCCTCGTGGTTACAAAGGATCTCCTTTATGAAAAAAATGGAGCTTTTTTTCCATCAGCAGAAGATATTTTCAAATAGTGAAATAAAAAGAAAGAAAAAGAAAACAAGATGAGTGTAGGGAGATATTGGCACTGTTTTAGTCAATACATCAGCTACTTGTGGCTGTTAATCAGATGTATTTACTTTATTGATCAAATGAAACACTCCCACTGTTTGTGTGTGTGCATGATGGTAATGATGCTGCAGCTGCAGGTGAATGAGTTGGGCTCTAGTCCAAATCTGTAGTGTGGAGCATGAAAAAAATCCACCTGGATTATTAACTCTTCATTTGAGCTTAGATTTTAGTTTGCATGTTAGTAGTAAATTCATTTAGCCTCTGAGATACCGTAAATATGCCACACTTTGAGGGTGGCAATGGTCTTTGCTCAGCCTTAATTTGATATGAATTTGAGGTAATAAAGCTGAACACTGCAGTTTGGTGTGACACATTCCAGGTTTGGAGCACTGCCACACAACATCAAGACCAATTTCATCTGCTAAAGCAGCTGTGTTGCCACCAGACTTGTTCTGGCTTGCACCATCCAACACAGGAGTTCCTGTCACAGACTTTCCATTTGGGGGTTGAGTTTGTGCACCTTTCCTTGCAGCATCTTTCACAAATGAGCAGCACTCTCACATAGTTGTGTTTTGTGATTTGCATTTTCATCAGAGTGACAAGGATAACAAGCCTCTATTAGATTTATGAAACATGAAATCACCCACTGTGCCGGGTTGCCCAGAGAAGTGTGGATGCCCCATACATTTCTACAGGTTCTCAAATGGCTGTTCCTGTAATTTTGTGTGTCTTTTTAGCTGCATCAGCTCCAGCTATTGCAATGTGCAGGATGCCCAAGCAAGGTGAAGTGTCAGTTTAGAGATGGAATGTTGGCTTGCTAACTTAATTTTAAAAGACAGAGGTTTTTTTTTAAACTTTCCTTACAAAAGAAAATTGGGATGTTAAATTAATTTTTCTACTTTTCTGGGAGCTCGAGGCTACAGTGGGTGACTTCTATGTTTAAACTACCCTAGTCAGCACAGTAGCAGTTTCCTCCCATTGAAAACTGGTCAATTATCAGTTTCCCCAAGCAAGAAATACTCTACACCCAGCAAATCTGTCTGACTTGATTAGGAAAGCTGGAGTGAAGGCATTCAGCCTCTCTTTACCTGGGGGCTAGGTGATTCTCAATGTCCTTTCTAAATTCTGCTTGAAACATGTTTTACTTCAGCTTGCCTAATTTCCCTGATCCAGTCAAAAACTGCCACCCTCTCCCTTCTGCCTCCTCACAAGAGGTGCACATGAAGTGTACTGAGTATGCCAACATTTTTTTCAAAAATTCTCCCATGCAGGCTTTTCATTCCTTTCTGTTTGTTGGGTTGGTTTTGGCGTGTTTTTTTCATTATTATTTATAGAATTTAGGGCTCCAATACTGCAACTGGTTCTGTGTAGAAGTAAACCAGTGCCCATTTGCAGCCCCAGTAATTCCAAAGGATGGGATGGGATGCCAGGGGAGGGCAGGGTGACAGGGCTTTGAGTTAGTCACAGCCTTCAGATCATATAAAAAGTACACAGGCTCCAAATTACCTAAATATTATATTAGAAGATAATAAACCAGATACTAATTCTGTATACAGAGAGAGATTAAATATCCTGGGTGAGACAGATTTGATAATGAGCTTGAAAATGAATCAGACTCCCTGACCCCTGTTCTTGCAGTCTTGCTCTGAAGGTCAAAACCTGTCAGCAGCAGCAGTTAAAAGTCTGTGATGGACCATCTTTGAGCATTTCAGAGTACATCCCACCTCCTGCCCACCACTTCAGGGGTGTACTGTGCACAGACCCTTCCTCAGCTGATTCTCAGGTCTGCAGGATTTAATCAGGTGGATGGATCAAACACTCATATCTGGGTGCTCATTCTGGACATTTTCCTGGACACATTAACTTGCCTTTTGTTCGTGGAGGATGCTGCTGAAAAACATAGAGAATCATGAAGATGACAAGCATCTCTGTTTTTCAACTGACTGTAATTCTGCTGAGAATTTATCAGTTTCAGTTTAGAAACTTGTTCTAGGTGTAGCCTAACATGCTGCTGGGCAGCTCTCCTTTGAACTTGTTAAAATCTTTACCAATGGCAGGAAGGTACTGCGTTGCGTGCTTGTGTTAAGTAGGTGCCATGTGGATAATATTTTTTCCTGATGTTTGGCTTGAATTTATTGGATGAATATGTACCATTACAGTGTCAAATCCCATAGTTTTGACAGCTAAAGCACTTTTGCACTACCTTAATGAATAACTGATAATACTTTAGTCATCAGACAACTCCAAGAAAACTGATGCTGAGTTCCCACAAATGCAAATGACATAAATTGACTCTTGGGTTTTTTTAAGACAAATGAAAAGTAAACAGTTGAAACAAAATTAAACTGCCATTCAGCCTGCATGCTCACAGTAACTTCTAGTGGTTGCAGTTAATGTGAATGTACATTTTTTTGGTTCAATCATTATTTTTAACAGTGAAGCCTATCTAATCATTAGCTGGATCGTGAAGTCAATTCCTTTCATGTATTCAGTAGCTCATCTTGCCTAAATTGTTTCAGTTCCTTGGAGATAGTTTTTGAATATGCATGACATATTTCAGCATAATAACTAGGAAGTCATTTTTTGTTGCATCTCATTAGCAACATAAGTATCAAAACAGGTTTCCCTTCCCTTAGAGGAAGCTCTTCAATTAGCTCCAGAGAACAATTCACCTTCAGCTCCCTCACACAAGTTAAAACCTATTCCAGAATATTTGATCTTAAATACTGCACTAGACTCACTTTAATTTCATTGCATATAATTTACTTTTCCTGTTCAAGGATCATAAAAGACAGACCAGTTTGGGACTGTGTTCTAAGTTGGGTATAAAGCAAAGTCTGAATCAAATAATTTGTTCTGTGCTTTGGCACAATGTTTTTGGGATGGACTCCTCATCTCCTGCTTTCAGTATCATGAAGCACGGCCTCTAAGAGCAGCTGGCTGCTCAGGTTGCTCCTTCCCATAAATTCAGGATTTAGAGGTACAAGATGTGTAGTGGAGAGCCTTCAATTCAGTGCTGCTCTTCCAGCCCTTGTGAGAGAGAGTGCAGAACTTGCTCCACAATTTTTTGATGTACCACATCAATAAATTGTATGTACATGGTCCCAAAACATGAGTTCATGTCTTAAACAAGTAAATCCTTGCATCCCACCTGGGATGACTTCATTCTCTGCTGCAGCAGAACACAGCAATCCCTGAAATGTTGTCTGTGTACCACATGACAGTTTAGGACAGGAAACAACTCAAGTGTGTGTTCAAAATTAGAAGGAAAGGCTATGGAGTTTGCAGTGCTGTAATCAGGACATTGTTACTTTGTCTTTTGAGATTTTAGGACTATAGTCCCATGAGTAAACGACCACTATAACTGCGGGCTTTTTTTTGTTCCACTGGGGTTTTTTGATGTTTTCCCAGATGGCTGTATTTTCATGTGGACAGAAATTCTCAGTAGAATCCCTGGGCCCAGGGGGTGTGTCCCAGGAATAGAAAGCTTGAACAACTATTTGCTAGAGCCCAGCTCTTGGGCTCTAGTCTGTCCTTGAAGCACTCTCAGTAAATACAATTTTCTCTGAGGTTTACAGTTCGTTTTTGTTATGGGGGTCATGAGAACCATGAGTTTTAAAAAACCTCAGAATTTTTGTAATACACCCTACTGCTTACCTCGAGGCAGATCAATCTGTATTACAGAAATAAAATGCATGTCAGATTGCTGGACTGGAAGAAAAAACTTGCTCTTTCACTCCAGCCTGTAACAGGCATGAAGCAATCTTGCAGATACAGGACTCTGTTGTTTAGTAGTTATAACCATATTTGACACAGTTTCCCTTCATTTGCCCTCATGTAATTTATTACAAATGTTCATACTGAAAACAAAGCCTTCCTGCAAAAAGAATCTGATGGAAACACAAGATATGCTTCTGTGTCTAAAGGACACTCAATCTTTCGGGGGAAAAGAAGGATTATATGTCTGGCTTAAAATTCTGACCTGACTTACAGTAAAAACTGCATATTTATAACTTGCAGCTCTAAATACACCACATAAACATTTTTACTTTATTTTATTTACATTTTGTGAGGAACAGATGTGGAATTCACTGAGCCTTATGTACTGTGGGTTGTAATGAAGAGTCAGGAAAATACAGGATGTCGTAGGAAAAAGATGTGTGATGTAAATGGAAACAAATTGCATCTCAGTGGGATGTGGCCTGGACAGAGCAATCGTTCTTACTCCTCAAGTAATTTCCATTTCTCCAGGGAGCTGCTTTATAATTAATGTTCTTTGTTTATGGTACACTTATGTCTTCAAGAAAAAAAAATAGAAGTAGACATGTCCTTCATCGAGTCTTGCAGGGTGCAGCAATTATTGTTATATACCTTGTATTGTGTGCAGGATAAAGCTCCCATGCCGTGCTGAACACTGAAGGGCTGCTAATGCATTCACAGCACAAGTAAGGAAAAAATAATTCTGTTGAGTGGGGCTATGAAAAAAATCCCTTTGACTCTCCAGCCCATCTGTACCGATGAGTGGGCTTGAGGCTTGAGGTTTGATGCTGTCATGCCTGAAGAAAGTGTAGATGTAACAGGAAGGAGCTCTTCTCTCCATCCTTCCACCCCTGCACTGCTTGATGAGAAGCTCAGGTCCTGTGCTGGAGGGCTGGGAGAGGTTCCTCTGAGGGTTTGGATCAATTCTCAACATTTTTATGAGTAAACCGGTAGGAACTGCTTCACTTCCAGGCTTTTTGGACCAAGCATCACAGTTTGATTCTTGATCCGTTCTTTATTCAGACCTTACAAGTGTTGCACAGCTCTGAGCTTAGCTCCTGTGAAAAGACATTTCTGTGATGCTGCTCATGCTTTAAATACATCATCTGTGAATGCACGGTGAACTCACATCTGTTGAATGAAGCAAGTAACAAGTTGGAAATATTTTTTCTGTTCATTAACTTGTTTAAAAGTTTTATTTTGATTAAAACCCCACAAGCAGCAGTTGTCACTTTTTTCACAAATTCATTTAAGGAATGTCTGACCTGGTTGACCCAGCTGCAGAACACTGGATATTGTGAAATTTCTATTACTAAAGGAAGTTAAGCTCACCACTAAGATTGTCTGCAACTTAGGAGGAACTGATTTTAAGAAATAAAAGCTTCTAAGCCAAAATTTGATCAAAACAATTCTTCATTATAGGAGAAAATCTGGATACCAGACACACAGAAAAGTTTGATATGTGTGAGTAGCAGGTTAAGGTTACTTGATCATAATTTAGTTTAATGCCCGAACATTGCATTTCACTTACATCCCTCCCAGCAAGAAGGATTTCAGTTTTATGCAAACAATAAGGAGAAAATGGGCCATTTCTGTACTGGGATTTGAACTCCCCAGGTGCCAGGTTTGAACTGGGCAATCTCTGTCTTGTCTGTCTCCCATGGAACAGGTTCATTCTAACTGATCCATAGCATCAACAGTTCTAGTGCTGGCCTGGCTCCTGACTTTAAGAATTTAAATTCTCAGAGCTCTGTATCTCTCCTGATATTTGGTATTTTTAATCTAACCTTGGCTTTTGCAGTCCAGTGGTTCCCTGGCCAAGCCAGCTTTTGCTGTATCACAGTTTGAAAAAGTGGCTGGTGTACATTGAAAATACAAGATGCACACTAAAAAAATGTAAATACATTGTTTGTGGGGGAAAGATTCACACTTTTAAATAAATCTTATCATTTCTTAAGTCCCGTCTCACATTTTTAATGCTAGTGTTGGCAATAATGCTGTTTTTCTCCAGATGGTTCTTTTCAAAAGGAAAAACACTAGCAGTACCCAGTGGGGCACTTATCTTGAAATTCAAATAGCAATGGTAGATATGCAAAAGAAAGAAGATGAAAAAGAAGAGAATGCAGAAATCAAAAAATCCCAGGGCAGATGTTTAAAGCTGGATTATGTCTTGTCTACTCAGACATGTTCAATAAAATTAAACCAAATGAATTTGGGTTTGAAACGTATTAGTGAAACTATAATAAATCGTTTTATGTACATGCAGTCAGAATTTAAATGGCCTCAATTTGCTTTAGTGTAATTCACTTTGAAAAGAGTGAAACCAAGTTACGCCACCTCTATTTCTGAGGAAAAATCTGTCCTCTTAGCAGAGCTGATCTGTGCAATTTGCCTTAAATTGACACCTTTTTGGTTAATTCAGCTTCTTTTCCTGAGTGTCCTTGACATATTTGGGAGCTAACAAAGGGATGAATACGGTCAGATTCAGGAAGATTCTTCCCTCATTATGCTTACCTCTAAATTTTGCAGAATCTTAATATACTCTGTGGAACACATTGCCTTCCTCTCCTGATGCAGTCAGTGAAAACTCAGCTGCAAATGGTCTGAATTAGATACATTGAGATGATGTGTTTGTGCTTCTTCAGGCAGATGTGCTCCAAGCCCCAGCTGAGGTGGCTGTGGAATTGCACCTTGGGATCCTGGAGCTGCCAGCCAAGGGCATCCTCCCTTCTCCAGTTGCCTCCATTACAGAAACATGGGAAGAGAAGATGGACAGGAATTACACCAGCCACTGCCTGTGCCCATTTGCTGCTTCCAATACCAAGGTGGAAATTATCAATGCAAGAAACAATGGAACCGAGAAAACCGTGTAGAAATCAGACAGTAATTTTTGTACCCAATTAATACTAGCACAGAGTGTTGAGCTAATGAGGGTTTCTGCTCATGCTGCCTGCTGAAAGACAGATCCAATCGGAGCTGGAATGTCACACACAGGTAACCCCAGCTCCAGCACAGAGCCTGCCAATGCAACAGAAGCCAGACAGATTTTTTCAACTAATTTTCAAAAGCAGTAAGTGGTTCTACCCTATCTACCCTATCTACCCTGTTTCTCACGTGCTGACAGGATTTCTGATTTGGTGCTGGGGGATCTAAAGGTGGATTAATGCATTGTCAGGAGACACCACAGTTATCCTTATTTGGCTTTGTCGAAATGGAAAGCCTGGAAAATGAGTCTCTCTCTTCAAAATAGCATGTGGTTATGTGAGATTTGGATTTAGTGATCCAGGATACAATCTTAATTGCTGCCACACATTTTAGTTCTGGTTTGGGTTGGTTTTATTTTTATATGCTCTAAGCTGCTTTCTTTCACTTTGTGCAATCAGATGAAGATTTGTTGAGTTATGGAACAGAAGATGCTGTCCATTATTTTAAATATTTGCTCCAACTACAGTGTTCTTCAATTTTAAGAAGACATATCACTAGTATCACAATTTCATATCACTAATACCATTTTCAAAATCATTACATAGCCTTTTGGTGATACAGGTCTTTAAAAGATGACTTTGATTTTAATAAAATTTTTGTCAAAAGGAAGCAGTTTTTGAGCATCTGTGGTGGCTTTGAATGACATGAGAATCACGTAGATTTCATTAGTATCTAACCCACCTTTAAACTCCACTGTAAGGGGACAGTAAATCTGGAGAAACTGTAGAAATCTAAAATGCTTTATAACGAAAGTAAATCCCTATATGTGTATATTCAGACAACAAGGTAGGTTAATTTAATTGTGATCCCTCTGGTAACATATGAGACATTTCAAACCAGATGATTTTCACAGCAAAATATCTTCTATCTTAGCATGTAACTGGAAAGCAAAAAGCTGCATGGAACCTTCCAGTCTGGTTGTGGAAGGGTCTGAAGTTTAATACAGATTAATCCTTGGAATACAAGCCTTCCCATCCTTAATACCAAGATAGATTTTCTTAGGGCTGCATTCTCATTTGCCACATATCACGCCTAGAAACACGACAGGATCAAAAGTGTGACTTGATCCCCAGTGGATAGTACTTAGGCAAAAATGTGTTATGTTTAGAAAGCAACTGATATCACTTATACATCATTTGAAATGATTCTTTGTGTATTTTCAGTGTAAGCTGTGTTTGGGACTAGCAGTTCTCACGACGTGTTCCTTTGCTCTCATTCACCAGGGAGAATATACGGAACACTCGAGCAGTTCCCAACAAGGCCGGATGAATAGCTGTGAGCTATCTATATTTTCGTGGGAGTGGGGTTGGGGTTATGGCATTTTCACTAGTGATTAAATGTCTTCCAAACCTATTCACGCTGCAGAGCTATAAATTATGGATTTTTCGCATTAATGAAAAGAGCCCTTGGAGCCCTCTGGAGTGCATAGTTCTATTTTTACATTTCACTATCGGAGAATGAGGGAAGATAGGCCAATGTGTTTCTTTTTTTAAAATGGCAGGAACAGAAATTCAGCCTGTTCTGACCGTCATTCAAGTGCCAACATCGTTACCCATTGTGGGGGACACACTCAGAGTTCATATTTGTTACGTCATTTCATCAGGGGGATTTTTGTCACTCACTTTGAGCTCATTAGCAGACCTGACCTAAAAAAAAACCCCATACACAGGAAATCTGAAACTGCTCCACTCTGAAAATGATGTGGTATATGATCTTAAAATGGGGTTTTAATTTGGAAATCAAGCTTGAAAGTTCCCAAGAAATGGTGGTGTGGGTTATCCTGTTGCTGTTTTTTTCTGTATTGTTGCCTGTATCTTGGTTTTTATGAATACAGAAAGGGAAGAAGGTTTAATCCCCTGTGTTTGCTTTTCAAGGAAGGTTCTGTCATCTTCTGGATGTCCTGAAAAAAAAAACTTTTCATTAAAGCAGAATGGAAAAAACCCTGCCATTCTTAAGGTGACTATGATGAAAAATAAATTAAGAGCAAAAGCCCCAAATCACAGGTCATCTCTACTGACCACCTTGCAATCAAAAGGGAACATAGAATTTCATCTTCGCATGATCTGTCTGTAGAAGTGTATGCAGCTGTATTTGCATAAATAGTGGTCCCTCATCCAGAACTGATAAAAGTGAAAATAATGGATCCCAGAGAGAAAAACTGAAGTAATTTATTCTTTTAGCCTCCTATCACAACAGGTTTATTCTTTTTTTTTTTTTTTTTTTTTTTTTTTTTTTTTTTTTTTTGTGAATACCAAAGCTAGGTCTGTACACAAGTAAAAGCCACTGGGACAGCAATCAGCATTTTGGATAAACAGTGTGAGAGGTCACCAAGTTTCAGCTCTCTGTAAACAGGAAGAAATTGTATTGAAATTGGAGTCCTGGAAGGATTTACTAATTTGCAGCTTCCTTAAGACAGTGAGGTCTCTGAGTGAAATTACCTGTGTGTTCCTGTAGGCTCAGACACAGAATCTTCCAGGCATCTCAGCATGAGGCTCCTTCTCAGAATTCAATATTCAGTTGTTGTTGGACAGGTTATCCTAGAATGCTTTCAGGCACGTATAAATGAGTCAGGAGTGAAAAACAGGAATAAGTAATTGCATGCAGGAAATAGGCAGCCTTGAAGCCTTTGGGAAATGTTTAAAACATGCTGATTTCTTCACTTTTCTTTGTTTTCTGGCTTTGGTGAGAAGAGTTTAAAATGAGAAAGGAAAAAGCCCAACAAAGCAGCAGCAATAAAAACCTGCACAATAAATAAAAACCCAAGGAAAGAAATCAAGATATTAAAGTTGCAAAAAGTGTGTGCCCCAGCACTACCAGAGACTCGTCCTCAGCAATTGGCCAAGTCACATCTCTTGGAAAGAACAGAGGTCAGGCTCTCTGGAGAAATCATTATGTTAATCACCAATACAAGGCAGTTTAAGAAATTAAAGATATTAATTTAAAGATTTCTTATATTGTCTATAGTACCTTAAATCAGCCCTAGGGAAGAACAGACAGAATGGAGGACCAGGGCTGCTCCAAAGCAGTTTTCATCTTGATAAAGCTCATCATAGTTGCTTAAAAAATTACTCATCTCTGATGTTCTACAATGCCATAATTTGGGTAGGTGATAGACTGAACTGCAAACAGTGTTTTTGATAACTGCTAAATCTAAATTGCTATTTTAATCAACTGTAACACTTAGATTGTCAGCTGATAAAAAATGCGTGCAGAAGACACATTACTGGTGTAAGTGCAGTGGTATTTAAAATCAATATAAACTGAGCAAAATTATGTTCCTCTTTGCTTTTCTTGTTAGGTTTCCATGGAAACCTTCTTGGAGGTGGTCTGAAGAAAAGAAATGTTAAAATAGAACAATAAATTGTGTCATTTATACATGCAAAGTAAATATCCTTCCTGCATTTTTTATGGACGTGAAAACGTGATTTTATCATTTAATATTCTCCCATGACAGCCAAATTAACTATGACCCAGTCTCCTTAGGGTTTACTTTTCTGCATTTGGCTAACATGTTTGAGAGAGGAAAAACAGACATCTTTTATGCTGAGCATCTATTATTTATCTGTATTTTACTAAACTATCTTGAATTTTTTTTAAAACAGCAACCTTCACAACTTTTACCATGGAAAGAGTGTCTAAAAAGTTATTTGGAAACTACAGCTCTGTCAACCTCTTCATGAACACAGTGTTCCTTCAGAGTTTTAGCCAGAAGAGTATAAAACGCAAACCTATATTGACACCTCACTATAAATAAACAGTAATAGCGAGTGGTTAGGATACATTGTGTACATGTATTTTCTTAATGATTCACCATTACGTAGGATGACTTTTCACTTCTCCTAAAACTACTACATATACCAGGGGTGACTACTTTGATATCCAGCACGTTCTGCTGCATGCAGTGGGTTTGTACCTTCATATTTTGGTGTATAATTTTGCTGGGTTTGTTTTCTTCGCTCTGGTCCCTGCCTTTGAAGGCTGGCTGCTAAATCTGTCAGAAACACACAGTCTAGTCTCCTCTGTAGGTATGAGTGACTGTCATGAACAGTATCAGCGTGAGGAAACATTTGTGGTGGCTGCTGATCCCTACACTGGGTTTAACCCCGTGGTGGAAATGAGATTTTCCAAGAAAGGTGTTCCTGTGTGCCATAGGCACAGAGCACTTACTGTGTACACAACTCCTGCTTTGTTTCTCCTCCTCACAGCTTTGGAAAACCTCTCTTGGGGTCTGCTAATAGGGCTCTCCATTCTCTATTAGATTGTCTTCCTTGTCTCTTTTTGTTCACCTCTTGTCTGGGTCCATTAATAAACCTCTGTAACTGGGGGGAGTTTTAACCCTCACACTGGTGGCTGTGTGTGCATTTCCTCAGGCTCTTCTTGGAGGGCAGTGCAGAGAGAAATAGGGAGCCTCTTCTACCTGGCTCTTCTGTGTACAGCAACACTTCATAGGGTTTTTCATTGCTACAAACATGAGAAACTCTGTTAAATCTTTGAGCCCCATCTAATGAATCTCCCTGCTGAGTATTTGCTGGTATATAATATCTCATTCCATGAGAACCACAGTAACAGGTGACAGATGAAGTTGGATGCCATTAGCCAAATAATTTGCTCACCAAAACATGGATTTTTAGTTTAATTTAAGTTAGGATTTAATATAATTCCTGATAATAGAAAAAGGGAATTATTTTCTGGAGAATAATTGAAAAGTTTTATTCTCCTATTTTCAAAACAGAAGTCTTTTTATTTGAAGCTTAGTTTGCTTTTCTCTTCCAGGAAAGGCTGCTTGCAGAGCACAGGAGACATTTAATGTGCAAGGGCTCTAAGAGGGTGCACCCCCTGTTTCAACCCTTCATGCACTCAGCCCTCCCACAGCACAATAACACATGCAAGGGAGAGCAGAGATCGATGCCTCTGAGCCTCGAGCTGTCCAGGCTCAGCTTTTCTCAGCCAGTTCCACACCTCTGTGTACAGACATCTTCCTGCCAAATCTGCCTCTGATCTCCCTGCTCCCTACTATCTGTTGCCTTCATCCATTCCATAAGACAGATGAAACACTCATTCTGTACTGGCTACAATGAGGGGAATGCAGTAGCTGCATTCCCCAAACTCTGCTGTCCTTTTTCCTTTCTCTTTCCTTTGTCTCCTTTACCATCTCCTCGCCTTCCCTAGTTTAAACTGAATCTCCTTGCCTCATCACTATCTGCAGTTCTTTTCCCTTTCAAAAAACTTGTCAGTGCTTTCTATTCTTTGCATAATGTTGTGGTTAATTTTTTCTTGTGGAAAAGCAGTAAAACTGAGCTCTCCAATGTGCTGCCTCTAGCCGTGCTCAAGGCTGAGGCCAATTTGAATTGTGTTGTTACAGCACTGGAAAGGTAAACAGAATCAAGCTGCTTACTCTCCATTTGCAAAAAATTAATCTCTCAGAGCTGTGAGAACTGGTGACAGCAGAGACAAAAGCTTGAATGCTGCATTTGCAAAACTCTCTGAGAGCACCAGAGGCCTTTGTCAATGAATGCCAGAGGGGCTGAGGCAGAAAGGTCTCGAAATCATTGCTAATCATTTCCATAAACCATTTCTAAATGGAAACAGTGTAACCCTACCACTGAACTTGCTTTCCTTGTATCAAGGGCTTAGAGCAGCAGGGTGTTATGCTTTGGAATTTGTGTAAAGAAGTGATCAGCCTTCTCTCACCTGCTGCAGAGGACTTGTCCCTTTTCCTTCTGCTGCCCACACCATGGTTGCCATCTCCTGCAGCTCCCTCATTGACTGACCAGTGATTCAGCCTCCCTGACCTCCCAGCTGGCCCTTGGATTGGCAGGCATTGGCACTTGCAATGCTGTGTCCTGTGCCAGCATTCCTTCACCCTCTATGATAGTCCAGTGGGTTTGGAGTTAAATGGTTTGTGTGATATTTCTGATACCTAAAGCATGAAAAAGCAGGGGGTCTGCAGGGAGGCTGCACGTGACTCTGTGCTATGGAAAGGTTTCTTTTTGCAAGACAGCTCCTGGTGGGACTGCCAGAACACACTCACATGGTGATGTCCTGCCCATGGATGCATATTCCTATCTACATCTATTCAGGAACTAGAAATTCTGTGATTGATAGGTTTGGATGCTCAAAACTGTTGGCTAAAATAACTGAAGTCAAGCAAGTACTTCAGGAATATTTTGAAGAAGCTGAAGGGAGCTGGAGGAAACAGAGATCCTATCTGGACACAGGAAGTGGAGAATAAGGGGGTAAAGGACAAGGACCTGAAAAAGCTCTCTGAAGGAGCAAGGCAATGGATGGAAAGACCTGCTGTTTGCACAGAGCCTGGAGTGAGGGTGAGTTGGGGTAGTACAGCTCTGCCTCCTTAGAGCAGCATTTCTGTCTGCTCAGCCCAAGGGACAGAAATACCTGAAAGGCTCAGAGTGCTGCAGCTCTCCCAGTTCCCCAGCCAGTGAAATCTGCTTGGAGTTATGATGGGAACTGATAGGAGAGGGCACAATCCCTCCATCAGTGCTACCTCTCTGATGCTTCCTAAACTACGATTGATCTCATCTCCACCCTATGATCTCATTTTCTCTCGGCTGTGATGCTTCTGTTGAAGTTGTCCAGAATAATGGACTTCATCTTCACTCTCACCATGACTCCTGCATTTATACTTCTGATGGAGATTATTGCTCCATGCTGAAGATTCCCCTTTTCAGTTTTCTTGTAATTTTTTTAATCATCATATAATCTAGTTGGAAGATTGCCTAAGGAATTTGTTCAGATACCAGCTAATCACATTGAAACTCGAAATGACTGATAAATGCACTAAATGCAAAAAAGCTGCCAAATATACAAGGCTTTGCCAACTTAGGATGCACTGACAGCGAATAATGGAAGCTGTTTGGAAGTCCAGTGAGTGCATTTATTAGTGGTTTCAGAATGCTTGCCTTTTCACAATGATTAAAAAAGTTCATCATCATGATTATTCAGTTGCTACTTGACAGCTAATGGCTAAAATTCTTAGCCAAGGCTTTTTTTTTCCCTTGGGTGCCTTTCTGTATCCAGGTCTGCAGGTGCAGAGATGATTTGCCACACAAGGCCTCCCTTGCACTGTTCAGAGTGTGGAAAAAAAATCTTGAAATTGTGCAAACCTTTCCTGAGATCCATATCCAGAGCCTGTCTGCCTATAGAGTTATGAGGAGCAAAACACCTGTTCATCATGGAAGAGCACAGGGTTTAAATTTAATGTAGTTTGCGTGTTTCCATTTGAAAAATTGAGTATTTAAGACAGGTCAGAAGTTGAATGAAGAACTCTGGGAGCAGAAGCAGGGTAGGAGACACTGTGTTTTGATAGGGTACCCTGGAAAGAGAATGCAATTCTAGGTTATGTCTTCTTTAGTGGCATTCAGGGCAGACATGCTCCTGGGATACGACTTATCAGAGCCACGGCAATAGATCTCAGTGCAGAGATGGCAGGGATAGCTTTGTTTCACTCCAAAAAGGGGTTTGCTGTGAAAGAACTTCACAGCTAGGTGCATAATATCTTTAGATTATTACATTTGGCTTATATGAGCATGAGTAAATTATAATTAAATTATATTAAACATAAGTTTATATTATATTTTATAAATATGTATTTATATTGGAAATAAATGATAATTTTTAAAAAGAGAGGCCTAACATACTTTCAAGTTGCACCAAGAATAAATAAATAACGAGAGAGGCAAATGTTCGAATGCAGCCACGAACAGCAGTGACATCACATACCCTGAAAGCTGAATCCAGTGTCCAGCTCTAAATGAGTCTCCATTTAGAGAGCATCTCCAAAAGGTGGATTCCTCTGCTAGACCCAAGGCACAGATAATCACGATAGGAATGGTGAGAAATGTTAAGCACTGACACAACACTTCTGTGTTCACA
The DNA here is from genome assembly GCF_020740725.1 of Corvus hawaiiensis. Taxonomy (NCBI): domain Eukaryota; kingdom Metazoa; phylum Chordata; class Aves; order Passeriformes; family Corvidae; genus Corvus; species Corvus hawaiiensis. The sequence goes on along the minus strand of NC_063222.1, from coordinate 21,343,995 downwards.
GCACAGAGCAATCAATGAATTGTTGGCTCTTCAAACAGCCCTGCAAGGTAAACCCTTGCTGTGCTCTGCCCTAGGGAGATTCTGCAAATGTCATGTGATGCCCTTTCAGGCAAACCAGTCTGTGCTTCAGAATGATTTCTGAGGCATGATAAAAGTCAGGTCTGGCAGTGTCTATACAAAAAGATGACTTCCTCCAAGGGCAGGACCATCAATCTCTGCTCCCAGCACTACAAACACTGACTTTTATGACATTGTGTGCATGTCCTCTTGCATCTTCTCTCCTTAAAGTCTGTGCTTTCTGAGAACATTTGAACATTGCTGCACAATCAATACCTACCCTGATAATATTCTAGGTTCTACATGAAGAAATAACTTAGGAGTGCACTCATATTTGTGCCATGTTAGTAAAATTTCTCCTAAATTAAATGAACATTTGTGAAACTGGAAACCATAAATATGAATTGGATGGTTAATTCACTTTTTCCAATACTGCTTATATTTCTTGTACTCCATTTTCATTGATATTCTAAGAAATTGTTTCCCCAATAGAAGCAGCAAGTATAAAAATTCCAAGAATGTAAGTTTTAAATTGATAAAATATGGCATCAAAACACTAGTTTAGAATTTTATCAATTAGAATACAAACATCTATTTTGTATGACTGGAATTTCCAATAAATCCACAATAAACTTTAAATAGTAAACATCCCACAAAAAAGTGCAGTTGCAAATTAAGAGTTGTAGTTCTATTTTAGTTGTAGTTCTATTTTAGTTGTAAGCTCTATCCATGAGAAGATTTTTGGAAAAGTCATGATAATGCATGGAAATTGTGGATGCACAGTTGCAAAAGTTAGTTGCAAATAGTCTCTTGTGCTCTTATCCACAGGGGGCTGAACTGAGTTACAGTAGGGCCATGGCTGCAGTCATTTTTGACAGAGAAAGGGACTGTGGGATGCAACTGAAGAGACATAAAACACAGAGGCATGAAAGCAATTGTGATTTCCCCCATGCTCATTTTTTCTTCTAGGTCTTTTGACCAGCTGCAAAAATTTTTGTTGGCTGTACATGCAGTGCAGAGCACCCAAACCCAGGGAGACAAATATTGTCTGTGTGAAGGAGGATGCCTGGTTTAATTCCTTTTGTCCCAGTTTCAAGTCTACAGCTCCCTGACACTGGCTAACCAGTATTTGATTGTCTGACACTAAGACATTGCAATATGTCTAAAACTTGCATTTTGCCCCATGCATCAAGCAAGCCAAGCAATAGTACAGTCAGAGAAATAGGTATTTTGCTTTGAATTATCTGCTGTTTCCTCAAAAAAGCCTCTGGTCAGAGCCAGTGGAATTATTAAAAATCATATTGAGCAGAGCTGAAAAGAGTTTCTCAGTCTACTATAAAAATTGAAGAAATGTATTTTTACTCATTTTAAAAATAGTGGGAATATTGCAGCACACCATGGCTGACTCCTCTTTTAGCACAAAAAGGCAGTGATGGAAGACTGCAGTGTTACTCTGACATGCCAGCTATCTCATTTCCTGCACAGTGCAAAGCTGGGTTTGAAAGTAATTAGAATGAAGATACAGCCAAGATTTTAAGTACTAAGTAGTACAGCATTTTAAATTCAAGTATCTTGCAGTATAGGTAAAGACACCAGCCTGTAGGAATTGAACAAATTCCTTCTCCTGGGAGCTCAGGTTTTCCTGTCTAGTCAGAAAAGTTTGGAATCAATAATATTGAAGATATTATTAATTTTAACTGCCCATTTTTTATACTTTGTAATGTGTCTAAATGATCAATTGTCTTGCTTAACATTTTTCTTTGCTACAAGAAGAAACAGTCAAACAAAACTGGTCATTCTTCCATTGTCACACTTTTCCTCATCTTTCCTCCCATCGGATTAGCTTTCCTTCTGAATACTAAGTCTTGGTAAGTTGCTGTCACTTTCAAAGTCAGTTAAACTAAAAAGTTTAGCTTTGGCCACACTGCAAACATTGTTTTCCATGAGGGAAGTCATGGAAGACTATCTCTAGATGATGCCTTACTGAGTATGCTTTGAAATCAGCTTCCTCTAAATGGAGAAGGATCCAGCTCATGTGAGCTCAGCTGCTGCAACGTGCAGTGTTGCCAACATCAGATACTGACAATGTCTGCCAGCCAGTTGGAACCCCCCAAAATGGTGTAAGGATTACAAGATGTAAAAATAACAGCTTTGAGGGTTTGGCCTTCTCTTTTTGGAGCTTTGGGCCGTTCAGTCAAATCATAAAAACTGGCAGCAGTGGGCATGGTGCTGGGAGAGGAGGGAGAAGTTTTTCCATGTACATTTTCAAACTTTCTTTGTGGGTGGAACTTCAGCCAAATTTGAATAAAAGCAGAAGCTAGGCAGTACCTGATATACAATTAAAACTCGGCACATAATTTTTCAGTCAGTAAGATTCTACCTTTAAACACATCTACTTTGAACAAGTAGGACAGCTTGGCATGTACTCTGGCTGCCCCTTGAGGCAGTGTGGGTACTGTCTATGAACTGAAGTGGATGGTAGAATTCCCAATTTCAACAGACTGATTCAGCTGTTGAAGCGTGTGCTGAGGTAAGATGTTTGCCAGCTTAATTTTGGCACAAACATTTCAGATTCAAACAGGCCATGGTGCCAGGCCCAGGCCAGTGGCCATGGCTACACTTGGGCAGCACATTTTGCCTCTCTGCAAGCTCTGACATTGCTCCAGGCCCTGCAATGCATGTTCCTTTCATCTCTGGCCAGGCAGCTGTCTGAGCAGTTGTGTGGAAGAGAAGGGGGTCTGCACTCACACAAACTGAGGGACAAAAAGAGAGGAAACGAATACTGAGTGAGAAGGAGAAAGCCCAAAGGACTGAGACAGATGTGCCATTCAGAGCTCAGAAGCGAGTCTCTGCTCCTTGAATTATCCTTGGTATTTCAGACTTGGGATGCTGCATGTGGGTGCCATCCAGCTTTTAGCTTTATTATCCAAGACACAAAAGCAAAAACTAAAAAGTGGTGGAAAAAAGGGTCTCTAAAAAACACCTCATTCACTATTGCTTTCCTTTTCCAGTTTCTCTTTATAACCTATTTTCAAACAAAGGCACAATGTTTTCTGTGCCTCATAAGGAAATAAGGAATATGAGCAAGCTGAGAATAGAGTAGGATGGTTTTCAGGTTTTGCAAATAAAAACCACTGTGTGTTTTTTGGTGAGAGTCATTGGGTTGAATTCTTTGTTGTTCGTTCATACTTGGCCAAACAAGGGGCATTCACTGAATATGCCTTCAGATATAGGATGTGTATCTAGGTACCTATTTATCTTCCCTGCATGCCTTCTGTCTGTGCCACAGGTTGTTTTGTCTGTGAATAATAAGTTCTAAGTGAGCCAATAAGCTAATAAATAAGTTATCAGCATGTAGGTGGTAGTTTCTGAATTTTTTTGTAACTTGCTCCACACTGCAGATTTCTTTACAGTGGCTACTTTTATATATTCTTAAAAGTTGACTGAAAGTCTCCTTCCAGGATCACACAGAACTGGAGGGTCTGTGGTTTTGGCTTGGGTCTGCTAATGATGCTGGGAAGGTCAGGACTTCTGCTCTAGAGTCTGAAATACCTTCTGCATCCTTGAATGGGACACATAAAAGTCACTTTTCCCTCAGTCTTCAGTTCAGCTCAGTGCTGGGATTGCTGCTCAGTGACTTCCTTCCTGTCTGTGCATCCTTACTGTCTCTCCAGAGCCACCACCCTTCCTTCTCTCCCATTCCATCCCATGGGTTCACAGACAATGGGGTTTTTAGAGGCAGGGGACCATCAATTCAAACTTCCAGATTAAGGGGCAAATTTTAATAATGGCCTGGAGGCACTAAGAAGTGCTAATGCATTAAATGTTGGAAGATAGCAGAAGCAGGAAAATGCTTGATTCAGAGATAAAGTGACCTAATGCTAATTACATCTGTTAAGCAATCCAAAATCATGTCACAAATTGGAAAGGACCTTTCCCAATTAGTAAAGAGTTCATTAAAAAAAGACTAAAAGCTAGCAGGAGACAGAAAGAGCTTGAACCACACATATGTTTTAACAGGACTTGGAAAAATTCTTGTATCCTAAGGTGTTTGCTGATTCTAAAATCTTCTGAATAACTAATTCTGAACAACTGAGGTAAGTACTAGAATTGCAGGATATCCTGAGTGGGAAGGCACACACAAGGGTCACAGAGTCCAACTCCTGGCCCTGCACAGGACACCCCAACAATCCCGTATGTGCCTGAGAGCGGTGTCCAAATTCAGACAGACTTGGTGCTGTGACCACTTCCCTGGGGAGCCTGTTCCAGTGCCCAACCACCCTCTGGGTGAAAAACCTTTTCCTGATCTATTGACAGTTGCAAGAATTATGAACCTGTCTGCTGTTCTTTATCCATTTTCTGTTCTTGCTTAGGGATACCTTTCTTTCTTGAGGAAGGCCTATTTCTTTTCATTATAATGAAGAATACATTAAAAAAATCTGTTTAAGGCTTACAAGAATACCATGTGATAAGAAAAAGTGAATGGGCATGCCAATTATTGTTTCTAATAGAACAACCTTCTTTTTCAAAATTCCGTGAATAAAAAGACAGAATGAGCCTGAGGAGTTTAGATGTCTATTACAGAGGAAATATTTATAAGCACAGGGTGTGGACAACAAGTATTTTGTGAATCCCCTTGCGAGAAACTCTCCCTTTGGAGATTTCATAATGTCTAGCTGCTGAGAAAGCTTACACAAGCAGGGCTCAAGGGGTTGCAAGAACGTTTAGCTCATGGATCTTGGTAAAACTCTCCCCTCCTGTGTCTCTGACAAGTGTCTTTTTTGCACTATCCACTGAGTAACTTTAGTTGCCTTTAGCACCAAGTAACTGCACCAACACTGTCAGACCATGCTGCCAGCGAATAAAGAAAGCTGGTTTTTAATAGTGCCAATACCTTGATGTTTTTCTGGACTCCCAAAGAGTTTGTGATCTCTGCTTTTCTCTACTGTATTTGCACATGCAAGGTGGGCTCACAATGCTAACACAAAATTGCATACACTAATTGTGCACATGAACCACCACAAAATGTGCAGGCATGACAGGAGTCTGTGTGTGTGTGTGTGTGTGTGTGTGTGTACAGCAGGCTTCAATGCTGGGATCCTGAGTGCTACCATAGCACAAATCTGTGGAAATGATTGTGCTTAACTAACAGATGATAAAATAGAAGAAATCCAGCTCTTTGTGTATTACTGTTTGCCTATGATAAAAAAGAAAAGACATGCTGCACCTACACAATAATATACAGAGTAATTCTGCAGTCCTTCTCTGGCCAGACTCAGACATGAATTCTGAATTTTTAAGCATCCCTAGTTTTCTGGGGCAAGCAGTGGAAACAGCAAGTTCTTAACCCTTCTACAAACTGGGGTCTATGAGTTTGGCTATAAATGTAGCCTGAATGGTGGCTTTAAAATCACGCCATTTCACTGTTATCTTGCAGAGTTCAGCAACCTTACCTGATAAAAAACCATTAACTGGCACATCTGTGGGCCTGTAGATAAATTCATATCAGCTTCTGGAAAGCACTTGCTCTGTTTAACTCTTGGATTGCCATTTTCTAAAATGGGACACCTTAAAAAATACCCAGATACTCTTGTGATGTTTTCTGATGTGCGGGGTCAGCTTATAGATGGTCTTTATACTATTAACATATCTGCATGTGTTTTCTATTTTGGAACCTTTCAAATAGCAGCTTTTCATCTTAGTAATAGTCATCTTTACACATTTCTAAATGTATAATGTATCTGAAAGTGTGGCTGTCAGCTGGGCTGGTAAGTATATTTCTTGCTATTATGTCAAAATCAAATATAGAAAGGTTATGTATCTCACCCAGTATCTAAGGAGAAAATGGAGCTCTGGGACTTCCACGCCTTGCTTTCATATTAGAGCTACTGTGTAAAGGTCTTTGTACAAACAGTCTGCTCCTGGTGCTGGTGATATAAAAAAGTAAGCAGCCTCATGTCTAGACATAATCATCCTCCAAATACAGGTATTTCATCTTCTGATTGCACTCGCACAGAAATCAGAGATCAAAATAATAAATTTTGATCAAGCAACATTTTGCCTTCAAACATGACTGCTCCCAAATTAAATTAATTCAATTTTAGACTAATCAATTCATGCTTAGCCTGTGGAGTTCTGTTGAGTTCAGATTCACAAAAATCAGCTGGAAAGCATAAAGGTTGAGCAATTATTTTTACGATTGGCTGCCCATTCAATTTCTGTTTCTCTAATGGGATTGTTCAGTGAGTATTCTACCAAAAGCGCGGAAATTGGTTCAGCTAATTCCCCTCTGCAAAAAAAGATGAAAACCATAACATTGTATTTAACTGCTTGCTTCTTATACAGGTTCTGCCTAAACTCTTGTACTGCATTTTAATCTGTGTCACTTACTTGAGATAGTTCTGACAGAAGAAGCTCAGCTCTGCTCTCTCCATTGAGCCACATTTTCTGCAGCAAACCACCTACACATGTTCCTCCGTCCTGTTGCCTTTGGTTAATAAGCTTGAAGCTAAAGATAAACTGTTTCTCAAAGCTCTCCATGCCTTTGACATTAAGGGGGGCAGTTATTAACTTGTTGCATGCTGTTATTACTTCATTGATCTGCAGTGAGTAGCAGGGATTTATAGCAAGTGGGGATCTGGATAAATAGTTACCATGGGGAAAGGCAGGATGTATTTAGCCAGAATCAAAAACCTGCCAAGCATCTCTGGCAATCTATAATATTGCATTAACTAAAGAAAGAAAAAACCAAACAAAACAGGTTAAAAAAACCCCCAAAACAGCAACAACAACAAAAACATTAAGCAGGCGAGTTCAGAACAGACTTACTGTAGGGTGTATAGGGCAATAAACAAGGGTTGGCTGAATAAAAACCTTCTCTCAAATATTACCCTGAGAGGGAAAAATAGTTGAAATTATCTGCTTGAAGTAGAGGGGAAGCCAATGAAATGGATCTGGGATGAGGAGGGATGTACAGAACAGAAGCTGGACACAAGCAACTCCCCTCTGTAGAAACGAATTATCTTCATTGCTGCCTGACTCCTCACCTGGGAGCTGCTGATTGTGGAAACATAGCACTGCTCCCCATTTCCAACCAGATTAATGTTATTTTAGTTCATTTATTAGTAGGAAGAATGCTGTGGTGCAGATTTATAAAGATACAGAAATGCTTAAATCCTGTCGTTAACAAAGTGCCTTTGAAAATCAGCTATCGTGTTCTAACCATTTAATTTCTCTGATTATAACTTGAAATAAGTTACTCCCTACTTAAAATAACCAGTCAAGTCATGAATAGGAAAATTATTTCCTTACTGAATTTTAAGTCCTCTTTAATGATAGGCTCTCACTGGCTTTTGAATGTAGGATCTGTGGAGAGTTCAGCATATTTTAAGATAAACGTCCTGAACAAAAGGAGGAACAAAGCATGTCATGTCAGAACAACAACAAACAAACCTTAATCTTAAAATACAATTCCTGTCTCAGTCTTTACATTACTACTACTTCAGTGGCCAAATTCTGCTGTGATTGGAGTAGATAGATCTCTTGCCCATCAGGGAAGCAGTAAAATAGAGAGAATGCTCATAACCCATGAAGAAGAACAAATCACAACCTGCTAACTCCAGAGGGTGTCACATTCTACAAAAATTATGAGAATCCTCGGGAAATGAAGAGTTATCTCCATGAAAAAGTTAGGCCTGTGAGGACACTGATATTCCCGGTGGTTTATCATTCCTTTGTGGCTGTAGTGACAGGGTTTTGCCAGCCACAGCTATTTTTTTATATTGGAAAGGTTTGCAGTGCCAAGGCTGTAGGAAGATGTGTGTTCTTTGTCTGCAAGAAAATACAAGAGCAAGTGCTAGAACTGCTGTTTCCTTAATTACCAGCTACATTCAGTTAAACTAAATCCTCTAAAAATAGAATTAATTTTATTTAAGTTATCACAATGGCTTTATTTAATCTAGAGCACATATGAGCAAAGCTTATTTAAAGCTTACCAATCTTTTTAATTATTCATTGTTCTTCAGTTACTTTGTAATGTGGGTGGAAAAAAACTTGAAGTTTTTTTCTTAAAGTGGATAAATCCATATTAATCTTTATCTTGGTTTTCCCATTGCTTTTGAGGGCAGTAGTAAGTTTAAACGGTGTCAGCATTTGGCTGTGAGTGAATTTTAGAAAATTATTTAAATTGATTTTTATGTTTTGAATGAAATGTTAACAGGAAATCATTGAATTTTGCTTATGCACATAAACAAACAAAACTCATGGGAACGTGTAATGTTAAATCAGATGTTTTACATTTAGGCTCAAATCTATCTAATAACTTCTAAATCCACTTTTGTGTGGATGCACATACAAATTTCCATCAAAAGCAGTGCCAGGGACTGCAGAGATGGCCTACTACAATATCTTAGGACACTTCTTTATCAAGTCTGGTTTCTTAGACCCAAATTTCATTTGAAAGCAGAAATGAGTTGATAGAACTCAAGAGAATTACACAAAATTCATCTCAGCCCCGAGACCTTACACAAGTGAAGGGCAAAAGGAAAGCATGGCCTCCGGGTTTCCTTTACATGCCCTTGTCCTGAAAGGGGAACCTGCTGGGACTCTGGTATGGATCAATCTGCTTTGGAGGTGCAGCAATTTAGTTCTTTGCCCCAGGATCCTTGTGGCTCTCAGGAGATGAGGCAAACTCACAGCAGAGTGGAGTTTGGCCACAGTCCATGTCACTGCAGACTGTTCAGTGCTCTGCATGCAGAGCAGGAGTCCCTGTGCTGATAATTCATCAAATTAGTCCCCCCTCTTCATGGCCCAAGTGCTGTTAAGAGTCATTAACATAAGGAGGGCTCAGTACTTTGAACCACAGGCTTCACTTGTGAGCTCTGCTAGAATCACACACGATGTAAATACTACAGGAAAATTCAAGGGAAGATAAATTCTCTGCTGGAAAGGAACATTTAAAAGCTATTAATTGAAAGAATCACCAGGGAAGAAAAGATCAGCTTCATTGGAAATGGAAGATATAAAAGATAAACTGTTTCCATCACTGCAGTTCAGCAGCATGCAGGACTTGAAGGCAGATATTGTGTGACTTACTATTTTTCTATATGGATAGCTCCTATATGGTCTTTTTAATATGCTGTAACCTTGCAAAACACATTTGTGCCTTCCCTTTTTCTTTCTATTTTACCTCCTATATAAATGACTTTTCTGTGCATTTAATGATTAGGACATTAAAAACTTTTTGCCAGTTAAAGAGAGGTATTATGAAATACTCCTTGATTCTATTGTGAATCTCTATTAAACAGCCTCTGTTGGATGTATGTTAAATAGGGAATTTCAACCATGTAATAAGAAAATAATACATTTATTATTGAAGCATAATGTAGCTGTTCAGAAGCACTGGCTCTGTTTCCTGTGTTGACACTCTTGCTTTAAAAGTATTGGTAAATTGCTCCAAGTTTCTGGGTATCTATATTTGATTTGTATCCCATTTGGGCTTTGTCTACTTAAACTACTTATCAGAGTAAAGAATTTTTCTCTGGCTTTCTCTGTATTTTTTTTTTTTTTTTTAGTGCTTTAAAACCCTGATCTAAATTTGGGATCCAGGCACTGCTGTAGTTCAGTAATAGTGACAGATAAGAGTAGCAATGTCAGGATTGAAAAAGGCAGTTCCTCTGGCATTTGGAATTTAATGTAATGTCAATATGCTGAAAGATTTTAAGAAAGTAGTCTGAATCATGCTGCTGTCATTCCTGAAATTTCTGTGCCATCTCAAATTGAAAGTGGCATGCATGGCTAGTATTTCGATTGAGAACTTCAAGAAAAATTGAGTAAGTTTTACTAGAGCCTGCATGAGACTTATGACCTTCATAGGCATAATATCAGTTCTTGGTAGAAATTGTTCAATCAATGGTAAGGACAGAGTCTGAGGGATTTACAAGGATGGCATTTGACATGACTAAAGTATTTTATCAGTGGCTTCTGCAAGAATGTCTTTAAGTACCACTGTCATAAAGCTGATTGCAATGTGAAAAGGGCAAGACAGCAGGATGCATAAATGCTCAATTCCTCACTACATTACAGCTTTTACAGACCAGCAGTCCTGGGGTCAGAGTGAATTGCAGCTTTGCAGTTGACAAAGAAAGATACATCCTGAGTCAATGCAGAAAGAATTTTTCTTTCCCAGACTAGACCTGGAGAGTTTATCATCAGCAAAGACACCAATAAATTTTCTGTAAGGTTACGGGTGGAGGATTCTGATATCTCAGGAAGCTTAGTATGCCTGCCATACACCAAAGCACTGTTTCATTTAAAGTCCATAGGATTCCATAAAATTTGTTGCAAGAGTAGGCAAAGCTGATCACTTGTGCAATAGGATTGCTTCATAAATTGCCTTGGCAGTTTCACTTGGATCATCTGTTTCTTCACCTGCCATGCAGTGCTGTGTGGATCTCACCTACAGCTCTGTGTTTCCCTGATGGGTGAAGTGACTGCAGTCCCTTCTTTCAGAGAGTCCTGGGTGTCCTGCCTGGGCTCCAGGCCCTGTACAGCTGCATCCTGGAGAGATCCATCATCCTGGAAATGGGAGGATTCTGACAGAAACTGGAAATCTCACAAAGCAGCATCACAGAGCCTAAATTTCTGGATTAGGACTCCAGGACCAAGGGACTCCAACTGAAATGTGCTTGGTCCCCAGGTTAAATACAGTGCAAAAGTAGCCTGGCATCACCAGCACCTTCTGAGAAGTGGGAACACTGCAAGAAACCACCCAGAAAAATTTTTGGGAAGCACAGCAGCTTCCATTAGGTCTCTATTGATATGATCTCTCTTTTGATAAACTGGTATTTTTCAACAACAAAAAAAATCAGAACAATTTATCATCTCTAATGCTGAGCTGGTCCTGATTTTTCACTGCAGAAGACAGATGTTGGTTAGGGCTGTTCCTATGTTGAGAAAAAGCACTAAAATTCATTATTTACATTCTATGTTATTCAGTCATTTGCTCTTCAGAAAAATCTGGCAAAATCAACCCCATAAAGTTTAATTTTCAAATTTTAAAAATCATGGGTTTTCTCCCTTTTGCACTGCAAGTTTGAAATCTTTCTACAAGGCTGCATTCACTCTTGGGTTGTAGGGCAGTTGCTAAATGGAATCACAGCTGTTAGAGATGTAACATCCTACTGAGCCACCCAGTCCAAACCCTCTGATGGGTTATAATTGAAAAGTAAAAGAAACAGGCCTTTTACTTAAGGATCCTCCTGATTCAAGTGCTGACAAGTCTGCAGGACTGGTGGCATAGGATTTTGAATTCCCTTAAATAGTTTCACCCTGTAGGGAGCAATATCACTTCTGCTAATGATAGAAAATGAGGTTGGCCATGTAGCCTGGTGTGATTTATGGTGGAGTGCAGCACAATATGAAGTTCTTTAGCCTTTAATTCCACCCAGACTTACAATCTCTACAACCAGAATTCTCTAAAATTCATGAATGTAGCAGCTGAATAATGGTGAAAAGGATGCAGAAATTATTTCCTAATGACTTAGTTAAAATGTTTATTTTAACCTCCACAAGGGACCTTGCTTTTCAAAATTAAGATTCCTCATGGAGAAACCAGCTCTGGAATGAGATTGGTTAAAAGATAAGAAATTATTACACTCCTAACAGAGGGATGAAGCCTTAGACAAACAGGTTTAACATTCTCTTACTTTGCAGAAGGAATACAATTTGAATTTCATCTAAATGTGCTTTTTCCCAGCCAAAGGTGGGTAGACTGCAGTATTTAGGGGTTTCTAGTGAACCTGGCTCAGATTTCTTCATCATTTTGTAGGTAACAGCAATGCTACAGGCCAGACAGTGCCACTTCTGATACTTTTGGGACTTATTTATTACCAATGAAAAACAAATGGCTTAAATCCAGGAAGCAAATCTGGTGGAAAAGCGAAAATTGGAACAGCATTCAACTGCCCATCCTTCAGCTGTGTCTCTTCAGTAAAACTTTGACCACCAGAAACAAGGAGTAGTCTGGAAAACCAGCAGTAAGAAATCGTTGGTGTGCAAAGTTAATATTCTTAAATATCTGGTTGTAAAATAGAAAGTCATTAATTCATTTTGGTGGCTTTTGGATATGAGGGTACTGAGTGATGTATTGAGCAAGCAGTGATGAGCTTGTGAAAAGGCTGGGGGCTGTATTGATGTGTCTGGAAATACACACAGGGGAGGATTGAACAGGCACAACCATACTCTTCTAAAATTATTGCCAAATCCATGGCTTTTAGAAGACTTGCTTCCCTAAATTACTGGCTTCAAATATCCTTATATCTTTATCCTCTGTATAACTGAAGTGCAGAAAGCAGGATATGTGCTGCTGACTGGGCACTGTAATCTCCTGTCACAAGAACCCAAGGCTGAGAGAGACAGTTATCAAATGATCAGGTAATGTGGACCCTCTTTGCTTTTTCTGTCAGGGATGGAAAGACCCAGAGAGGAGTATAGTCTATTTTTATGGCCTGAATATTCCTCGTTATGAGGGAATCTTACCTCTTTCTCACTGAAATGGTGCTGAGTCAGGCAAGCCTATGCACTGTGAAGCAAAAATATATGAATATTGTTTGAGAAAGATAAATATCCCATTTCCAGTCAAATTCATGCTTCATCAGGGAAGGATCCCAAAGGGGCCAGTCCCTACAGGAGTGAACAGTAGGTTACCACAGTTCTGCTGCTGCTGCAGAATCTCATCCTTAACAAAGAACAGTCAGCGCAAAACCCATACTTTCTTTTTGGATGTACCTTCTCCAGCTCAGGTATATTGCCCTGGATGCCTTCCCTCCTCTTCAGGAGAGCAATAAACACTGCCTCTGTACTGTCCCAGTGGGGCAGTGAGGCTTTGTGCTCATCCTGTCAATTATCCACTTATCATTACCTTTGCAGGTTCCTACACTCGAGACAGAGCTGTGTTTTTCCTACACCAGTGCACAACTCCATGCCAGTTTTCTCAGTCTTGCTTTCAAGCTTTCTGGGAATTCTAATAGAAGCACTAAATCATTTTGCTGTGGAAAGTGAGTTTGCTTTGCCTGTTAGCTGTGATCAGCATTCACCCTTCCTGTTTTAAATGAGCACTCTGCTCTGGGATCCCCCTCTAAACACAACATTTTGTTCATTTTAGGTCTTGCTTCTCTTTCTAGTAAATAGGTACCTTGAGATCTGCTCAGCTATCTTAGCTCATCATTCCTCAAGACTGTGAGTTTATGGTGAATCTGTACAGTATTTCTAATAACAATGGCTAACACAGTTGTGCAAATTATTTCCTTCTGTACTAAAGAATGGATTATTAGCATGAATTTATAATCTGTTAGTTTATGCTTTACACCTTGAATTATCATTTATGTATATGAGATATTACTGCAGAAGTCTTCTGGTGATACTCCCTTTGTCTTGTGCAGCACTAGGGATCAGCTTATGAAACACTGGAAAATAAAACCCACTGAGACAGAAAATGACCCTTTCCACCTCCATTCTGCCATTCTAGAGACTAAACTTACCAAAGTCCTGGTTTGTCTGGGAATTTCTTGTTGGTAAGTGGGCCTTCAAGGTGGGAGAGTGACAACGTGGCAGCATGTTATTGGCTGCCTTCTGCCTCCTGTCCTTGGACTACGGTCCGGGAAATGCCCGTCAGCCACAGCGTATCCTTTTCTGCCAGAATATCCCTTTGGGGCTGTGCCAGCCCATGATGGACCAGAGCAGCCTCTATTAGATGGCTCTGTGCCATGAAACCAAGCCAATCTCCAGCTGAAGAAAAAAGAGAGTGCGGAAGATTTACGGTCACTTTACCCAAAGCTGTGCCTGCTGAGGGCAGTCTGGAGCACAGAGTTGCTACAGAAACCTGGTGACAGCACCCATTAAGTGTGTTTATTATGGGACTGAAAATGGCATTGAATCACTCACATGGGAAATGGGAATTGTGCTGATGGGTTGCTGCAATTAATTCTGTTGGGAGAATCCACTGAAATGGATTCAGAAAAGGAAGGGTCAAAAGGAAGAATAAGAGTTAGAGGGGGAAGGGAACACTTTTTTCCTTTTTAGGTTTTATTTAATGCATGTTTTCTCTTCAGTGATTAAAGGCAAAATAATTGAAGAATTGTAAAGTGAAGAAGTGGTTTGGACAGGAAAAGAAGGGCAGTGCAGAACATCCAGACCACGAGCAGTGGGAAGCTCTGCAGAGGTGCCCCATGGCAGCTCAGGGAATGTGAGATGTCAGAGCAGCAAGGTTTGGGCTGGAATTTTTAAAGTAACTCATCTGTTTTGCACTGGAGCAAATAAGCAATGCTAATCTGACCTACTTTGTTATTTCACTGTAGTGAAGTCCATCAGAAGGTGACTTTACTACAGCCTAAAGCAGTAGTGAAGCACAGAGGTTACTCCTCTGTGGAGGGTGAAGCTCAGAGCTAGAAGTGAGCACTGCTTCAGAGATGCTGTCCAAAATACACCTCTGCCACCATGTCACCTGCCCTTCATCGTGCCTGTGCCCGTCTCCACTCAATTCTGACCTCTGCAGTAACAGCTGCATCTGGGAACTAGGGAATGCACCATTTTGGTCAGCACCAAACAGGCCTGCTTTGGATTAAATATTTACCAAAGTGTTTGCAGACAAAGGGACTGGAAGAGCTGTCTGCTCCATCTCCTGCTGTTTGCACACTAAATAACCCAGGCATACAGCTACACACACAGGTGCTTTCAATGCAGGAAAGCATAAAGCCTGGTTTTCTGCCTGCCTGGGTGGGCTTCTAAGACACAGATGAGTGAACAGATGAGGAAATATTTAGATGTCTAAGGAAACTTCCACACTTTGTTCACAACACATTCAGAGAGACAGTTCTTCCACACAACATTTGTTTTTGGAGGAGGAAAGTAATTTCTCTCCAAGTGCCCAAATATTTTGGTAGGCTAAACATCAAAGTAGGCTTACATTAAAAGAGATATCATGTAGCAAAAATTACGTGATTGCCAGGCTGTATGGAAAGAAATACAGGGCTTGTGAGTCTCACTGCTTTTCCTTTTAAACTGAAAGCACACCATGATGAAAACAAAACTCACTTTTTTGCACATGGCCTCAATCCCACCACCTCCAGCAGTGCAGCCTTTTCCCATAGTGGTTCTCTGCCAAGATGATGGGCTACTGCCATGGCAAGCAGTGAAGCAGAAATAGCAGAACCCCTCAGATAACTCACTTAGCACTTGCACTGCTGTTTAAAAACATGCCCTCAATCCTCAAGTATATAGCAAGCTCAGCCAAATCTGTCCAGAGCCAAAATTTTGTCCTGAAACCACTCTTGGGATTAAGCTGAGGGCACCGTTAGGAGATACTAAATATTTATTTGGGGATTCTGATGATGCTGAGCATTTTTTCTTATGGAAGCTCCTATCCCAGTGACCATAAATGAAGAACAGGGCTTGGATGGAGCAGACGGTTCAGCAGATGGTGACTTGCTCCTTTTTTAACCAGGCTTTTGTGTAAATGGAGTGTGGCATGGATCTCTGTATGCTTTTTGACTTTGAGAATGTGAATGTGTGCTTTTGGGCTTTAATAAGTGTTTAGTTATGAAATCATGTATCATGATGATGGTATGAATTTTACTGGCTTTTTAGAGACTTAGGAAGTTCTTGAAAACATGGTTTGTTCACTGATTTACGAAACCAACACTGTCTTTGCCAAAGAGGTATTTTGGTTCTGATTTTTAATTAAATGAGAGTAGCTACAATCCATGACTGTGGGACTGGACAATGCAAGATTTTATAACAGTCTTTAATTTTTTTTTTTTTTTCTGGTTTTGTTTCTCCACCATTTGGCTTAACTTTCTTCACTGCCCAGAGCATTAAGGTTGCAATGAAACTGAACGAGGTAAGTGAAGAAGGGTGAGGTGTGAGGTTCACACTGCAAACAGTTCTCTCAAGCTGTCAAAAGTTCTACAGTCCCCAGCACCTACTTACCATTCCCGTGCTGGAGGTAACAGCCCCCTCAAACCTGCCAGCAGCACTGCTTGTGTGTGTGCTCCCTAACCCATTTTATTCAAAAATGAGGTGGGTTAGTGGAAAAATGTACTGTTGAACCATTTCAACTAAGACTGATAAAGGTTAAGGAAAAGTCACCTAATCAGCTTGAGCATCAGCAGATCTGAGGCAGCATAATTTCTGCCACAGGGAACGTGAGGATTTGTCATGAGAATTAGACTGAGAGTGTCAGGATATTGCACTGGCACAGCTGGAACAGAAGACCATGTCCTTTTACTGCCTAGGAGTGGTTAAACCAATACAGTGTCTTCTGTTTTCTTAACATTCATATTCCTGTAACTCACCTGTACATTTACTCCTAATTTCACATTATTTCTTAGGGCCACAGAGTGGTCTTCTATGATCCAGCTTTGTAAGTAGGCTTGTAATTGAAAGTGGTTATCTTGTCTCTCATTTCATGTAAATTCTCCTATCATCTAATATCCTAGTGTCTTGTAATCTTTTATTAGAAAAGGAGACTTTTAAACTTTTGGTGTTTGTTCTTTTGCTCATTACTGTCCCAGGTAGCAGATTGTGGAGGCAGAGTGGTGTTTCTGCTGCCAGAGCTCACAGGTTTTGCAGTCTGTTTTAAACTACACTGAAATATATTTTGGGTTCCAAGACAAAAGGCAAGCTACTTGCAGAATTGTCCAGCTTTACTCTGCCTCCTGCTTGAAGTGTTTCTAAGCTGAATATAATGAAGATCTATTCTAAGAATTCCTAAGGGATCTCTTTAGAGAGGATCTGGAACTGATCCATGGGTTTCAACACTTTAACCAATGCACCGTCTAATATTGATTTCCTTTAGAAGTCAAAGCAATTTGTTTTTCTTCCCTGGAGACTTTGGGTTTCTACCTTTGGCTGCAGTCCTTGAATTAATATGGAAATTGAGAACATCACTTAGGACTAGTCTCACATGCAGGCACAACGTGCAGCCTCATGGAGCCAGGTGTCCCACGCACAGTCGGGCACTCAGAGGATTCCTCGGTCTCCTCCAGCAGCTGGACAACTCACACAGCTCTTTGCTCACCCCACTCTCAGCTTCTGTCAGGGGAGCAGAACTCTAAGTGACTTACTCCTGATCTCTTTTTTCCCCTCCCCCTTTCTTTTGATTGCTCTTCCTCATGTCACTCTGGAGAAAAGGCCAGCACAGTTCCCTGGGAATTTTCTTACGCTGGTGAGGTAATAAGGATTTGATTACAGGCCAGAAAGCAGCTCCATGGAAAGCAGCCATCTCTCCCATCATTAATCCATAGTCACGCACAGGTGACTGTCTAGCAAGCCAAAAGTTTCAGATTTATAGCTAAAGCCTAATACCTTTCTGCTTATCAGCATTTCCAAGCTGCCAATGAGTGTGATCATTGTCTGTGTGAGGCTTCCTTCCACCCCGTGGCAGTGCTAAAGTGCAATGGCTCTCACTTGCTTTATACCACATAAACCTGGAGGTGAAATACTGGAGAATCAGATGTCCCATGAGGGTGTTCCATGCTGGAACTCCTGGTGTAAGCCTCAGTATCCCAGAGGCCTGAGGAGCTTGTGCTGTGCACATGTGGATGCAGTGGAGCACAAAGAGACGCGCGGCACCACGAGAGCAGGGGCACTTGCAGCACTACAGGTCATCAAAGTCATCTTTTAAATGACACGTGCTCTTGTGAATTTGTCACAAGGCCAAAGGAGCTGAAACAACTCCTCCTGGACACAAAAACATGAGTGCAGGCAGGATGTAACCCATTAGGATCATATCCAGCCTCGTTTTAAGAGTATGGCTCTTGGTGGTGTTAAATGACAAGCTGTTCTGAATTTATCCTGCCCATATGTCATCAGTAACAACCTACAAAACACACCTCTCATTTTAGATCCAAGTTTTCATCTGTTCCAAGCAAAACATGTGCCATCTCCCTGTATATTCCTAGCAAATCTATATTAGACAACACAGGAGTAAGCTCAAAGAGGAAAAATTCCTTTTGGTATTATGGGAAAATTAATCACATATGACTGTAATTTTGACCTGGCTTTACATGAATATAAAATCTCAGTAGAGAAAACATCTCAAAATGCCTCACCATGGTTCCATGACGTGTGTAGGGTTATTGTAGCTCAGGTACTGTCCCTTAGCAGAAACATTCTGATGCTTCATCTGTAATTTGTCCATCTGTGTTTCATTGCTGCATCATACAGGTAAAGAGCATCTTTAAAATAGGCTGTGAGCAATCTAGTCCTGGATTCTGAGATCCCAATAGCTGATAAGGTTTATGAGAGGTTGTAGCTTCTAAGGAACTAATTTATAATTGTTTTCTATTTTTAAATACACAGCTGGACATCCAGTATGATCTACAGAAGCATCTGACAGGCTTACATGCTTAATTTACACTGACTAACAACACATGTTTAGGTGCTTCTCTAAATCTCCCAGGCTGTTTCTCTTGATCTCTAGGCATGCAAATGCTTTGGAAAACTGAAAAAAAACCCCACAGGGCCTGATTTTCAAAATCTCACATCTCATGTGACATCAGTGGCCAGAAATCTAAAATATTTTTTTCTCACCAGCCTGAACTCTTGCAAATTCTACACGTTTGCTGTCATTATTTGGTATATACATTTTCAGGAATTTTGAACTCCTAATCTGAAAGAATTTAAGCCATATTGCATAGAAATCTGCAATCCCAGAATATAAACACTATAACACTAGTATTTACAATTAAATGAGGATTTTTTGCTGTTCCAGTGATGCAGAAAAAGAACCCTCTAAAGTGAAATTCCGCTCTAGATAAATCTTGTTGGTGTTTTGTTTGCTTAGCCTACTAATTTTCAATATCAAATACACTCACTTTACATTTGAAAATATCTTTTATGAAGAGAGAAGTCAGGGGAAAAAATCAACCACCTTTTCATATGTTATTTTCAAGAACAAAACTTCTGAAAGCTGGACTCTTCAGGCTTCTAGACCGATGCCAGCAGCTTCTAGACCGGTGCCTTCAGGGAGACAGTCAAAGGAAGGCAGTGAAAATGTAGTGGTTCTTCTGTTGTACAAAGTAGTAGTAGAAAAAAATTTCCATCCTCTTAGATGCATCAATTCCAGGAGGAATGGGAGAGCAAAAGTTTACTTGCAGCCTCTAAGTGAGAGGCCATGTCAGACAGCAGCCTTGTTGAACAAGAAGGTGCCATGAGAGCTCATCAGAACAAGCCTCCTTTAAAAGGTTTAAATAATTGTGTTTTATTCACTATTCAGAAGAGATTTGATATTTTTCTGAGGGATCTTTCTGCTCAGCTGGCACTGAAATTCCAAGCTGCAGAACCAAGGAAGTGTTTTAGGATCCAATTACAATGAAAAATGAAAGCAAATTATGTCCTACAAAATGCTGACACCAGCACAAACCCAGCCACGTTCCCAAGTGCTGCCTTTGTTAATAATGTTCTTTTTTACACTTTTGAGGTATGAGGTCATGCGTGACGAATATTTTGCTGGCATGAATATTAATGTCTTTTAGAGCTCCTTCTCTTTCCGTATCATCCCTTCTTCCTGTTAGCATGTCAATATGAATCAAAATTAGGCCAAAATTATTTTGGTGATAAAACCCAAGCTGTGTCATAATTAAAGCAATATTGCTGAACCGTGCTGCACTTTGAAATATTCTGGCAGCTTACTGAGAGTGGCTGAAATGTGCTGCACCATTTCATCCATCTGCTTCCCAAACCACAAGTCTCCCTAGTAGGAGAGATGGAGAGATGCTACGAGTTCCTCGTTGTTTCACAAGGCTATAGTTAGGGCTGCAAGCTCCTATTTTTGCACACTTCAGCGACTACTGTGAGAGTTTGTGTGATAAGGAAGGGAAAATTCACATCTTCCCAAATTAGCAACCTCTATGCATCCATTTTCCTGCTCTTTGTCCCATTTTGTACAAGACCAGCTGCCCCTGTGAGGGTACAAAGGAAGCTGATACCTGAATGTACCCAGTGTGATGTGCTCTAGGATCTAAATGGCTCCTCACAAGAGCTTCAGGGTGTCTAAGAGCATTAGGGTTACAGCTTGGCCTGCAATTTATTTTGTCTGTTTTGCCAGAAGTTCAATGGTTTTCTGATGTTTCTTTACAACTAGGATCAAAAGTTTAAAACCTGATAATACAGTCAGAAATATTTTTGAGAGAACTTCATAATTCCATGGGAAGTAAGGAAATACTCAGGAAGTTTAAAAATCCCTATTTTCATATATTCAAACTCCAAGTTTAGATTTTAAAATCACAGCAATTTGATTTAATTTTAATGAGATTCAAGGATATTTTAAAAATCGGTAAGGGCCTAGAAATGGCTTCTTATTAGATGATAAGCACATATTAATGTGACTTGATCCACTATAATTTTTCCTAGTTCAAAATAACCCAAAGGCAATTTAAGCTCAATTATACATGAAAATTACTCAAGGAATGTAGAGTCAAAAATTTTCCAATAAATTATGTATAAAATTGAGCCATTCCACCACGTTGTTGTCACAAACGCAACATGTCAAGGACACCACATTAAGAAAAATTGTGGATGCATATAGAGAAAACAAAATATAATTAATTCCAACTGCTTTTAGACTCCCATTTTTTTCTGCCTGATTAAAATTTAATTGAAATAAATTAAAAATAATGGGAAAAAAATTGCCCAGCAACCTAAGCTTTGTGCACTTGCTGAAGTGCTGAACTACTTCTTCCTGTAGTTATGTTGACTTCAAATGGATCAGAGCTGTAAATGTTCCAGCAGAAAAACATGGCATTTTAGTAAAGACCTGAGTAGGAAAAGGTGAAGAGTTTAGTCTATCCTGGTAGAGCACAAAACACTTGGGGGGGATGCCCAGGCAGGAATAATGATGGAATGGAAGGAGCAGTGCCAGTCCAGCTCCTCTCATGCTGCCAGAGCCTCTGGCAGCAGACAAGGTGTGTTTCCAACCCAACTCACACACTCCAGGACTTCTTCCCACCCAGCCCAGCCTCTTGCAGTGAGATTTAGCTCTTGGTAATTCAAAATCAACACGGCTGATTCCACTGACACCTCTTTTAGTAGATGGGGCCAGTCAGCTCTCCCTTCCTTCCTTATCAAGCAGAAGCAGTTCCAGGGGTTTGTTGGGACTCACTCTATACCTGAGAGGAAGAAAGAGCTTCGTGGCAGAAACAAAACCACCTACAGTGAGGATGAGCTGCAGCCTAATTAAACTTTACTGTCCCCAAGCGCTTTCTTGAGAATAGTTGCTCAAAATTACCTAAACTAATCCACATTCTTAAAACCCCTTGAGGTTTTGTTTTCCTCTCATTTATTAGGATTCTACCTTTCTAATTCTCATGATTGTGATAATGTTGCCTTTGATTTATGATGAGGAATCTGCATGCAAAATTTGGCCACTTAGCATTAAGGCTGAAATGCTCGTCTTCAGACAGATCTCAGCATAAGGGATGTTTTCATCTCTTGCCCACTAACATAATCACAGAGCTCTCCATCTGACAGCACAAGGAAATTGCAAGCTAAACTCTCTATTAAAAGTTTTTGAGAGTAACCAGAGTTAGGCAGGGAAAGCAAAAGTCCACATTGACTTGTACAGCAGATTCAAGGGCCCAGAACGAAAATGAAAAAACTTTCTTGTTAATGAGAAAATATAATTGTCTATTTATATAACTCCTTTTTTAATTCTAGAGAACCTCATCAGTTTGGGCTTGACCTTCTCTGTCTCCCTATTTGTTCACCACTTAAATATTTTCAGTGCAATGTCTCACAATTAAGGGGAGTGCAAAAGCAGAATTAGGCCATTTCTAAGTGAGTAGCAATCTAACTATAAATGAGTAATAATCTACCACTTAGAAAAAGCCTTTAAGAGGGCAAAAGAGCACTGCAGTGTTGTATAATGACTGTCACAGCTGAGTTCAGGACAAGAGGAGGAGATCCCAAACGAAAAAGGGAGAATTTAGGGGCATAGATAAAATGAAATAAGAAAAATGCAGTTTGGCTGTACTGGCATTTCAATATCAGCACGTAATAGAAACTAATTGGAAATTTTCAGGAGGATTTTTTTCCTTTGGAAAACGCTGATAATGTCAACATCAAAACATTTGCCTGGACTGTGTTCTATGGCACTGTCCTCCCCAGAAATCCGACAAGGCAGGGAATTCTGCCACATCCTGCACTGTCCAGGCCAGAGCTCACCCTTTGCCCAGCTGTGTTACTTCCCTGAATTTCAGGCACTGATCAAAGATCCATTCTGCATGCCAGAATACAGAATTACTCTTGCCTCCCTTTTCCAGGCCACCATTAAAAAAACTGTTTGGGTACTCACATCCCCCATCTCACATCATCACCACGCTGTCCGGTGCCATGTGGGCACATCCACATGGTTCCCCACCCTGTCCCATGTGCTCCAAGGAGTTCTGTATTCTTGGGAACAAACAGAATTGGCCTGACACTACAGAGCTGCTGGCCTGGGGAGTTTCATACAGATGGACAGAAAAGCTGCTTCTCAGTTACTGAAAAGTTGAAGGGAATTTTCTCCCATTTTAGTAATAATAAGATTTACTTTCACAGGAAATGTTGAAATTTGTATTTCCACTACAAATTTTTGTTTGTTTAAAAAGAATAAAATATTATTTTCTGCAAGAATTATTTCTTTGGTCTAATACCACAAAATTGAGCTTCTGTTTTGCTAACAATCAAGTCTGCAGACTTTTAGTCTTTCCAGAAATTCAGAGACGTTGACAAATGTGTGTTTTATTTAACTTCAGGAACAGACTATGGGTTTTATGAAGCCTGATTGATGCATATACTTGGCCCTTGCCCTTTTGTTTCATTTCATTAGTATTCCTTTCATTTTCACATGGTTTTAATGAACATATCATTCATGGCCCTATTTTTATCACAGAACAGCAGTGGTATAATTTAATATATGAGTTTAATCTAAGATGGCTAAACCATTGCAGAAAAACTCAGGCTTCTTTTAGTTCATTTTGAGTGGTTTATTTTGTTCCATTTTATGTGAAATTGTTAGAAGTTTTTTAATCTAGTTGACAACAAGCTACTCTTCTCAATAAATAATAGGGTATTATATCTTTTGCTTTGCTGTAATTACACTGGTAGAGAATCTGGTTTATCTTATATGAATGCTGCTTTCTCATACAATCATCCTTTGTGCTCCAAAATTTTAAAGAAACCTATAGATTCTCTTGCTTCCGATGATCTATTTGAGAACACTTGGCACTAGAAAATAAAGCAGCTGTAAAAAAATCTATTTTATCTGCTTGGCTGCCAATTTTCTGTTCAGGTGAATCTGAGCAGTCACATACAGGATGGTTTTTTTCCATCTCAAACATATATGACAGTGGCCTTCTGCACCTTTTCCTAGGCAATACGAGATGTGTCTAAGCATTGTATCCTGCCCTTGAAATGTGGGTTTATACACAGAGGTAACACTTCTGCTACAAAAGCAAAGCCTGGTGCCATCTGCATTAATAATCCCTCTCCAGCCTTTGCTGAGGACCTCTGATGCAGCTCTTCCTTGTGCTCTTACAGCCTCAGAGTCTGGCAATTGAGAGCATAATGGAGAAGGTAAAGTGGAAGCAGTTGTGACTCTCACTGGCTTATGGACACCCCTGAGCCCATTCGGTTTGCTCACACAGAATGAACAATTTGTAGGAAAAAATGGAGATGAGAGACAGAAAGGATAAACAAAGACTTATGCATCCAACAAACTAGAGGAGATTGTTTTTCTATTTTTCAGCTGAAAAGAGCTGCATTCCACTACATTCAGTTTCTGCTTAGTGGGATTCTCTGTGCACTTTGATCAAAACCACAGGAAACCACTAAAAAGAATACAACTCTTTCCCAGCACCCCCTGTTGTTTTGACTGGCTTTGATCTATGAGGCAGCAGTTACTTGAAAACTTTAAGAAGCAGATGTGTAGTTAATAGCAAGGGAGCCAAAACTGTGAAACTCTGAAGATGTAAGAAAGAATTTTTCATGACTAAATGGACTATAACTTTATCTCTGCAAGACAAACACTAATATTTACTAGTTTTATATAACATACCTGGCACATTAGGTTTTCTACCTAGGTCAGGAGGATAAATTTCCGTGGCAATCCCAGATGCTCATTTTGAATATCTGGGTTCTTGGGGAACCTGAATTTAATTTTCAGGTTATGAACTGACCTGAACATCAGTAATTCTCTTTTGAATTCTTCAACACATCAAGGTGTTGCAAACAGGTGCTGCTCTTTCCACTGAGATTTCTGACCCACTGTAGGGTTTTAGGCAGGTGATTTCACTTCTGTGTACCTCAATTTCCTCATCTAGATATTGAGGATCATCATACTTCTGTATGTTACTTTGAGATCTAATGATTGCAGGTGCTGTACAAAGACAGTACTATTTTTCTAAGTAATATTTTAATTTTTCTATAATACCTCCACCTTGTTAATTAAAACAGTTTGGTTTTATTTCAAAGTGCTAAGAGACTTAAAAGAAACAGGGCAGTTTGTGGACATACGAGGTTCACATTTTTGTTTTGTAATTATTTTTTGTATGAATTTATACATTTCTTTGGGGATTTCCTATATAGAAAGTCTTCCTGAAAAGTTCAGAGCTCTAGGCTCCCCTAGGCTGTAAATTTGTTTTATTTCTCTGTGCAACAGGCTGGCCTTTGGGCATCTAACAGTATTCTTAGGAACCTGTTTTAATAATTTCAGAGCACTGATGATATTTTTAATATTTTTAAAGATGCAGGCTATCAAAAAGCCAGATATTTAAGTACCTAAAGAAAAAATATATATTGTGTGTCTCCAGCAGACAATAATCTCAGTCAAATTCTAGCTCTGAGTCAGGTGAGATTTGCTCCGTTCCTCTTCACAGTCAGCGGAGAGGGAGATTTTGCCTATCATTAGATCCGAAGAGCTGGATTCCTGTTAAGAGTTTGCTCATGAGCAACAGAGGTGAGCTCTTGTTGTTGGCATCTTTGCTCTTCACAGCTGGGGACTGGCATTAACAAGATGTTCCAGAAATAAACAGTGCCCTGGTGACACGAGAGGGAGCAGGAACAGCAGCAGTGGTGTCCCAGGTAACCCTCCCCAGCCTCAGGCTGCACTGATCAATCAGCAAGGACCTGGAGAGCCGGCAGCCAGGAGACTTTGGCTCTTCATCCCTCTGTGATGATTTCCCCACTGCCTCATCTCTGGCAAGTTTTAGTTTCGACCTCATTAGATACGTGACTCAAAGCACTTAAGCATTAGAGCCCAGGCATACAAGCAATTAACAGCAGATTTATAAATGTCACCGGCTGGTCGCCTCATTGTTGTGGCACACAAAAGGCTAATCTGAACCCTGGATTCCTTAAGGCACAAAATCAATGAGTAAAATGGTTTAAAAAATACGAGCCTATAGAGCTTTACATCCTTGTGGTTCTTGCCAGAGTAAAATGCATTAGTTCCCTGGGGAACTGTGGGAATCACACTAAATTCCTCAAGAAAAGAAAATTTGAAAGCCCTCAGCAAGAACTCAGGAAATGCCACTTTGCATTTGATGCTTGGCCACAATAAAAATATTTATTCAGTGGAATAACTGTAAGAGAACATTTTAAGAGCTTTTCCATATACATTTTTCCACCCAAACTTATGTCAAACTGTCAACTACCTGAAACACACATTACAAAAACAAGTCCAGAAAGTACAAGGAAACAATCCTTTGAGATACAGGAAACTTCTGAGTTGGAATTTTTTTTTTTTTTTTTTGCTGTTTCCATTGTGACATTTGAAAGTTCAGATGTGACATTAATGATTTGTGAGGGTGAACTGGCCAGCAACTCACAAATGGCTCCTGAATTTGCTGTTCCAGGAAACAGCAGGCAAAGGGAAGCAGCAGAGTCTGTCAAGAGTTCAGCTGTTTGATCTGCTGCCTGGTAAAATCTCCAGGCTCTATGCCCTGCTCTAACCTGTTTCTTACTACTTGTAGCTGAAGCTATTTTTGAGTTGGTCAACAATCATATATTGGGCTGTTTGCTACAGATCTAATTGAAATGATACGGGTACTGGATCTAGTTATGTTTTTTCCTTGGAAAAGTGTTTGCCTGATCTGAAATAGGGGTAATGTGGAGGCCACAATGTGATACATTTCAGCCCTACTTTGCCACCTAATACCAAACTCCTGAGATTAGCTTTTCTCAAGTGATTCTTTTGCTCTAAGCCACAGGCCTCAAACTCAGCAATGACCTGAAATGGCTGCTGGCTGAAAAAGTTATCACTGATACAGGTAGCCACTGCAACTAGGTTTTAGAGGGAACATTCAGTTTATACACAAAGGAACACCAAATTATGCCTCATTAGTCATGGTTACAGTTTCAGTAAATGTTTTGAAATAAATATAATAGTGAGATAATGCATTTGGGCTAAATTCACTGCTGCCCCAAGTGCTGTGACTTCAGTATTGTTTGCTGTCATCAAATTCTGACCTTCCTACATCAGTATTATCGGAAGAGTTGTGGACAGTTATGTAGCTTTTGGAATCCATGGGGATTTCAGCATGTTTTGAGGAGAACACTGCAAAATACATCCAGAGAAAGATGACAAGAGAATGCAGAGGCCATTCCTTAACAATGCATCCCTGTTCAACATCACTTCAACATATCCTTGATCCAGGGGCTTACAGATTACATTATCATATATCCTAATCTCTCCTGATTTCTTATGTCTTGTGTGTGGTGAAGTCCACAGGTTCTGTTGTTACATCGGCCACAGAAGAGAGTCCCAGCCGGGAAGGAACTTCTCATGCTCAGGTGTCACGAGGGGCACATCTAAGCCACACTAAGAAATGGAGAGCAGTGAAACTTCTCTAACACAATGTTCCTGAACTAATGAGTCTGCTTGGGAAGCTGGTGTTCTTCATTACCTCAGATTTGGCACCTCACCAGTGCCAGATCCGTCCGTCTCGGTGCAGTGTGCACTGAGTGTCCAATGCTGGTCACAGTGATGGGTTCTCCTCACAGAGCACCAGCTGCCAGGGAGAGCTGCCTGCAGGATTTCTGTGTAAAAGCCATATCAAAACTGAAAGATATATCATAGATCAGACTGTGTATTGATGGGAGGATCCTAAATTATGCTACAGCCCATATGGAGCCATAGGGCAGGAGTTCCCAGGGAACTGGGTGACAGGAACCAACCACAGGTGTCACACAGTGTGGTCACATCCCAGGAGCAGCTGCATTGCCCCGGCTCTGTGTAAGCTGTGGGCTGGGATTTCTGTGCTGCATTGCCTTGAGGCACAGCACAGGAGATCACCATTCCTTTTTCTCCCCTGGTGTTTGACAAAACAAATAATAGCTGGGAGTAAAATGGTTAGCATAGGTTTATTACCTTTGAGGGAAACAAATCACAAAAGGGTAAATTGAAATTAACTGGGTTGAACACAAGGTAAATCGATAGGATTATACCAGGTTCACAAAAAGAGAGGACTTTCTTCTATTCCGTGACCTTTCGTGAGGATGAGTTTGAGGAAACACACAAGAATGAAGAGAGAAGATTCTAGCTAAATAGCAATAATCAGATGTTTTTAGCAGGTGCTGTAAGACCTAAACAGTGAGATTTTGCTACATGGATCCTTTTTTTGTCTAAATCCAAGGATGGACTAGACTAAGGCCACACAGATGCAGGTGGCTATGGGCACCGTTTCCAAAGCTCAGTGGCATCTCATTTGCTCTGGTGGGAATACAGAAGGAAAATTTCTTCTCAACAGACAACTCATCTAAGAATAATCCCTCAAACAGATTTTCAGGCTTCTTTTTGTATGTAGATATTAAGTACAAGTAGTTTATGACTACTGAGACAGATTTCATTATTAGGAATTTGCATTTTAAGTTGAACTGAGCTCAAAAAAAAATTCCCTCTAAAATATTTTCCTCTATTTTTAATTCCCATTTTGAATTTTAAATTCTTGATTTCAGGTCATCATCCAGGGCAATTTATACTATGGCTTCACAATGTATTATAGCAATGACTACAGCTGCAAGCTTGCCAGACCTATTGCTGCAAGCAATACTCCATTACTAAAATCTGATTGAAATATGAACTATGAAATGATGACTATGAAATATAAAATTGTCATCTGTGCAGTGAATCATACTCATTTTCATAAATATATCTGCTCATATATACACCAAAATCGCAGATGTTTCCATTCCTGAAATAAGATTCAACTGCTATGATACCTTTTAATGTAGCCAAACAGTTGTTTGTTTCCTGAAGCTAATGGTGAGTCAAGAGTAACATCAAGATGCAGTTTGGTAAATGGACGAATGCTGGGTTATAATAAGGTGATTAATTGTACAGCAGAGATCACTTGTAGCTCCTGGGAAAATACAGTCACTAAGAACAAAGACAAAGAAATAAATCCCATGTTAATGAAACCTCCCGCATGTGCTTTGGATGCACTCTGGATGAGTTATGGAAAAAGTACAGAAAGAAACTGGGAAGCAAATAGTCTGCTCCTTGGAGGTCTCAGAATCTTGATGAAATGCAAAAAAAATTGAATTCAACCAGGAAAAATGCCAGTTAATCTCAAGGAAAAGAGTTCATGTTGTACATACTCACTGTGATGGACAAATCTGGGAAGGAGTAACATGAAGGACTGAGAAATTGTTGGAATGCCTGTGCTCATGCAGCATGAATAAGGAGGCATTGTTCATCTCCATATAACTGGCAGAAGAATACATGGGTTTCTAGGTAGCTCATTGCAACAAACATTCAGCGTAGGGCAGAAATAACTACAGAGGGATTTTTGTATAGACAGAAAGAAAGGTTGGAATGGATCAATATTTATAGGCTGGTGAAAAGAAGGTTAAATGGTTGAAAGCAAAGAACTTGCCAGCAGTCTACAAATGGGAAAGCAGCAAGAAAGGAGAGGAATTCTTTAGAATGTTCTAAGGCAGAAAGAAGGAAGAAATTAAAATTTAAGCTGAATACTATGATAAAAACCCTGATACAGAAATGAACTTGTAAAAATCTCCCAGGGAACTATTTGAACCTCATTGCTTGAAGACTTGGACAAAGTCTTGAATAAAGATATTCATTTCCATTAGTATCAGGACATGACCTTCTCACCAATTCCCATTAATCTGCGTTGTGTAAGTGCCTTATGAGGCAGCAGCAAGGACTGGGCTGGCTGTTAATGCTTGGCTGGGGGAAAATAAACTCCAAATAAACTCCAAACAAATGCAGTTCAGACCCATGACAGGGCCTGGGACCAGTCCTATCTCCCAGATGAGTCTGTATAGATCTACGCTGAGGGAGTATCCCCCAAAGGCTTTGAAATTCATAAGTCATTTGTATTAGAATAGGATCTATAGTAATTAACTTCCCTATCTATAATAACTCCAAAGTGAAATGAGATTTGAAAAATAATGTCTGTCTTTCCTGTTGGTGAGTTTGCAGATTGTGGCTTTCCTTCTGGATTGACTTTTTGATAACTCAATGACTTTCTGTTCTGGTCCTCAGGGATTTTCTTCATGGGAGCACTAAGTGTCTCACTGTCTTTGCCTGGGCTTCAGACAAAGCTTCTGACTGTCACTGTCTCATTCCTCTTTAGCCATACTGTGCCAGTGGGACCATCTTCACCAAATAGGATCAGTGAGTTCCTTGGGAAGGAGCAGTCTCTCTGTGGGCTAGATGGGTCTGTCTAACTTGAACACTCTTTTAAGGAATATTCTCAGACTGAAAATGCCCAAATCAAACATTTACTGTCCGTTGCAACCTCCCGTGGTATCATATCCCACCTCTAGTTCAGGCAGGTTCAGATAAAATTAAAAACCTCCAGATTGTTTGGTATCATATGTGAAAGTAGTTGTGACCTCAAATCACAGATAAAGCAGATAAAAAGTATTAGAGCCACTGCTGCACCTGGCACTGACAACTCTGTCGGAAGACACAGTTAGGTGTGTCACCTAAAGATGAATCAAACACAGATTTCCCACAGGAACCTTTGCAACCTAATAAGAAACATAAGGTGTGGGAGGAAGTGTTTGCTGTTTGTGTTCATATGCCAAGACTACACTGCATGTTCACATTCACATTATTAAATGTAGTAAATAAAAGTCTATGCAATTATATCCAAAATCATTTGGGGTGAGCAGCACAGAGCAGTGCAAAAGAGAATCACTGTTCTGGTGTTTTTGTGTTCTAGACAGTTGAAGAGACTGTTTTCATAGACAGCATCTTTTTAGTTTTCCAGTGTGTTTTGCCCTGTAAAAATATCCTCTGGTTTGTTTTGTTGGGGATTTTTTTAATGTCACTGTGGGAGTACAGTATGTGCCTGGGAGCAAATAATGACTCTTAAGATGATTAACATGTTATTAAACTCTGGGATAATCGCTGTCCTGTCAAGTGTCAACTCATGCATTTCATCAGCCCCATGTGACAGTGCTGGACTGCTCATTGCTTTCTTTGACCTAAGGAGAGTATTTTTCATGATCAGCTGCTGAATGTGACCCATTTGGAACTGCAAACAGCATAAAGAAAACAGAAGTGGGTAAACATTACTAAGTCACCCCAAAAAAAATACTGATTTTATACCAGTTGAAGTAAGCCTAAGCTGACTTTTCATGTGGTAACGTATGGGTGGGACAGTGAACAGCTGGGGCATAACAGAGTGTGAACTTTGCAAGAAATACAGATAATTCTGCTTTTCAGACTCCTGATGAGTCACATACAAGCACCTGCATGACGAAATGGACCTGTACCATCTGCTACAAGTGCTTTTGCACTGGCCAAAGAGCTAAGCCTGAGTTTATGCCAGGGCCTTGAGTACATGTCCTTATGGAGTTTAGTTGGATGAGTTAAGGGGTTTAGTGGGCTGAGCTCAAGATCAGCTTCTTCACTGCAAAGAACTGCTATGAAGAAAACCAGAAGTGAGGGCCTGCCCCTGCTTACCCTGTTAAGTTGAGGGTTTATTATAACTTTCCCCACATTATTCTTCAGCCCTGTTGCAGTTGTGTCTCCACTGAGCTCTGGCCTCCAGCTTGATCCTAGACCCAAACCCACGGGCTGGCTGTTCAGCTGGAGCTGTGTCATCACTGAGGGGCCACTGGGCAACCACTGGGCTCTGTCTGACCCTGATCATTGTCCCCAGCCCTGACCCTGACACTCCTGTTTTGCCCACCATCTGGCTCACCTTCTCTTCCACACGCAGGTGGCCTTTGCTACTCTTGCTTTGTCACTGTTCTGATTTCATGCATCTGAGTAACTGGGTTAACTCTGCTTGGTTTGGGTCTTCCAAGTAAAATAAGTGAAGGGCTGTAATAATTGCTTTCCAAGCTCCATCATGTTGCATAGCCAACAGCTGAAATCAAACTTGTAAGTAATGGTGTATTTTACCCCAACAGAGGAGTGAGACCAAAGGCAGATAAAGATACCCTGCAAAGTGGTACATTCAAACTACAGTTCACCTGCTGAGAGACTTTGATTTCTACCACCCTGCTGCTGCCTCTTTTCAGCTGTGAGAACCACTGTACAAGAGAACAGTGGCTTTCTCCACTGAAAAATTCATTTGTTTTGTTTTTTGGGTTTTTCCAGGGAGCCAGCATTTAATCACTAAGATGTCTCATGCTGCTAAGCTGTGTGACAGCTTGATGCACCGAGGGATGCTCCCTACCGAAAATGTGAACAATTTATGCTGTATATTTTTCCGCCTAAAGAATCTACAGATTTTTGCTAATAATGATTTTCCTTTTTTCTTGTTACAAAACAGTGTCTGCACTATTTCCAATTACAAAAAAAAAAGTGTCTGCATTTCCATTCTGGTATCAGCGAAGCTAAGCAGCTCTTGTACTCTTATCTTACTTTACAATATATTTTTCTTCTCTGTGATCAAAGCAATAATATGTTTTCTTTGGGGGTAAAAAAAGGATTTGTATATCCAGGCTGCTGCAATCTCTAATAGCTAACACTGCTATTAGAGACCAAAATGACAGTTTCATCTCCCAGCTGTGTGAGGTGCAATTTCTGAAGTTGAATACAGAGGTTTATGGGCCATTTTAGAAACCAGCAGGAACTATTGCTCAGAGCCTGCCATTATATCTTAGAGTTCCACAATAGCCCTTCGTATATTTTGATACCTTCATTTGGTCTTACTGGAAATATTGTGTATTCTAATCTACTTTCCCCTATCCTTTCCCTGTCATGTCTCCTCCCTTTATGTGCTGCTGGTAGAGCACTTTGCCACAACTGATTTGTCAAAGACTCTCTATAGCTTCTCACCACCTGACCCTGTAAATTATCCATACAAGAAGGCACTTCTAGCTCTGTGTAGGGAAGGCTTTTCCTTTTATCTTGGCACCCAATGCCAAAATAACCCTCACAGTCTGGGGAAAACCACTTCTCCCGTTTGAAATTTCCAAACCTCTTCTGGATTGCAGGAGCCAGAACTCTCTTTGGATGCTGAACATTATTTAAATTTATCAATTTTGAAGAAAAACTGTACTTCATATTTTTCAGATGTACTTTGTGATCACTCCTAACACAAGGCGGGCTTTTCCAGCTTTAAAGAAGTGAAGCGCTAAATTTGCATGATGAGATTAGAAACCAGGTTAGAGATGTGAAAGATAAAAAAAATAGCAGGCTGCATTGGAGGACCTGACAATAATCTGTTTTCCTGGCTGCCACTAAAATTTCTCAAAGGCACATTCTGGCAGTGGGGGGGAAACCAGGGAGTTCAACCACATCAGCTTAACTGTTACTTTTCAGGACCAACCTTTTCCTGGGCTATTAACCTTCTATTTAAACTTTCAATTGCACATACAGTATCTGGCACTACACAGGCCTTACAGCATTTCTGAAAGTGCTACATAATTTCCTTCCAGCTTCTCAACTAAGGAAACACTGTACTGGAGCTTTGATTAACCCTCTCTGTCAGTGAAGATACAGATTAGAACTCAAGTAGCCTGAATTGTGCCTATAAGGATTTTGTTGATGCCTTTTTATAGGCAGTACGCTGACATTTTGTACAGATGGAAAAATCTGGATTTCTTTCTCCCACTTACTGTTCTCCTACGCTCATACACACAGTCTCTCATGTATATATTTGCCAGTTGTAGGAGGATCAGAACATCACAATTACAAGAGGGGAGTATTAAACACCAGTGGTTTAGATTTGTATGTTTATTTCTCACTCCCAATCAACTCAGCACAGAGCTACAGCTGTAATTAGTTGTGATAGCAAAAAATTTCATTTGCATATGTAAGAACTTAATTTGTGGTATACTAATTATCATCCATTCTTAGGCCAGAATCACAAAGGTATTCAGATGCCTAAGTTATGGGTTTTTGACACCTTCTTAGGTACATTCTTTGACTTTAGCTGCCAATATCTTAAAAAACAGAATTTGGTATCAGTGTCATAAAATGTGCTACAAAAGAGAGATGCATGGAATGCATGCCTTGCATTTCAGGTTGTCTCTGTGCTTGATTTGGGACACAGTATTGGAGGTTGGGGTTTTTGGTTTGATTTGGGTATTTTTGTAAGAGAGCAGTTGCTGTACTTTCGGCAGGGGTCCCTTCTGCTCTAAGTCATGGCCTTTACCTGCACATATAAATATCTTTATTTCACAGAAGTTGGGTTTTTTTTCACATTTCAGGCTCCCTCCTCCTGCTTCTGCTTTAGATTTTAATCTGTTTCAGAACCTCTATTCCCTGTGATTATGTATTTTGTTCAACTGCCTTAATAAGACAAGAATCAAGAGGAAATCAACAGCTGCATATTTCTTATATTCCAGAAGCCCCAGTCAAACCATGTCTGGACTTTGACACTTGAATGTATTGATGTGTTTGGATTAAATCATAATTATAGACAGCAGGGCAAGCAAAGAAAGTTTAATTAACCAATTCCTGCCTTCCCTGCTTGACCTGAAACCTGCTGAAGTCAGTGGGAATCCACAAAGTCTCCATCCAAAATCTCTCAGAGGCACAAAACTGCCCATTAAAACCAGTAACAGCTGTTTTTGTCTCAGCCTTTGTAATTTCTTCACTGAGCCAAAAGGCAGACTGGAACACCAGGCAACAGGTTTTACTTACAGATTTTAAAAGTTTTATGACAGAAAATGGAAACATCTATCAATAAATTACAAACCTAAAGATAATTATTAAGTTCAGAGCAGATATAATTTTTTTTTTTCATGGCTCATTAATTTACTTACAAGTCATTCCAGCTTTCTGGATTTAACACTGTGAGGAATTCACCAAATATTTAAACAAATAAATATCATATACATACATCAGTTTGGCATTTCACTGTTCCATCTGGCCTCTGCTTTTGGTTGGTAGGAAAAACAAACCTGATCTGTTGAGAGACTAATGAATATCTACTTATGGCTGTTACTTACTGGAATTATATCAACCAGATAATTCTGTAATTAAATTCTCTTTCTGTTTCTAAAAGTATTTCTTAATCACTGTATTTCCAAACAATTCTTATTGAGATAAAAATTAATTGGAAATCATATCACACCAATTCAGCTTATCATTTTTAATGAGAGTTTCACCTGCTAAAGACAAAAATAATTTTGGTACATTTTATTTGTTTTCAAGGCATGCTCATGCATTAAATGGGAGCAAAAGCAAAGATCATTAATCTGTAGTGTGAATTTGTATTGCCAACTGTTTAGCTCTTCATAAGTTAATTAAAACAGTTTCAAGATTTTAGTTTTAGTGTAGTTTAAATAGTGACAAATTTAAAAGAAATAAAGAGGCTGCTAATTAGTTTGTGACAATGGTTACATGCCTGGTTCATTGCAAGCAATTGAGAAAACAACTTCTGATTTTTGTACATTGCTCTTTAGGCAGTATTTATTGCACATGTTGCACAAATAGAATGTTAGAGAAACTGACCACGAGATACATAAGTAAGTGGGTTGTTTTACCAGAAATAGAAGATCTCCAACTGGTTTAGATATTCAAAATATTTTTAGAGACTTCTTTGAACAACTTTTGAAAGTTCATACATGTTCTATGACAGTTATAAAGATGCAAATTGCTGGAAAAATAATTTTATAATGAAAACATGAATACTCCTCTATTACAAACAAGAGACTTAATAACAAAGAGAAGTTGCATGCCTAAAGATGTCCTTCTAGTACATGCAGCCTTGAGGCCAAATATTCTCATTGTATTTTGCCACAACGTGGAAGTGTAATTTTGGGCTCTAAGGATGTGATCTACTCTGCTGACTGTAAAGTTTTGATGCTGCTTTAAGGTGCAATCACTCTAAAACTTGAAGTCCAGGATGACTCTCCCTTGCTGTAAAGAGGGAGATACTGCCAGTCTGTGGAGTGTTAGAAGCTGGAAAATCCATGAAAACCTCACAAAACCCTGTCTGCTCAGCATGGCTGCTGCTGAGCCCTCATGTATCACAGGAATTTGCTCTGCAGGCAGGATTTCTGGATGTATTGCAAGCTGTACAGGTGGGTGTGTACATATTGTCTGTGTCATGATTGCTGCTAAGTTGCCTGACTGGGGCTCCTGCCAAATAAGCAAACTTTCATTCACCACAACCTGGTTTTCAGATTTAGGGTAAAAAAATGTCAAGGGCAATGTTCTCTCCAGTAACCTTTTCAGTTTCACCTGAAACCTTTAAGCACTTTTCACTACTCTGCAGGCACAAAACGCTGCACTGGGTGCACAAGCTGAACTCACAGCATACAAAGGCTCAGCAGTGCCACTGCCTGCAGCCTGACAGAAATCCACAGGACTCAGAGGGGGGTCTCCATTGACATTTCTTCACCATTATTTTCATTGTACTCCAGCAGTGTCTAAGTGTCGATTCAGAGCCCAGGCGGTTCCTGCAGTCTGTCTTCGCATATTTATAACATGCAACTGACTATTCTTTGTCTATGTGTTTCTAGAAATCTGAGAAGGTCCTTGACACCAAAAACAGGTGCTGAGCACACTCCAGATAAGTCTACATCACTGAAACCGTACTCTCTTACAGACTGTGCCAAAGCTGGACTGAACAATGCACTTGTTACAAAGGGAAATGTTTGAATGGGCATGGTTTGGGTTGCTCCATCACTCTGAGTTTGGGGTTGTCTTCACACTGCCTCCATCATATTTGGTGATTATACCTGCAGACATTGTGTTTTCCTCACAGTAGGGCTATTAACTGGCTAGCAGTTATTCTGTGCTGAAGGTCACTTCATCAGTCTTGAGCTAAAATAATATCTTGGATATTGGACAGTCTCTTTGCTGCTTCATAAATTAGCAAGTCTAGGCAGCAGGACTGCTTTTGGCAGAATTTTCCATAAATCTAACACAGCTGGAAGTACAACTCTTCATATTCATTCTCATTACTACTATGAGCTTCCTCATTCTTAGCCGAAAGGACATATTTAGTTGAATATTTCGCTCCAGTTTGCAACAGGCTAAAATTTTTCTTCAGATGTGCCCAAAATTTACAGAGAATAATAATCTGACATGTATGATCTTGAAGAATCTAATCTTTTTATCAGTGATAAAATGTGGCTCTGAGCACAAAATCCTTTCCTGCATGAGATTTTCTTGTAAGCTTCACCAGCGATATTGGACACTTGGAAACATTTGAGGAGCAGCTTGACCTTGTTGCATTCAAGCTGTGCTCACTGGATTTGAATGAAAATCTGCTTAGTATTTCACTTACCCGCTTTGAAATTCTACCATGCCTATCAGTGTTTGGGTTGTTCAGGGGCAATAGCACTGCGAGTTTGACTCTGGGTTCAAAGCCGACATGGTGTAAATTCATCATCTTTTTATTGTGGGAGTTAAAGGCTGAATGATGGATTTTGTGAGCTGCACAAAATTTTAGGAGTTTTGGGATGCACTGAACTGTCAGAAGATCTACATCGAGCGTGCTCAGACAAGTCTGGTTTCAAAGTATCTGGAGTGTTTCTCCTCCAGCAGGGTGAGATGTTGACTTGTATCGCTTTCTCCTGCAGAATCAGGACACTCCTGCTCACCCTCTTCTTTTACTTAAGCAGATGGGATCAGCACTACTCATCCAGACAGTTCCTAAATCAACGGAACAGAGGATTAACAGCGTATGGATCATGCCCCCTCCTCAGACCTGGCATCTCCTGAGCAGTATATATAGCCCTGGATTTATTCCATATTCTTCCATTTATCATTATTCCTGCCTGAACTGTGGCAGCTGCTTTACCATTTTATCAAAAGCATTTCCTATTGGGTAACTGAAATAAAGCAAGCAAAGAATGAAAAGAAAAGCAGAAAACTCCCACCACTGAAAAGACACGGAGGTATTTTTAAAGTCACATTGAATATCCAGGAAGTAACCTGGGAGAGAAAAGGATGCAAAAGCTTGTTTGTGCCCTGGGTGAGGTGGAACAATGTACAATATGTCACAGTCTCTTACATTGTTTCTCAGTTCATTACTATAACCTGAAAAATAGGAACAAAAATTACAAGTTCATGCTTACATACTCTGCTCTGGTAAAGCTGTTTCTGAAGATGGAATTCTTTGGGGTAACTTAGTTTGCTTAAGATAATTTCAAAATGTGTTGGGCCCAATTTAAGAATGGATCACTTTAAATATGAAATTAGCCCTCATGTTCAGGGACAAGTAATCTACCTTCTGTGTATTAATGTGTTATAAATTACTGAATTTCCTAAAATGCAATTGATTCTATACAAAGGAGAAAATGTCTGTAAGAAGAATCTGCTGTTGTAGGTGTTTCTGCTTTGACGGTGATTTTTGCTGGTGTTGTAAGTCCAGAAGTTGTAACATAGGAAGTTGTAACACACCGAAAGTCTTTATTCATAATGTCTAATTTCTTGTACACTGTCTGTGTGTAACTGCACATGAGACTGGAGAAATGCTTACTCAAGCAGAGTCCATGCTTCAAACTACTTTTTTTTATTAATATTTTTTTTATTGCTAGCTCTTATATTTGCTAAGCAATGCCAATTAACTCTTACTCAAAATACCATTCCCTCAAATAAAACTGCCTCTATACGCAGTTGTGCCACACAGCTTGGGACACTGCATTTGCCACATGATTCACCCAGGAAAGGCTCCTGTCTGCACTGGATCCGTGCAGGTGCATTAACCTTCCCATGTCAACCTATGTCTAATTAGTCTTAATGTCTAGAAATTTCCATTTGGTGTTAACAGTGTTCTCCCACCATGGTAACCAGCAATCTAAGAGCACACCTGGTCTCATACAGATGAGGCAGACTTTCAATCAAAATCCTGGCAGCTGTTTGGTACATAGTAAGTGTTGTGCCTCCTTTATCTTCTTCTGTATTAAAACAGGGGGACATGAAATGAAACTGAAATATAAATTTGCCCTTCCAGTGTCTTCCCCAAGTCTGCTAAACCAGTGATATCCCTACTGGCTTTGAACTGAGCTTCTGAGACCAGAGTCTTTGATATGATCCTTGCCCTCTCAGTCACGCTGCTTCCTAGAGGAGTCCGTGTCCCTGATCTGCTGCCAGCCGGATTGCTATTTTTTCTTCAGCATGTTACTGAGGGGAGAAGTGACATTATGCTGTTTGCAGTGGGATTTTCTCCCCCACCCACCTTTTAAAATTAATTATTAAATTCGATGCCAGGGACAAATTATTCTTGGGAGCTGAAAAACTGTGATCTTTCTAATAGGCTTGGATTATTTCCAGCTGGTTTTAAGCACCTTTCTCCATTAGCTGGAGAGGTGATTAGCATGAAGAGCCTCCTGAATGAAGTGTGTTTTTAGCATCTAAAGTTAGCTCTGGAGAGCAGGGCAGCCGAGCCCGGCGCCAGGCCTGTAGCAGTAGCTTGGCTGTGCCCTCAGCCCATCGCCTTCTCGCGAGGGAATCGCCTGTATTCCCTGTTTCAGTAAAGCCAGGACATCTCTGCCCGCACACTGTGTCACACTGGGTCACCTGTGGGAAGTGCCGAGGGGAGCCTATCCTAGGGACAAGAAATCGGGATTAGGAACGCTGCGGAGCTGAGCCCCAGCCCTGCACCGCTCTGCTGGCTCATGCATTCTCCTTTATTCACAGAATCACGGAACCAACTGGGTTGGAAAAGATTTCCGAGATTATCGAGTCCAACCCGTGACCCAACACCACCTTGTAAGTTAGAGCATGGAACCAAGCGGCACATGCAATCTTTCGGTAAACACCTCCAGGAACGGCGGCTCCAACACCTCCCTGGACAGCCCATTCCAATGTCTAATCACCCTTTCTCTGAAGAAACTCTTCCAAATGTCCAACCTAAACCTCCCGCGGAGCAGCTCGAGGCCGTTTCCTCTGGTCCTGTCGCTGGCTCCCTGGGAGCTCCCTGACCCCACCCGGCTGCACCCTCCTGTCAGGGAGTTGCAGAGAGCGATAAGGTCCCCCCCTGAGCCTCGTTTTCCCCAGGCTGAGCCCTCCCAGCTCCCTCAGCCGCTCCTCACTGGACTGGTGTCCAGCCCCCTCCCCAGCTCCGTTGCCCTTCTTTGCACTCGACTGCCGTAACTCGATGCCGACACGGCAGCGCTGGCCGAGCCCCGACCGAGAGCCGCCCGTGCTGTTCCAGGTCACTCCCTCGGAAGCGAACAAGCTCCAGGCAGCGCCCGGAGAACGCGGCGGTGCCGCGGCTGCGCCTCCTCGAGCGACGCCGGCTGAGGCGGCGCTACCGGGCCCGTGACACCCCGGGTTCGGCCCCCGCGCTGTGCGCTCCGGGCTGGGGCCCGCGGGGCCGCAGCGCCCTCTCCCGGCAGCACTGCCGCGGGCACGGGCCGCCGCTGCCGAGCCGGGCACGATTCTCGTGGGGAAAATCTGTGTAATTTGCGCTGTGTGCCTTAATTACGCTCTCTTTAATTAGTCTCTGTTTATCAACTAGAGACGGGCCCGCGAATAGGGCGGGCAGCGCCGCCGTCGCTCAGCGCAGTCCTCCCGCCCGCCGGGGGCGCTGCGGCCGCCGGGTCCCGCCCTGTGCCGTTGCCCGAGCGGCGGTTCCCGTTCCGGGCGAGGCGGCGGCGTTGGCGCTGGGATGGATCGGGAGCTGCTCCGACAGGCGCTGAGCCACCACGGCCCCGCGCTGCTGTCGCTGCTCCGCGCCGAGCAGCACGACAACCCCGACTTCCGCGGGCTGCTGCCGCCGCCCGGGGCCGCCCCGGAGCCGCCCCGCGGGGCCCCGCCGGCCGCCTGGTGAGGGGCGCCGGGGCAGCGGCCGGGCGGGCCGTGAGGGGCCGCGGGGCGCGACTCACCGCGTTCTCCTTCCCCCAGGAAAGAGAGGGCGAGCATCGACACCGAGATAAAGCGCTTCATCGCCAAGAAGGCGGATCTGCTGTTCGTGCACTCGTGGAAACCCAACGGGCCGATCGAGGACACGATCGAGGAGAATGAGGGTGTGTGAGGTGGGGGGGTCACTATGTAAGGGCAGCACTTGACTTAGCGGTACCTTTAAAAACAGACTGAAATTTTTTCCTATTGATTTTTATAGGTTGTGTGCAGTCTTCCTGTTAGCACAAAAATATTTTCGCGTGTTTTGTTGTCAAATATTTTGTGATCTCAGGATGTCGCTTGGACCTTTTGTAACTGGCTGTGCTCTTGTTGCAGAGTGTTACGCTGTCATGCCACCCCTGGAGAGGTTCATGGAGGTGCCCAGGGAGGAGAGGAGAGAGTTGTTCTTCCGCGACATCGAGCGTGGCGATATCGTGATTGGGAGGATTACCTCTATCCGTGAATTTGGCTTTTTCATGGTGTTGATTTGTCTGGGAAGTGGTGTCATACGGGAAATTGCAGATTTGGAAATCACTGTAAGATACAGTTTTGGTCAGTACTTCATTTTTGATGTGTATTAGTTGCCTCTTTCATCTCTTAACGGAGTGGAACGTGTAAAGGTGAAACAGCTTTGGGATG
Organism: Corvus hawaiiensis; assembly: GCF_020740725.1. NCBI lineage: Eukaryota > Metazoa > Chordata > Aves > Passeriformes > Corvidae > Corvus > Corvus hawaiiensis. Next base: position 21,303,032 of record NC_063222.1, on the reverse strand, counting down.
ATGAGTAGAATCTGACTTTGTGGGCAGCTGGTGATAGTTCGCTCAGCTAGTGAACACATCTTGCTATGACCCACACTATTGGGTTGAAAAGTTCATAGTTTGTGGTTGCATGAATTTTTACTTGAACCAAGCCATATTTTAAGAATCACAGTTCTGATGTGCATTAAGCTTAAAATAATGTTTTCTGGCTTGATCTTGGGGAGCAAGAAAACCCCAACCTTTTGGCTTCACGTGTAATATTCCTGCTCTGTTCTGTTGCAGGCCCTGTGTCCTGTGAGGGATGTGCCTCCTCAAAGCAACCATGGAGATCCTCTGTCTTACTATCAAACTGGAGACCTTATTCGAGGTGAGTAGCTGCAGAAGTTATCAGGAATTGGTTGTTTAGGGTTTGAGCCCTTTCTGTAATTTTATCCTCCCCTTTATTATTTCTGCAGCTGCGCTCAAGGACGTCGACCGTTACCACGAGAAGCTTGCAGTGTCGCTTTACAGCTCGGCTCTTCCACCCAAACTTTCCAGCACAAAACTGGGCGTGATCACTTCTGATGACTTCCCACTGCATTATAAGTAAGGATGTGCTGCTTGGCTGCACTTGCTGGGTGCAGTCAGGGTGTCTGAAGAGCATCTGTGACAGGCTGGCTGTTCCTTAAACTCGTCAGTGGGGTTTCTGATTTAATTGGATGATCACATCCTCCTTGTTGTTCTTCTCTTTAGCATACTTGTGTCTGGATATGTAGGTGTGGTTGGCTTTTTAGCTTCTTTCCAAAACTATAAGGAAAGGAAAAGGCAGAGTGAGATACCTGTTGCTTTTGGACTGTGTTAATAAACAAATAAAAAAAACCCCCAAACCTTGGGAGACTGGAATAGGAATTCTTAACATTTTAAAATTCCCTTTAGAAGATGGGGACACAGCTATCTCTGTAATATTTGTAATGTTTTTGTATGTCCTGGAGATACCGAGGTGGGTGCCCACATAGGTTTCAGAAACTCATTTGGGGTAAAGGACATAAGGGTAGGTAAATAGCAGGAAAATATGTGCCTGTAGAAGAGAACAGTTTGTGAGCAGTAATACAGATACTGTATAGGCACTTTTGTTCTAAACATATGCATGATGAAATAGGGTATGGAGCCTGAGGTCTCATTTGTGTACATTGGTGCTGTTTTTAAGGCGAAGCCTGGAAGTTGCCAACACAGGAGAGACATTCGAAGAGGTTTTGCATCGTTCGCCAGGATTTGCTAATCCATCATTAGTTGAATATTTAGCAGAAAAACTGGGACTAAGTGAGTCAAATCCACCGTCTTTGCTGAGAAGTCTTCAAATGTAAGTGATTTTTACATTGTTCCTCTCCTGTAGCTCTGTGGAGATTATTCTAATCCATTGAAATAGACTTGTGAGTGGGAATCCTAGACCACTTAAACCTTTTACGTTTTGACTTGCATGACTGCAGTGTACATGTCCTTAAATATTTAAAAGCAAACTCCTCTAGAGTAAGAAATTTGCATTTGAAATCCTATTGCTCTGAATAAGTGTTCCGGTTTGGCCAAATTTAGAAATATATCCTCTGAGAGAAGGCACAACCATCCCTCCCCCACCAGGTTCGGGAAAAGATAGATTTTCCTCGAAGGAAAGTGAAGGAGATAAAACTATTTATTTACCAAACACATGGGAAAAGGAAAATAATGCTAAATAATAAAATCTCTCGCTGTGGAAAAAAAGCCTGGGAAAAGTGTTCGAGTCCTCCCTTTGGTCTCCTCGGAGCTGGGGCGTGGCCCAGGGCCAGGCCCTCTGTGCCCAGTGGAAAGTCCTCCCAATGTGCTCTGATGTTGAAGCAGTCCAGTAGAAAAGGGAGAAAATCCAAAATTCCAGGGAAGGAAAAGGAAAGTTCAACTCTCAGTCTCTCTCTGGAGAAAAAGAAACTGAACCACTGGCCAAAAGCTGACTGGAAAGCAGCAAACCGGGTGCCTCCTCCCTCCCGTGCCACAGCTGGGGAAAAAAAGTTGCTATCTCTCTGTGACCTTGAACAAGCTGCAAACTGCTTTGAAAAAGTTTTGCTCAGTTTTTTCCTTCCCCCTCTCAGACTCAGTTTAGAGGCATAAAAAGGCACAAAGTTAATTTCTGGGCATAGGGCAGTGACATGGGATACACATCATAAAGTCACCCCAAGACAATAAGCAACACACCTTAACCACATGCAATGTTTGATATCAGATGCTTAAGGAATGTACTGTGTAGCTTGTCAGCTTCGGTGGATTGAAATGCAAGATGTTTAGGTTTTAATGTCTTCTGACAGATGTTTATTCACAATGTTTATTTTAGTAATAGGTTTGACCCCTTTTGTAAAATGGAGTCAAATAAATGGAATGATGTTACGAGCCCTACTTATATTAAGCCCAAAGCAGGTGTGGACTTTGTAGTTTTTGTTAAATCTACTGCAGTTGTTCTGGTTCAGTTCAACACTTCTAGAATGGTTTGGGAAAAACTGGTTTCAGAAATATGAAAGAACAGACCTGACTGAGGGAGAGCAGTACGGCATGTACAAATAATATTTCAGCTTATTTCAATTGCACTTCAGTACTGTAAGCTTAACTTTGTAGACTCAGCCAGCCAGCTTGATGTTTTTATTTGTTTATTCCTTAAAGTAAAAATTTCAGTGAAGAAGATTTTGCCCCTGCCTTGAGGAAAAAGCAGTCTGCATCTTGGGCCTTGAAATGGTATGTGATATTTCTTGTCAGAGCTTGTTCCTAGGTTGGATAGGGTTACAGGTTCTATTTCTTCAAAGTAAACACCCATTGAAACAGTTTTTCTACTGCATGTGTAGCGATGTAACCAGGATCTTACTGAAGGTAAACCTATCTGCCAAGTGGGAATGTGACAAAGTCCTGAGATCCAGTTCCAAAATGTGTGTCAGGTTTAAGGGACAAGTTCTTAGAATATTTATAATATCCTGACCCATTCTAGAGTTGAGGGCAAGGTTTGTGATAACACCAAGTACACAATTTTCTGTTTTATAATTTGAGTGTTGAATGACCTCATACTCATAAAGTCATTTAAGCCTCAAACTGTAGATGCAACAAGTGCACTTGCTGTCTTTGGAAAGTTAAATGGAACGGCAGCCCTGGATATTTGCTGTTGCTTTTACACTGTGCAGTGTATTTGCAACATTGATTAATTGCAGAAAAGGTTGCTTATAATGTTAAGTTAAATTTTAATTTTTAAAAAAAGTCTATAATGAACTGTTCTGAAAATCAATTTACATCAATTCTCTTCTAGTAAGTTAATCTCTTGGAAAATGTGCGAGAAATGTTCAGGTAATATGAAATGTAAAACCTCAGGATATTTGTGTGAGATGAGCTGGTTTCAGTGTGCACCATCTGCCCATGTCACCTTGTGCCGTCGCTCTAATGGGGATTTTTAGCTTTGGACATAATTAAGCCTGTTCAAGGTTAATGGTGGTAGGTCACTCATAAGTTTGTGCAGAAAATTGCTTAAACAATAATTCCATAAATGAAAAACAATGTAACATAGTGGCACTGTCTGCAGAAATGCTCTCGAGTGCCTTAAGGTTTTGGATTAAAGATAATACATTTTTGTGGAATTAGGTCACCTAATTGAAATGCCAGTGTAAAATACACAATAACAAGGTCAGGTTTTATTACCTGTCCCTTGTTTGGAATCATAATTTGTGAGTAACAGAACAATCTGCATAAACTAACTGTACATATATATTCTAAATATTTTTTATCCAGTGTGAAGGCTGGGGTGGATTATTTTAAGGTTGGGCGCCACGTGGAAGCCATGAATGAGTACAACAAGGCTTTGGAAATTGATCCACAAAATGTTGAAGCTTTGGTAGCACGTGGAGCTCTGTAAGTCTGCTTGTTTCATTGTTTATTCCACTTTGTGAAAGAGAAACATCACTGTTTCACATGCAATTTTTGTTGTTCTAGATATGCAACAAAAGGAAGTCTCAACAAAGCCATAGGGGATTTTGAAATTGCTTTAGAAAATTGTCCTACCCACAGAAATGCAAGGAAATACCTGTGTCAGACCCTTGTGGAAAGAGGCGGGCAGTAAGTGTTGGAGTTGTGGGTTTGGTTGGTTGTTAACAAGTTTTCTCATAGTATTTTTTTTAATACCATTCTAGTGAGGACACAGAATGGCATCTTTCCTTCCTGGCTATGTGTTTAAAGAAAAAAAAGAAGTCCTTGGAAATATCCCTCTTGTGTAATTGGTTTACACTTTGTCCTCTGTCCCAGTTAAAAGCCTGGCAAAATATTTGAGATTTAATCCTCGATATCCTTTTTAGTCCTTGATACCCTTTCACTGGTAGGATATCAGGCTTGCATAAAGTCCTGTGAATTGTTTGAATATATTCCAAAAAGTTTAGGATTGTTTGTTTGTTTTTTTAAAAACGTTTTGTAACAAAATGATGTTCCATTACTCTGCTGAAATACTGATGAACCACTCTAATGCAAAATTTTAATTTTGAATATTTAGGGAATAGGTTTCTTTTATGCCCTGTGTTAAGAAGAGAGAATATTTTTGAAACTGGAATTGACATTTCAAAGAATAGAGTTACAGGTCAGGATTAGGAGATGATAAGGTCAGAAATACTGTTTTGTGTTGTTAGTGAGGTGAGCTGAGATGATAGAGGGGGTCTCAGAGGGATGCAGTGGTGGTGTCACAGTGCAAATAAGAAATACTGGCAAATAAGACAGCCCTAAAATAAGAAAAAGCTGTCAAAATCTGTGTCCTAACTGTATATGAATTATCACTTGAATTTTAGGTTGGAAGAGGAAGAGAAACTGCTAAATGCTGAAAGTTATTACAAAAAAGCCTTAAGCTTGGATGAGACTTTTCAGGAAGCAGAAGAGGCCTTAACAAAACTCCGTAAGCACATGCAGGTGATTCTTTACTTTCTTTTCATATGGTGCTCTCAGTGACAATAAGTGAACATCAAAAGTCGTATTAAATCCTTTGAACAGGAAGGGGTTAAATTGATGGTTTGTCTTATTCTCTGCTTCCCTACTCCACAGTAAATTTTTCTAGTGAGCATTATGGCTGTACCTACCAGAAGAAAGGTACCTCTTGGTGACTCCACTGTTTCGGGATAGTAAAGAAATGCCAGACAGTGGAGACAGGGAAAGAGAAAAGCAGGATAAGAATATCCCATCACACAGTGTTATTAATGAGGTTAACTTAAAACATTCTATGAGTACAAATGTTCAAAATGTAAAACACTTCCACGAGCCAAAGAAACATTGTTACCATAGTCGGGCCAGACCCTTGGTCCTTGGGGTAGTTACAGAGAGTAATGCCAGGCAAAGCTGAGGCACAGGGAGCTCACATGAGAGGGAAATTGAAAGGTAATTTAAAGGAAAACAGCAGGAGGTGGAGGGTGGGTGGGCAGACAGTTTGAATATCTCAGCTTTCTCCTCTGCTGTCTGGTGGTTTTTTTCTCTCTTCCCTTGCACGCAGCATGTTTCCCAGGTGAGCCTGCTGGGTCTCTGTGCTAATCTGAGTTGTCATCTTTTCCCTTTTATTTACCTCCTTTGCTTGTGTTGTCTTCCAGAGTGAGTCAGAGTAAAATAGAGCACTGAGGAACAGGCTTGTGTTGTTCTGTGCTTCTGCATGTGAGGATGTACACAGGCTGGGGTAGATGGCCTTAGTCAGCAGTTCTTCAGTTGGTGGAGCCATAATGCTGACAGGATGTGTGGAAACAAGGGGGAAGAGGAGATAGGACAATCTTCATAAAACTGAACTACACCAGAGATAAAGATGTGTATGTTATTTGAGCAGTACCTGCATTTGGCTGCTTTAGAAGGAGGTGTCAGTTAAAATGATGAAGAATATTCCCAGCAAGTAGGAGATAAATGTTACTCTTTTGACATTCTCCTGCAGTCATTGATGCAGCAGATAAAGAACATGACAGCTGTTGTTTGTTGCTATGCATGGCCTTGGCTGCAGTGAAGGGTTTCCTTTATTACAGCTGTTAAGACAGATGCTGACTTTTCAAAACTATAATCAGACTTTCTGCTCAATCTGGATAGAGCTACTCTGTAAGGCTGTAAGTGGCAGAAGTCTGATCTCTTATGGACTTAAGTAGTTTAAGGATTATTTATCTGCTTAGATGCTCTCCTGCATTTACCTGTAACTTAGTACATAAGTCTGCTACTGTCCCTGCTGTGTAGAATGGCTGAAACAACTCTGTGGTGTGTTTTCCTGTAATACTGATTATGTGTTTTTCTCCAATGCATTTTCCTCTGAACGGAACTGTTGTTGCTGTGTCTGCCGTCTGGTGCTGCTCATCACCACCAAACCCCTGGAACTTGATTTCTTACGTAAACTATGCATCAAACTGCTCTGTGAAATTGTTACAAAACGGTTTGTATTCAAACATGGCCAACTTGAATTCATCTTCAACTGGGCTCTGCCATGTTTTTCTTGTAAACTACAATAATGATGACACTTTCTCTCAAACTCTCCTCTGTGTTTCGGTTGTTTGGGGGTTTTTTCCTTATTTTTCTACATGTTGGTAATATTGGGGATTTTTTGCATATTCTATCTACAACTTTTGGGCTCCATGCTTCCTGGTGTGCGGGATCATGGGTACCACTGCAATGACTGGTCAAATATATTTTTTAATGGAATGAAAACTGCAATATGGTCCTTAAATTTAAACCTGACTGTCACAATGGCCAATGCAAAATTCCTGAACAATATTCCTTTTTGGTCTGGGAATCCTGGTAAAACATTCCTGGTGTATACATTTGGATGGGGTTGAATGGGGGGAAAATACCTGTGTTAACATTACTAATGTAATCTTTTTTATGATGCTTGGGTTCAAAAAAGAAATCTTTGGAAATGAGGGAGAAACAAGCTGCCAAAGAAGAGAGACAGAAAGCAAAGAAAATAGAAACAAGCGCAGAAAAATTGCGTAAGCTCTTAAAAGAAGAAAAAAGGTAACTGTTATATTCAGTGTTCTGGTTATGTGGCAATAAGTGCAGATGAGACTGTAAGCAATCCATCTCAACAAGCTGTAAGCTGGGGAGAACTTCTCCCTGGGTAAGCTGCTTTTCCTTCAGAATGATTTTGTGGACAGTGTCCTTTACTGCATATAACCTTTAATGGAGCTGTGTGTGAAAGAGACATTGGTTAAGGAATACTTTGCAGTGTGACATATTTGCAAAGTGTAATGCCATGTGAAACTCGGAAAGATGTCTTTTATTACAAAATATTCAGTGGATTTAATCCTAATTTTTTGATCAAGAAATGATATTTGAAATGGTCAGGCTCAGTTTCTGTTCCCACCTTATAGTCCTACCTGGGGTGTGCAGATTTGCTTTCTTTCAGTTTTTGCCTGACACTGAAGGTTATCTCACAGGTTAATTGTTTTTTTTAGGTTAAAGAAGAAAAGGAAAGTATCGACGTCCTCCTCTTCCTCCTCTTCTTCATCCTCCTCTTCCTCCTCCTCCTCCTCATCATCATCAAGTGATTCATCATCAAATGTATCAGTTTCTTCTTCCTCCTCTTCCTCTGATCACAAGAAACGTAGGAAAAAGCATCGGCATAGATCTGAGTCTGCTCGCAGCTCCAAAAAAAGCTCATCTAGAGCTTCTTCCCATTATAAAGATCAGAATAGGAAAGAGGAGTGGTATTCCCCTCCTGCTGATACCTCTGCTTCCTTTCTTAACCAAAGTTTTGAAGTGGAAAAGCTGCTGGAAAGGCAGGACAGCGTAGCGTGCCCAAAAATGGAGGTAAAAGAGAAAGACAGACCCTGTTCTTTTTCGAGGACTTCAGGTGATGATGAAGACACTTTTGGAGGTAGGTCTGAAGATTCAAGAGATTCTTACAGTAGCTCCAGAAATCAGCCAAGTCATAGCAAAATTGAAAAATATGGTAAACCAGAGAGATTTTTCTCCAGTTGGAGGGGTTCTTCAGGTTCGTATCATAAGTCAGATTATAAACCCAGGATGCATTATTACAGGAGATTTGAAAGGGATGGAGAGTGGAGAAGAGAGCAGTTTAAGAGACATGGCTCAGGTCAAGACAGGTATTACATGTCCCCTGGGTCTGACTATTCTGGCAGGTCAGGGGGCAAGTACAGGTCATATTCTAGCAGCTGCTCACATGAAGGTGACAAAGGTTATGATAGTGACAGGCACCATAAAAATGAAAGTGAGTCTAAGAATAGAAAAAGAAGTTATGAAGAGACTGACAAAACAAAGGAACCAGATGAAGAAATGTCTTTAAATGGTACAGAACAAGCAGAAAGCAGTGTTAAAAGAAACCTGCCTCAGAACTTAGTTAACATATTCAATCAGATAGCTGAGTTTGAGAGGGAAAAAGGAAGTAAGCAGAAGAAACAGTGAAGTACCTGAGAATACACTACTTGGATGAGTGTAGTTATGTGAACTTTTAACTTAGTATCGAGTGAGGAAATACACACAAAGAGTGAGAGAAAGGCAGAATTTTTTCTGTATTCCGAATGTGAAAGAATTCTAAAAGATCATATGGTGGAAAGAGATGGAAGAATATCTTACATAAAATATCAGTTATTATTTAAGATACAGATTTCCTGTGCTCTTAATTTGAGGTGTTCCTGTACAATATTGTGTCTGATGGGCTGAAATCCCTTGATACCTCTGGGTGTAGTTTAGCTGTGCTCACATCAAATACGCACTTTAACAACAGATGGGCTTGGTTTTTCTTGTCCCTGGGGTACAATTGACTGTTGATATTTTTCTATCAGACTTAACTTCCAGCTAGGATAACTGAATGAAGTCATGTGCCATCAATGTATATAGCCCATTTGGTCATTAAATTTTCTTAATTTTTCTTAATTTTTTGTGTCTGAGTTTTTGTGAATTTTGCTGGGATGTTTCATCCTGCTGCACTGTTGCATGTGCTGTCTACTCCATGGAATCCTGCCCTGTCTGTGAAGGCAAGTGTATTGCATGTTCTCTAAGAGTAATGTAAAAAAACCCAACTTGAAGTAGAAGAGCAACTTTTACAACAGTGTTTATTGCCTAGGTAAGCTCAAGTGTGAACCCTTGGTTTGAGCTTTGGTGGGGATTTACTTTATAAGCGCTGGGAGGCAGCAGTTGCGTTGCTGAAGAAAAGGTTACACAGTTTACAGGGAGACCTGCAAAGGTGGGTGGCAGAACCACACAATGACAATTGTACTTCAGCTGCAAATTTTCCAGGTAATTCCATGGATACAGGTTAGTTGCAGAAATTAAGAAATCTCAACTAGTGTGGCCTTCAAAAAATGACTTAAGACTTCTTGCGTTTAGAAATCCCGGAGGTGCTGCCTCTGCTGGGTGCCTGTGAGCCAAGAGCTGCTGCTTCCTCAGGGGTGGGGATAGGCAAGGTCAGCTCCACGACTTTGGCTGATGAACCCTGACTAAAGGCTGAAGTTTTTCTACTGGGGAATCTGAAAGAAAAAAATTTAATAATTAGGATACAGAAATCCCTGCATCTAAAACAGAGCTGTCAAGGGTGGCTCACAATGAAGCCACCCAGTAGCCATGGTCGTTCCAGGGGAAAGCCCCTGAAGAGATCTCTGTAGCCATCACCACTAAATGGCTTCAGTAATCCCTGGGAATGCTGGATCATAACTGGGTCAGCATGGTACAGGCTCTATTTGAGCATACATTGAACAGGGGAAGAAGGTACCAGTAAAAGCATCAATATCTTCTCTATTTAATTAGGAAGGGCTGTTCACACTACCAAGTGTAAAACATGGCTCAAAATTGTGCTTTTATAATATCAAACCACTTTTTTTAGTTAGAGCACAGTAAACAAAAGTAAATTTAATTATTCTGTAATTACTGGGTTTTCTAAACTGTGATGGATGCTGAAATAAACTTCCTCATGTGCTAGAAAAATGTAGTAAAAGGACAGAGTAAGGAGAAAGTTTTTATAGAGTCTTCAGCAAGCAGAGACAATTGAGAAGACCTTCAAGAGTGAGGAATTCTTTCAGTTAGGGACTAATTTTGCTGGTTTAAATGTGATCTTAAAATCTCAAAGTAACCCAAGTGTGTTAGAACTTACCTGGTAGGAGGTAGTGAGTTCTGTGGGGACTGAGAAGTTTGACTACCACTAGGAGAAGCAGCTGGAGGAAGCTCTAAATTGAACTAGAAAATTTGGAAAGAAAAAACAAGTTGATCTGATGGTTATATAACAGAATTGGCATATCAGAAGCATTTACAGGGCTTGGGATTTGAAGAGATGTTGAAAGCAGGTGAACACTTTTCTGTTTTACCATATTGTGAGTTGTCCTTGAAAGACTCTAATAGGCTGGAGCTCTCACTCAAGATTTTGGTGGCAGTTAACTGGAAAGCTCACCTTGTCAAAGTACATTTGAAAGGCTGCAGTTAAACCAGGATTTGCTTCTAGAACATCAGCTATCACTTGGTTGACGGTTCTGTTGAAGCCTTTCAGTTCACGAAGATGAATGTCTTTCTCTTCCTGTGTTTCTGTTCCACTCTGAGACTGAATTTCTCTGGATAGTCTGGAACACTTAACACAAATATTTTTAAAGCACTGTTCTTATGAAAATACAACACTTTTTCAGACACCTGCTAAGTTTAACCCACAGAGTTTAACCCACACTACTTACTACCTATCAGTATAAAGTCAGACGTTCTCAGCAATAAACACACAAACCTGTTTTATAACCCTTGCTAGTTTCCGCTTCTGTTCTTCAATGTCTTTCTTCAGCTGCAGAATAAAAGCTTGTTTTTCCTTCTTTTGCTCTTCAAAGAGGGCCTGCTGCTTCTGTACTATGTCAAAGTGTTGTTGCATGCTCTGGAAATTCATTTGAACAGTAGTATTAGTTTATAAAGCAGGTTTGGTATCCTTTCACTTTTTGTATTTGTGGAAGGGTCTGCTGTCATTACTACTTCTAAATATAGCTCAAGCAATTAGTGCTAATGTTAACTCGAAACTTTCTGCTAGTCCAGCTGTTTGGTGGATACAGACCTGGACAAAGCAACTTCCAGGTAATGTACATCACTGTTAAAGGTACTGTTAATGAAATTACAGGTACATGTTTTAAGATGTATCTCATAGTAGCTACAAACTACCCTACCAACTCACCAGTGCAAGCTATACTAAAAAAACCCCAACATGGTTTCCTGTAGGAAAAGAGGGATACCTTTGACTGGAATGAATAAAATCAGCTCCATAAGGGCAACTGGGGTTTTTAATAAATAAATAAATAAATAAATAAATACAATTTTAAAAAAATTAAAAGCCAGGAATGGGTTTGCTGCAATACCTCATTATATCCAGGACTTATTCCCCGATGAAGATCTGTGTCCCTTTTCTTTACCTTAAGAAATAACATCTCTGAAATTAGAGCTATGTCCTGTGGTGGTAGAATAAGCAATAGGAATGATTGTTGACTATAGGCAGTGAGTCAGGGCTTAGAACAATCATGTGGTATGTGACCACATGCCTTTGCTTTCCTCTGCCTAATAATATAACTGAAATGTCACACATCAGAATTAAGTGTTGCTCTTTCTTAAGGTCCAAGTGGGTTTTTGATAACCAGGGGAACCATGAGTCAGTCCTTGCTGTGGAGCCTGAACACAAACTCTTGTTTGCCTGCATTTAGTGCTCAGCCTGCTAAATTACAAGTCAGCTAAATTAATCCTGTTTAACTGAGGTGCCTTCAATGACAGTAAAACTGAATTTGTTCAGTTTCAGTTTTTGTATTATTTTAGAAAAATCCTGTGTGGATTTTAATCTGCAGTAGTGTGTGCGTGCTGCTGCTTTAGTGGCTGCCAGAACAGCAGCTGTCAGTGCATGTGGGAGTCTGAAACTTCTAGCTGTATGTGACTAAACACCTGAAGTTTTGGTGTGATTCAAGAAAACTCAAATAAGCACTCAGTTTTTGAAAGGGGAGGTAGAGCCTTCTAAAAATCATGTCTTAATAAAAGAGTAGAAAAAAAATTGTACGACAATTTCCTATTTTTCCTCTAGGATGACTTGCATGGATTTACCTACATGCTGCAGTCTTGTCTGACTGGAACTTTACTTGTATTTTACCTGGAGGTTTTCCTGAAGTTCCTTGATCTTTCTTTGTTTGTATCTGTATTTTTCATCAGCATCCCTTTTATCCTTTTCTAGTTTCAATTTTTCCTCAAGTTCCTCACCTGTGATCCCAAACAATGAGGCAGCATTATTGCTGTGTATACAACTAAATTTTCACTTGAAAATAAGTTGCACTTTAAAGTAACTGCATCTCAGAGTATTACTATATTGGTGTTGGCAGTATTTCAGTGCCTCAGGGTTTGAGGGGTTTTTAAATACTCTCTTACTAATTCCAATACACTGTGAAAAAGTAACTGGCTTCATGAGGGAGAACGTTTTAAGAGCTACTAGTTCCAGAGCCAGCAGAGGGCACAAAAGTTAAATAATAAGTATTATTTAGAATTAAGTTCTATTTTCTATCTAATTTCTATTTCACGTACTTTTCAAGGCAGTCCCTGAAACAGAATTTTTGTAGTTTCTGTTCCAGTTTTTAAGTACACACAAGCTGTTTTCCATAGCCATGATTTCTTTTTCAGCTTTGCAGATCTTTGCATCCAAATCATCACCTTCTTGTTGAAGTGCTTCCTTTTCCTGTGCAGCCTGAAAGCAAAACCAGTATTTTAGGTGACTGCAGACATACTGAAAATATTATGATACTTATATAGAAAATATTTATTATACAGCAGTATTTAGGGGTTAAAACCACTTGAACTGAGATTTGGGTGACTAGGGACCTGGAAGGAGGAGTTATTTACAGTACAGAAGTTCTTTGAGGTGTTTCATCCACATGCATTCATTATGGGTACCTGCATCTCCACTTAGGCTCACTTAGTCCTGCCCAGCAGCATCTACACCCTGTACAGAGCAGTCTCTGTGCCTTCCACTGCTGATGTGAATCACAGCATATGCTTCACCTCTGCTTCCTTCACCCATAAAATCCAAGATTTGAGATTGTACATTATATAACCACTGAGAGACTGTCAGAAGTCATTCAGTTTGGGAATCAGTCACTTGTAACTCCTCATTGATCTGACCAATAGATTTAAGAAACAGCCGGCAGGTGAAGTATTTTCTATAGCCCCTGGGAAGATTTGATATGGTGAAAAATCTCCATAGGTGTAGAGGCTATTTTATACGCCCACAGTGACCACATGGCTTCTGCAGAGGGTCTTCTGCTGTCTTGGATCTCACAGTAGCACAAATACCATCATTAAGAAATTTAATTAATATGAACTTCAGAGCAAAGCTCACAGCTAAAAGTGTGTGGCTTTAACAGGAAATCAGAGAATTTGTGGAGATCAAAACTAACAGATTCTTGTTCAAGAACCAGGGTATTGCATTATGGATAAAGACTGATTTTCTCTTTTTTCCAGTGAAAAGCTGAAGTATGCATAGGTAATTGGTAAGTGAAAGGGGAAAGCAGACATTTTTCAAGGTATAAACCCCATATGGTAAAATGAGTATCTGGAAATAACTGACAGTTAGAAAAACTTAAGGTCACATGAGACTCCCAATAAAATTGTTTTCAGTTCATAGTGGATTATCACTTGACCAGTAATTCTTGTGGTTTTGTAAATTAATGAGCACTAAAGCGAAGTTTTCAAACTGCTCAGAATTAAGGCTCCACATAGATTCTTGTGAAACTTCTGTATAATTTAAATAACCAATGGTGTCAGATAATGTAGAACAATTAGACTCTAAGCAGTAGGCAAGGAGGTTGTCCTAGAGCCCAGGGAAATCTATAGCTTAAATAATTGAATTATAATGAATTATGTTGATAAAGTACCTTAATTACATAGTAGGCTTGACTTTTCATCTCCTCTCCTTCAGGTGGCATGGAAAGAGTAAAAATTTCATATCTGCATTTCAGTCTATCAATTTTCCATAGATGATCTTGAAATTCAGCACTGATTTGTTTGGGGAGAAAATAAATGGGTTGAGAAAGTGTTTGTCTGGTAGTGTTTTGTGGGCAGTTCTTGCTGCAGCAGCTTAAATTCCTGTTATTCCAGCAGCCTGTACCAGGAATTGTGCTGCTACTGGTCTTGCTTGCTTTCTGTGTTCTCCCAACCACAAACACCCCTTGTTCTGGTTACCTACGTGACTTTTGCAGTTCTTAATGGAGCCAAATCTGTTTTGACATCCCAGATCACTGCATCCTGGGAGGCTGTGCCACAGTCCTTCCCCACATGTACAGGTCTGGCCCTTCACTCCCAGAGCTGTTCCAGCTGCCCCCTGCTGATGGTACCTTAACATTCCTTACTTCCACAGAGTCTTGATTTGGGGCTGTTTCTGGCTGTGCCTCACACTGATCCAGCAGTGGGAATGCTAAGGTACCATCAGGCACACTAAATCACTCTCGTTGCCGTTGTGTGGGGTATGGTCAGCACGGCAGTTCAGCTGCTGAAGTGTTCACTTTTGGCTGAATCTGGATACTGGGATTTCAGGGCTAAAACCATCCCAGATACTTTGCACTGATTGTTACAAGAGGGAAATGTTATTTCTGTGTTGTTGCTTTATAAGAGGGTGCGTATGTAACGCATGAGATTTAATTTGTTACGTAGGATACATAATGGAAAGCTCATTAGTTAAAAAGAAGAAAAAGCTCAACCAGACAAAACACACCACAAAACAAACCAGTTGTACTGTTTGAATCAAAGAAATTACAGTTTTATCAAGCAGCTGGGAAGTAAACCCTCTTTAAAAGCAACTTTTCCGTTTCATGTACTTTGGCGTGGCTCCAGACACATGGCTTCACATGTCCAGAATAATTTGAAAAAGGCAGTCACATACACACTGTTTACTGTAAAAAGATGTCTGTGACTGAGGTTTCCTCTCAGTTCTGCTGAGGATCCTCACTCACAGCAAGGCCACTGATCTCCTGTTCACCGAGGGGTTAAAGCTGCAGCCTGGGGGGGTCACAGAAGGGGTCTCTTGCTGGCCTCAGCTGTCTTGGTAGATAACTGAGCAAGATTTATTTAATTTTCAATTTCTCTAACGGTGAAGCTGGGTAAAATGCTTCTCTTTTTAGTGTGTCCCCATAAAAAATGTACTCAATGAAAGCTACAAGTTTAATTTCTGTAAGAACAGTTACCTCATGCGATGCCGTTCCTGATCCAACAGTCGTATTTGGGAATCCAGCATTGCCTTATGGATCCTGATTTCCTCAGTTCTTTCTGCTATGGCTTTCTTTAACTCCAATTGTTGTTTTTCCAGTGTTAGAACTTTCTCTGCTTTATTACACAGAGTATTTTGAAGGCGCTTCAGTTCTAGTTTTAAGAGATTATCTTCAACCATCATCTCCTAATAAGTGCCAAATGGTATCAAAATAAGAAATCATTGTTTTAATTAAGATTATTTATAATTTAGTAAGGCAATATTTATTCATTATTTTACCTTTAATATATATACAACTGTAAGACTCCTTTTGCTCTGCATTTAAAAATGTTATCATTTCCTCATTTGCCAACAGTTTAACATGGTGAGTGTGACAGGGGTAGATTGTTTCCTGAATGGTTTTACACAAATTCATCAGACTTTCTAATTCAGGCTGAGTTTTGGGTTATTAGACTTTTCCTTCTACAACTTTTTGAGTTTAGGTGGTTTCAAATAAAATAAGAGGCCTGACAAGGAGCTTTCTGGAACAGTTAATATCTCTCTTGAACCATTAAAACTGTCTTGGAGTAAATTCTAGATTCTGTAGGCTTGCAATTCATGTTACATGTGCAAATTTTGTATACCAAAGCTTATGAAAAGCAGCAAATGGTGAACTTCATTAGCATGGAAGTACTTTAAATCATTCTGTTAAAATCTCGTATGATCCCAAACTTGAGCAATTTTTATCTGAGTACTTTTAGGTCATTAGCTTCTTTTGTTCCCCTGAATTTTATCCTCAAAGAAAAGTTCCATGTTTAGGGAAAGAGTTTTCATTGAAGAGGAAGTGCACCAGTTAAGTCAAAGTCAAAACTCTTTCCCCTGCTACTTAGACTCTGCTTTTTTCTACTATGTTAGTGCTTCCTTAAGGAAGGCTAAAGCTTACTGCAGAAAAAAAAATTGTGCAATAATTGGAGGAGTGGGAACTGTATTTTTCTGCTTATCAAAATGTGAGGAAAGGACTTACACTTTGTTTCTAATTCCTTAAACTGGAATATAAATTGATTCAAACCATCTGTTAGAAAAAAATGCTTAGAGTTTAATAACAATACTGTGCCAAACTTATTACTAGGCATCACAGATTGAGAGTAAAAACTCTGTGTTTTGTAAAGACATCCCTGAACAGTAAATGTATTTTCTATTTTAAAGGTAATTGTTTCTCAGGGGAAAAAACCCCAACATCTCCACTGATCGGGTGGATATTGTGGTATAGCTAATGTGGGATTATACTGATACTTCATCAAACTTTATGCTGTATAGAGAGGAGAAGCAACACTTTGCCTAGTAAGATAATAGTGATGAAGATGACTTCAAAGTTTGGGAAGGAAGTATAAATTAGAAAACTACAGAAAGGGTTCTTATGAATGTAATGATGTAGCACTGTAGAAAGCAGATGACACCCCAAACAAACCAAACTGTACTGTATTAGTAAAGTTGCAAAATAATACTGTACCTGCTTAATGTGTTTTGCTTTTTTTAACTCCTGAAGCGATCTCTCATTGAAAAGAGTTAGTTCTTCTATCTTCACTATCAAACCACTTGCTGTTTCTCTTGTCTTATCAATTGTTCTCTTGGTGATTTGGACATCATTCTGTTTCAAAATAAGTTATATTGAACTTATTTCAGTGAATGTAAATTGCAACAAAAGCTACCAGTTAATTTTAAATGAGAGGTATTTAAGTCCTGGAACCAGGAACCATCATCATGATGCATCCATATGCTGCTCTGCAAACTGCATGGCATGTCCTCATGCAGGGTACTGCACGGCGTCTTTGGACAACTTTAAATGCAACTGTACTTACGAATTTATGAAAAATATAAAAGTAATAGCTTCACAAAACAGCATTCTCCTATTTCTGCATGGGCCAAACGATAAACTCAGACATTTGCAAGCAGTCAGTCTTGATGAAAGCTCAGCTTGTCTTTCCAACATTCAATGCTTGTCTTCATGCTAAGGTGTCTCACTTGGGCAGTAATAATCTATTTTTCTGGAAGCTATAGGGAATATATGAAGTTTTCCACATGGGTTACACAAAGTTCAGATAACCTTTAGTCTAATACCAACTTCTTAATTACTAAGACCCAATCTACTTAATTCACTGAGATTTCTAAATGATACACAGTCAAAATGATGTTCTAAGGAAGTTACCTGAAGTTTCCTGCACAATGACTGTAGAACATCATATGCCTTTTTCTTTTCTTCTAAGGTTTTCTTACGCTCAGCAACTTTTCCTTCCAAAACTTGTTTTTCATCTGAATTAACCTCCCCTTCTAACCGTGACAGCCGTCTCTGTATTTGCTGAATATAAAAATCCTGTTAAAATAAATTTTAAGGGAATTAATAGTCTGAGATAAGCAAAAACCTTGGATCTAAGTGTTGGCTTTAGGACAATCACCCAATTAAGCTATTGTTTTTATAGTAGTTTCTGGCTTATAGACCTCATTAGCAAAATATCTTAGATGACTGATGAGCAGTGATGGTTTGGGGTAATCTTCTAGAAGAGTAACAAAGCACACTCAGCACAGGCTGCTGTAGGGAGGCTTACAATGGAGTTGCCATCTTGTTGCTACCAGTGGATGCTGATATAAAAGAGCAAATTTTCAAAGTGGTGCATAGGAAATATGCACATAATCCAATTAGTAAATAACAGGATTTTGGCATGTACCTCTTGTATTGCTTAAAAAATATACCCTGAGGTGTCTGTGGTTCAGAGGGATCAAAGTAAAGAATGGGTTTTAGGAATTAGTGGGAAAAGCAGCTGATCCAAAAAAATAATGAAAGACCCAAGTACAAAATGTAGGTGATACTTTGGCAAGTTTCAGTAATTTCAATTTTATCTGTACATCTAGAGACAGAAATAAATTCAGTCTTCAAATGATACTGCATAACATTTCCAAAATGGAAAACTGTTACAGATTACAGAATTGAAGCAACGTGCTATCAGTAGACTCAAGAAACAACCATAGTGTGAAAATACATTCACATTTTACCTGGTCATATATTAATCCTTGTTGTTTTAACAGATCTGCATCAAGTTTGCGCAGTCGACTCTTGAGATTTTTAAGTGATTTTTGACCTCCCTCAATTTCTGCCAGAACAATCTTCTCCTTATCCCTCTGCCCTTTTAACTCCTGAGTCTTCTTGAAAAGTAGGTCCTTTAACCTACTCATTTCATTTTCTTTTTCCTGGTGACAGATTGATCATTAAGTAGAAGAAAGAAGTAATTAATCACATCAGAATTGATTTCTGAAAAATTATTTGCTTTTATTAATCATATATAGAAAAAAAATATTACTATCTCCATTAATATGAACATGGAATTTTGTAAGTCTTCAAAATGGTTGGCAAAAAAAGTATTTGACTTTTGAAAGAGAAAGTAATATTTTTTATTCATTTCTTAAAAATCTAATCCTACCCTACAATTACATGACTTTTTTTTCTCAGTTATAGAAAAGCTACTCTTTTCAGCCTTCCAGAAAACTAAATTCCTGTCATTCTTTTCAAAAAACCTCCTTACAGCCTCCAGCATCTGTGAATATTTGAGAAATATAATACAAAGCTTTTCAATGGTTTATTAAATCTTGTAACACTGTGTGTGCACATGTATGTACATGTGTGTTTATCTAAAAACTACACTTTCTAAAATCACTTCCTTTTTCTCAGATGTAAGTTGCCATTAACACCTAAATCAGTGCAGGAAATGAGGTTTTAGTAGGATAAAAGACAATGCCAGACATTTCAGGTAACCTGAAATGGATTGAAAACAATGAAAATTGAGATGATTTCCTTTTTAGAACCCTAATAAGGAAAACAATTTTATTCTTTCCCTCCCTCCTTTCACCTCTCCCACACAAGTAGCCAAAGACCTTCCAAAGCTCAGGCCATTGAGCATGCCAGTTTCCTGTGAGGTACATCCTAAAACAAGTGATGAGATTTCCCTTTCCTGTTCCAAAGGACTCATTTACATTTAGCTCAAGTTTGGTACAGAATTTGAAGATGTACATTTAAATTAATATGCAAAACACCTGAGAACTCGCTTTTCTACATTGATTAATAGTGTGTTTATTCTTGATTTAATATGTATGTAAGCACCTTGCTGGCTTAAATAATGGGGAAAGAATTTAATGCCTTCTCTAGGGGTTTGTAATCACATTGCCCATTCTACCCAGCAGAATTTTTTTGTAGTTGAACTTGCTGTAGGTGCAATTCCAAAGTCAAAACTCAGGATGTAAGAGGCAAGTGTAAGTTTAATATGAAAATATTATGGAGTGTAGCACACGTCAGTGAGCTTTGTATCATGCCTGAACAAAGGAAATTTCTTCAGGAAGCAAACTGGTTTTTAAGCATGTGCTAAATGCTGAGCTGTATTTCTGAAACTAATGACAATGATGAATTCATCCACTGACACTGGATCATGATTTGACCTTCTCCTCATGGTCTTTATTGCATATCTAAATTAATTTATTTAACAGAAATTGTTGGTCTCCCTTTAAGTGAGGTTGTTAACAGAGATAAGACATTCAATAAGCTTCACTGTGCAACAGTGTTTTGCCACAAATTGAAGAGGGAGAAGTACCACAGAACTAGAGAGCAAAAGAGTGACATTTAATCCACATTGTTCCTGTAAATATCTCTTCACAGTAAATTAACAGATGCAGCAAATAGCCATGTGTGTCTAACAGTGATGGAAGGGAGGCTTCTGACTAACACATTACAGACATTGTTCAAGAACAGTTCATCCTAGCTAAAATATTCCCCTGGAGCTGTGGAGCTGCCAAGCTCAATGTCATCTTAGGTTATCCGCCACAGACACGAGTAAAGAAACCCTGCTAAGGCTTCAGCCACCCTGGAAACTGTCTTAAGGGGAAGCAAATGAGGTTTTCATTTTAATGAAATGCTACACCATTAGAAATTGTTTTTAAATTATCTGAAAAGCCAAAACAGTAAAGACTGTGATTTAAGAAACTCTCTATAAAGGAAAGACATCCTGTCACTAGTTTCTGAAAGTATATTTAAAATGTGTGATTAATGCCTGTGGAGTTAAAAAGTTTGAAAAATAACATTCAATCTACTGCAAGGCATTATTTCACATGCATGCTACAGGAAACACAAAACAGGGAAGGAAAAAAAAGAGCATACAGTGGTATGCACAAATACAGCTTTGCTGTCAGTTGTGTGGGACACCTGCTGTCACATTAATTTAAACTGGTCATTCTAGAGAAATGAAAGCTTCAGCATATCCAATGCTCAGTTGTCCAGAAAAAGGTAAAAAAATATTTCTGTCATGTTCAGTCAGAAGTAGTGAAAATACTTTAAGAGAATTAGTAGCAAAATGACATAAGAGTATAAGCATTTCCTGAAATGCAGGAAAGTTCTGAAGATTGCATTACAACACTGCATTTATTCAAAAGCCCTTTACAGCTTATCAGATGATAACGAATTTTTATTCCTATACTTAAATTTCCAACCTAAGAAGTGGGTTTTTAGTTTTATAGAAGTATTATTAGGCATGTTAAAAAAATAGTCACCTTATTATAGCTTGTATATGCCACTTCCCAGATCAAAATCTTTATTCACGAAAATGAAATCTGAAGTGAGCCAGTCATTACTTAATAGTCCACAAGTTAGATGTGTCAGAGTATCATGTAGTAGAATTAAATAATGAAGAGCAGACTAGGCCAGCCAAATCTGATTAAAAGATTCCTAAATATTTTTTTAACTGTTTGCCAAAATCACAGCTCTTTGGAGGTTTATAAATTTTGGTGGTGTTTTACTAGAGCCATGAAGTTTTTGGTCGCAGTGTTACTGAAAAGCCATCCTGACAAGAGTCTCACTTTTTAACAACCTTATTGATGGGTATCAGACTCCTGTATTAATATAGTCTGAATTAGCAGGATCACTTATTTTCCTCCAGAGTTTTCTCAGCACAGACATATCCACATGCACATTACTTCAGTGTTTGATGAAATAGCTACATGCCATATTAATACTTTCATTTTAATAGAAAATTCTAAAATTAAAGAGATCATTTCAAAATATAAAGCTTGCAAATACAAATGACTCCTCTATAGAAACCACGAAAAACATTTTTACCTCGACACTTTTTTCTTCTTCTTTCAATATTTCTTCAAACCTCAAAGCTTTCTCTTCTGAACTGAGTGACTCCTCAATCACAAGCTTCAGTTTATCAGAAAGACTTGCATTTTTTTCATTAAGAAGGTGTAATCTAAACAAAATGACATAAGTTAAATGAAAGTTGCCTAGACAATGCTGCCAAAAGGAAGCAGCAAATCTGACTGAGCAGTTGCCTCAGTCTGAACTTCAACCTATGATAAGCAAGGTCCTGATTTTTTTCACACCCTTTAAAAACAAGGATTACCAGGAGTATCTTGCCTAAATTATCCAGTGCCAAAAACTATGCAGGACATGAAGTAACCAGAAAGTTAGAGGCTTCAGTCATCAACATTATTTAAGGTTCTTTGCTATCTCAAGGATTTGACTGTATTACTAATCCTTACCAATTATATCTTTAAAGGTCTGGTTCTTACCTGGCTTTTTTCCCCTGAATTTCTTTCTTCAGATGGGTTACTTGTGTTCTCAACGATTCTAGATCAGAAGCAGTTCTGTTCACAATGGATTTCAAAGCCTGCAGCTAATAAATTACAAAGTCAAGCAACTGAGCTCTTATTTTCTTTGGTACATGTTAAGATATTTAAAATTACATTTTCCTATTTATTGGAAAGCATTCCATTACTTTTAAACAGTGCTCTCCAAATGAGGAGTGCTGAAAATTCTGAGGCACTATAAATTGGCCCAGCCAGTAAATTCAATAGACTAATTTACATAGTATGAGTAGTAGGAGAAAATAATAATTAAGAACATAGAAAGAATTATAGAGGTGTTGTGGGCTGCAATTCTTGTCCAACAGCATCTGTATGAGTGGAACTGTGGTTTTATAGTGCAGAGCTGACTTTGCTGAGGTTCTCTGTGAACGTGGATAACATTACATATCTAATAAACATTTCTATGTCAAACTTTTCTGGACACATAAAATTATTTTGATTAAGACATCACTGTGACAAAAATACACAGATACTTAATTTGGTAAAATATACATGACAGCATATACTTATTAAACAGGATAGGAATACTTTACAATCAGTAGCTCTTTCATCTTCACAGTATCACTTAACAGCATAACTGTGTTCACTTTCACAGATGAAGAAACCTGATCAAGGGCATGTATAGCAAGTTTCTTAGAGGTCACATGTTGTTGGCTGAACTGCCTCCTTCTTTCCTTGTTTCTCACATGCATGCCACAAATGCTCTAATAAGGGGAGACTGTTCTATTATCCCATCATAGAGTATTAATTATGGAAAAACTTCAAGCAAGAATCTCACAGCTTGAGATGAAAACTGACCAATTCTACAAACCCTCAAGCTTGCATGAATTATAAGGTAATCTAATAGCCTATACCTTGTCTGAGCTACCTACAGTTTAATTAGGAGATCAGTCTATGAACCACCTGCTACAGAAAAGCTATTCAAAATTAAGGCAACAGCAGATGCAGGGTTTTTCAAAAAACACCAAGCTTGCTGATTAGGCCAGTGTTACCATTTTCTTGTTAAGAAAAAAACTTACTCAGATAATACAAGTGTATCTCTTCTCAACAGAGCCATGAAACTTGAATTACTTCTTAGAAATACTTCTACAGGCATTTAAGTAATTCAGCAGTGCAGCTCATTCCCAGATTTAAGTGCAGAGTTAAGTATGGACAGGATCAAGCACAGCTTGTTCACAGGGCAGCCCTGTCCTACTGCGTCTTGATTAGAAAGCCATGTGAAAACACTGGGTGTTTTCCCCAGGAACTGTAACCTGACTACAAGGCCCACCAACACACACTTCTGAGAGCACTGACCAGGAATTGTTTGGAATCTGGAAGAGATTTCTCTCATCTTTATGTAATACTGCAGTCTGTGTATGCTAAAAGAAAGAAGCCTCCTGAGGCATCTGACAGTGTTAGACCATTTAAGAGAAAATTAATCCATTTTACACCTACACAACAGAGAATACATTCCAATCTTTTCACCACTCTCAATTACAGGATTAAATTGAGGGTTCAGATCCAAATAAACAGGAGTAGGCTGAGAAAAGCAACATTTTGTTGAATTATTAAGAGTCTAGTATAAAACCTGAGAAAAGGAAATGCTATTCCTGTATTTCCTCCATCTGGTCCTCAGTTATAGTTTCAGTTTGTTTTCCTGAACTCTTTGGTCACCCTTACCTCATCCTGCAGCTGAGTCCTGCGAGTATCCTGAGTCTGGTACTCCTTTCGGAGGTTGTTTGCTTCCCGCTCAGCAGAAGAGATTTTCTTTTCATATTCCATATTATTAACAGTTTCATTTACCAAAAAAGAAGTCTTCTCTCTCAGCAAAAGTTCTTTGTTTCGGATTTCCTGTTTTATCTCTGCAATTAGCTATCAGAATAAAAACACTTTAGATTTTCTTGCATTAGTTGTGTTAGATTAATAAAGGGTACAATCAGAAGATCAATTCCTATTATGATTACTATTTGCCTGAGTTCAGTTATCATTCCTAAAATTACTTTGTTCCATGGATACATCACAGCAAACACTACAACTGTTTTGGACTGGAAACTTCCAAAATATTCCAATAATTTAAAAACAAAAAGACACTGTAAACTCCTATGAAAATAAAATAATTATTGATTGATTGAATTGGGGAAAAAAAGCTAAGCAAAACTTCAGGTAGACTTGAAACAGATGAAATTCAACAGGAAAATTACCAGCATTAGTGATGCTTACTTTACCTGACAGGTTTATAACTATTCAGTGAAAATTGTGCATTTTGAAAGTTCAAGTAAAGCATTAGCTAATCATAAAATTATAGTTTTCATGTTAATTAAAACCAAAAAACCAACAAGCAACAAAACAACCCCAAAACTCAGATATGGATCAGTTACAGCGGTTTTACCAAAGCACAATGATCAATCTCCTGATCTCTTTTTTGCATCTGTTGAATTGCATTCTCCCACTGCCTGATGACTTCTTGCCTTTCTTGATGAACTCTGCGAAAATCTTCAGCTGCTCTGTCAAGCTCCATCTGTTTAAAAGAAAGCACCCCCATGATTTCTGATGTTAAAAATGTCACATATAAACAAGGGATCTCTGAGAACCTTAAGCACAAACCTGAGCTGTCATGGTTTCTGTAAGCTCATTATCCAGAGCTCTGCGCTTCTGATTTGCTTGCATGGTCAACTTTTCTATTTGAAGGGTTAATGCCTAAAATGAAAGGATATGAAAATATTTGAAAATGAAGTATTTGAAAAGAAATAAATCACATCGTATGAATTCTTGAAGCCCTGCTACAATCAGGGGTTGGATTATTGAGGCATCCATTTTATTGTGTTTTAGAGAACAAAAAATTGACAGTGTAGCCTCCCACATTTACAGTCAATACAAATGGCCATAAGAACCAGAGCACAGCAAGGCCAAAGTAACCCTCCACAGTGTGTAAATGTGTGTGGTGTCTGTGGCATACAGCAGTGAGACTGTTTGTGTAAACTAAAGTTTCTGGGTTAAGTATTCAGTGAGTAAAAATCAAATTTCTCCTCACTCTATTTAAAGGCTAAAAAGAATCATAACCAGGGTTACTTATCTCTAAATTAATAATATACTCAGGAACTCACCCTTATAAACTCTGAGCTTTTGACTGGAATCTCTCTTTATACAGATAAATATGTCTATATCTTCCATTATTCCAGGTAGCTATGCTGAAGTTGCTGTACTTTGTTCTCAGCAATATTAACAACTTCAGTTCTAAAGTGAAATCCTACACTATTCATCCATACTTGGTGTGAATTTTTGAATAAATTCCTCTTAATTCAGTGGCAATGTTTTCTAGACTTTACAATCTATCTGTGCACCCTCTGAAAAAAAGTTAAATTTTACCCAGATGAACAAGCAAATTAATGTCTTCAATTATGTTTCTCATTGTTGTAAAACCTATTCTCTCTGAACTTTAAAATGAGCCTCATATGGAATTGCACCGTTGTGCTAAATGGAAACCAGTTTCAAAGCAGTATTGTATAAAATCTTGTCTTCCTTTTCTCTCCCTTGATAACATAACAAGGTCTTCAAGTGATAAAATGGTTCTCCATTTGGTTTCTGAAAATTGCTCTTTGCTACTTACTCCTAGTTTCCCTTCATCTTGCTGTGCATACTTCTGGATTGCACTAGCATCATTATCTGTACGATTTATTTCCTTTATCCAGCTTTCCAGAAGTTCCTCATCACAGTTCATCTGTTGTTTTAAGTTTTCCAGCTTCTTAGTGGTTTTATTTATAGTGTTCTAATAAAATAAGAGAAAATTAGAGGTTCAGTATCAAATGTCTAATATTCGTTGAATAGTAATTGAAGCAACCACTTCAAGCTACTGTAACAATTCTACCCACATCTTGCCCACAGAACTGATAGTTTTCTTTTTTATTAATTGTGGGTTGTACTTGAGGAATGCTATTGGACATCCTGGTCTTAAAGAAGAAACAAGACAGTAGGTTGCCACAAATTTAAAATGCAAATTATTTTAAACAGGAAAGTCAACCTCCGGCAAGATACACCCACGTGCAGGGTATTTGTTCCACACAATAAACTGATCGGGGGCATCAAAAGGTAAAGGTTCTCTCTCACTCATTAAGGCCAAGTTGTTAGACCCTTATCCTACATATCAATTTTCAAATGTGACCTCTTCATGTGATTGTGAACAGACTTCCTGACACAAAAATGAGAGAATCTAGATCCAGCTGAATAGTGTGAATATCTTCATCCTGCTACCCATTCTGAGAGCCTGGAGATTACAAACAGCCTAAATCAGAAGAAAAAGAGCAAATTTTAAAAAATTAAATAATTAATAGAAGGAAAAAGAGACAGTTCCAAACCCAGAAAACCACCTGTGATTGGGTAGCATTAGATTACTTTGTAACTTACATTTTTGATATTGAAATCATGACCCAAGTCATGATTTTACGTAGAGTAGATTTATTTTATGTAGAGAAGATTTGCCACTGACAATTTAATTTTTAAACCATTAAGAAAACACATGTGAGCATTAGAAATACGATGATATGGATGTGTGGCTGTGTATCTGGCATTAAGAACAGAACTCTTTCAATATCTAATTAATATTTGCTAAGTCTTGACCAGTCTATGCAAGGAGATCCTCAGTGTCACTCACCTACACAGGGGAAAGCCCATCCGGATCATCTACTACAGTTTATAAGCTTTAATTTTAATTAGCTATTCTTAACTTATACTACTGTTGCTGTATGTGCAAGTGAGGACAAGCCATAAAATTCAGTAGTATAGGTGTTCTCTTCCAGAAATTTCAAACCTTACTTCTTGAATGTTCTTCTTTTGTCTCAAGGAAGCTATCTCGTCTTTCAGTCGTTTAATGTCGTTTTTGAGACGTCCATATTCTCTCTCAGCAAGGGCTTTAAAGTGATGTTCAGTTTCAATTTCATTCTCTTTGGCTTTGTAAAGAGACTGCAGAATAATAAAGTTCAGTATTTTACAATAAACAAAAGGCATACATCAACAAACCATTTTCTTTACACAAAATCAAATCCCAAGTCAGACATGGAGTGGTTTCACCATGTAAATGAAGGAATTTTCAGAGAAAATTTATTGGTTTGATTTTAATATTTCAAATACATGTATCCTTATGTATACATATATATACCTTGTATCAAGTATCCACAGATCAACATTTTATAGCCCTAAAAATTCAATTCTAAGATTTTTCACTCAAGATTCAGGATCTTAAACTTTCAACATCAAAATCTTAGTCTCTTGATCACCACTGACTTTACATCAGATTCAGGAGGCACAGCAAAAAAAAAATCTTTTATTGTTCTGTACTGAGACTGACCTCCCCTGCTGGCCTATAGCAGTATTTATGTATTGTCTAATCTTTCTTTTAATTCAAATTAACACTTGAATCTAGCACCAAAAAAATTAAGAAGTTGTTCAATGGCAGGGGAGTTTCTTAAGACTTTTTCACCCAGGATATTTTATCTGAAAGGCATAAATCTTCATCTCAAGACTCTTTAGAAATCTAAACCAGCCCTTTTGGTCAGTTAATTCAGAGTGTAAGACTTAGATCTTGACCATCTCACTTCATTTTTCATGTCTGTGAATTAAGTCTTCATCAGCATTTCACAATTAATTCTTCACTATTATAAAAATTATAAATTTATTTTTCTCTTACACTAGTGTTTTCCTTGACCAATTTTTTTTTTTATTAATACCTACAAAAGTTCCCACTCAGGAAGAATTCTAAAGTTCAGCCTTCCTGGCTTTTTCCTAGGTACAGTAATTTGAATTTGGATGGTCTTAATGACCATCAAATAAAATCACTGAGATACATAGTTTAACTTTTGTTTCTTGTGGAAATCCTGGAATAAAGGCCTAACAAATCTCTAACAAAGCTGGCAAAATATACAGGGACAGCAGCCACAGAGAGATACTCAGGTAACAGGTCTGTTTGACACAACAGATCTGCTAGAGGTGGCCATTTACCTGAGAGAAGGTTATCTCTTGTCTCACGTTTTTCAAATGAGACGTCATTGCTTCTATGCGCTCCTCAAAGTTGGTCAACTCATTCTGCAGGTTCTCTTTCTCCTTTAGCATCTTCTGGAGCTGTTTAAGAGTTAGAATCGTCAAGCTACTGTTTGCGGTTAAGTGCTTATTATCTGCAACTACCTAAAACTAGTCATTGCAATTATTAATGAAAAAATAACGTAAGAAGTAGATACTACGTTCCTCCAAAGCAGTGCAATGAGGGATTTCAAGGAGAAAACCCGGAGCTTTGCTAAGGAAACGCACAACTCGCACTGCTGCTCCCGAGGGGCTCGGGGGATGCGGGTGCGCGGGTCCCACGCCTGGAGGCGGGGATCTCCCTGCCGATTCCCCGGGCAGCTCCGCGGAACTCGTGGGGTTTCCCTCCATCCCTCCCTCACTCCCCGGCCCCGGGGAAAGGGCGGTCTCCTCTCCCTGGCGGCCGCGGGCCCGCGCTCACTTCGTCCTCCAGCGCCTTGTTCTCGGCGTTGGCCACGGGGATGGCGAAGCCGGGCTCCCACTGCAGCTCGGCCAGCACCGAGGCGGCGGAGGGGCTGCACAGGCTCTCCATGATCGCGGAGGGGCCGCGCAGAAGCAGGGCCGGGGCTGAGGCGGCTCTGGGCGCTTGGCAACGGCGGCACCGGCGGCACCGGCGGCACCGGCCGGGAGGGGCCTCGGGCGGCACCGCCCCCGCTCCTCCTGCGGGGACCCGCGGGCCGGGCCCAGCCGAGGGCTGTGGGCTGGGGCGCGCTGGGCCCGGTGCCGGGTGGGCGCGGCGCTTTGCGGGTCAGCGGGCCGGGCACGGGGCTGTGCCGTTCGTGGCCGTGCTGCAGAGGGGGTGTCAGCCCCACAGCCGCTGGCAGCGTCTCAGAGCCCCTCCGGCTCCGCTGCCAGAGCCGGCCCGAGCCACGGCTGCACCGGGACTGGGGCCGGCAGAGGGGCGGCTCATCTGCCGCTGGGGACACCAAATAGGTCTGGGGCTGACGCCTTTGGCATTGTCTTCACAACGGGTGGGTTTCCTGAGCCACGCTGCCTTCAGGTGACCATAAACACTAATGCAACGTCCTTGTGAACTTGCCTGTCACCTTTTGAACCCATCTGTTCTTCTGGATTGCAAATTACCCTGTGCCGCTGAGTTCCACCATTCACAGACGGAGACAGACGCAACACTCTTGGCAAGGATCACAGAGTCATAGAATGGTTTGGGTTGGAAGGGACTTTAAAGATCATCTGGTTCCAACCCCTGCCATGGGCAGGGATGCCTTCCACTATCCCAGGTTGCTCAGAGCCTCGTCCAAGCTGCCCTTAAACAATTCCAGGGATGGGGCAGCCACAGCTGCTCTGGGCAACCTGTGCCAGTGTCTCACCACGCTCACAGAAAAGAACTTCCTCCTAATATCTAATCTAAACCTACTCTCTTTTACTTTGAATCCAGTCCTCCTTGTCCTGTCACTACATGCTCTTGGAAAAAGTCCCTAAAAAAAGGAAGGGTAGCCTTGATGCAGAAACCCTCTGTTGGTGACAATTGTATGGCTAAAGCATCTGAAAAGACATTAAAGGAATGAATCAAAGCATGATTCAAAGGTGCCTGAGCCAAACAGCAATAAGCGCTGACAAATGTTTGGGAGGTGGTTTGGAGGAGCAAGGAGTTTGCAGTGAGATTTGTTACAAACATAGGCCCATGGCAGGCTAGCAACACTGACCACAGCAGAAGATGTTGGTCTTGCTACATATCTATAAATGTATTATGGGCTATTTTCAGAGAAGAAAAGTTTGCTGAAGGCCAGTGAAAGTCAGGCCTGATGAGGACGCACCAAAAGGGAGACTTGCAGTGTTGTGCAGATTATTACTGGTCATTTCACTGATCATGCCCTGGGAACAGTCCGCATTATTTTTAAAGTATTGAAAGAAAAGGGAACAATGTATGAGGGCAACAGTTTCTTAAAAATAAAGGAATGGTACAGGGTTCAGTGCCTCAAGCTACCTGTGGAAAAAATATAGATGTCATGAGGAAGATCTTTTTTGCCTTTTGTCTTACCTGGCACAGTTGGGTGTGGATGCTTGTAAGAAATGCTTAATAATATTTTTGAAGAATCAAGGAAAACGTCATGTCTTGAGACAGTAATTAGCAGCAAGCACCCTTCTGCCACCTTCCTGTTTGCCCTCTGGGATGTATGAAGTTATGATGGCCAGTGTCCTGTGTTTTGATCTTGCTGTACACTGTCTGCAGCTCAGTGATGATGTGTCTCATTGTGAGAATGATGTGCTGAGTACAGTTAGTGTCTTCCAAAGGGGTGTGGGATGATTGGACCTACGTTACCAATGTGGGCAAGACAAAGATGCAGATGATCTGCAGGAAGATGAAAGATAGCTGAGATATATGGCCTTTAAGAAGAAGGGAAACTTCTGTAGGCAGAAAATTCAGACTTAAGATATATATATTCCTGATTCTAGCATACGTGGAGGACGTTTCTAGAAGATGGACATGTGTAGATAGGTGGCTTTTCAAAATGAAATCTGAGGACCAGCAGCTCGCAGCACTGTGTCAGAAATGGGGATGAGCACAAAGGGATTGGTGTAGAGGTGATGCAGGAGTGTGATGACAAGGAGGGAGCCTCAGCTGCTTGGATGGTGTTGGGTGAGCACGTGGCCTGTGGAGGACTGGGCCTTTTGACCCCCTCAGGGGTCTCATGCCAAGAGCCACCTATTTCAGAGTGCAGTGAGGTGACCTGGCTCAATGGAAAGGTGGAATTCCAAAGACACTACAAGCTACTAGAAAGATAGCAGAGACTACAATGTCACATCGCTGTGTACACATTAAGGACCCCTTCCTTTCCTGCTCAAAATAGAACCACCTATTACTCACTGCATGTGGAGAATAAATGCAACTTGCCTTGCAGGGATTTTAAGTTGACACCTGTAATTCATTGTGGCATTGCAGTGATGAGCACCTGATAATCTTGTATTATCCTAGCAGAGCTTGTGTGTGAAAGAACATGAGACCATATAGTGCCTGAGAAGAAGAAAGCAAATTATTAGAGAACTGTTATTAGGTGAGCAATCAGTCCTGTTCACTAAGCAAGGCTTCCAGTGAAAAAATGGTACTTTATAAACATGTGCCTTAATGTGTGCATGAAAAAAAACAAATCAATCTTAATGCAGTTAGTTAAATTACATACCAAACTTTTGAACTTTTGTCATCATAAGTGTTCACATATTTTTGAATCCAGATTTATACTTAGTGTCTGAAAAGTATAGAGTGTTACATGAGTAAAGAGTATTTCAAAATTTTCATGGAAATTCCACCCCCCTCACTATCTCTTGCCTGACGCTGACTAAAAAAATCTCTGTGATATGCTTTTGTTCGTATGGTTTCTCCCTTCTCCTGTCTGTGGAAATGTGTTCAGTAAATGCAGACCTGTTTGCCAGACGTGCTAATCCACCAGATGGTGCTGCGTGTCTGTGGATGCAGGGGGGTTTGGTTGGTGTCTCTTTCTAAAATAGCACCAGTCAGTTATCGACTCTTCAGTTAAAAAGGAATATAAAATTTCTGTTCTTATATACGTATATATATATACAGAAGGTTGTTTTGTTTTATTTTTAAAATTATATCTCTTATTTTTAAAGGTGCTAGAGGAACAGAAGTACCTGTAACATGACAAACTGTTTTCCTGTTAACATTCCTTTTGGGTTGAATTTTCACTTAGGCAGACCACTATGCCCATTTGTTCAAAAGACTTAAATTAAAAACTGCCGTTTCTGGCCTTTAAAATACTTAAAGCTCCTCTTGTACTTGTTAAAAAACATAATTTTCATTTGTTTATGCCTAATCTCCTTAAACTGTTATCTGTGTGAAAATAAAGATTTCAGTGATGGATTTCTTTCTAATACATGATACTTTTTTTATATAAAATACGGGAAAATATTTTTTCCTGACTATACATTTTAGACATCCTCTGAAAAAAGACTCACTTAAGGGATTATTTAATTATTTATAACTAACCCAGTATAGCCAGTTGGTGTCAGTTAATCATTGTTTATAATCAATTTCCCATGTGAACTCACAAGTGGCAGGGTGTTTGATAATGGGATGTAATGGCTCACACTGTATCTTCTCTTTCAGATGGGTGCACTAAGGCTGCTGGCACAATGGAAGAAGCAAAAATAGGAAGAGAGATTGAGGGGACCACACAAGTGAGTGTGAGATCAGGACATGCAGGAAGTCTGAAGGATGGAGGATCTGGCATGATAATGAGTGAAGTATTGACTAAAAACCTAATGTCTTTATTGAAAGCTGGATCTCATGACTTGGGTAGGAGAAGCACAATTGCATAAAAAGGAGAATTGCTTGTAATTTACGTCTGATGTGTTATCAGTTGTGTTTAATCTATTCATAACCAGTAAATAATATTAATTAACAGCAATTTAATATATTGATCTTGGGGGAAAAAAAAGACAAACATGAGCCAAAATCAAATACTTTTGAAGTTTGAGGAAGTTTAAATTTGTTCTCTTTATCCTGGTCTATGCTTTCTGCATAGTTGTGCTGGCAAAGGCTGCAGTATTGCTGGTACAGTGCAGTGGCTTTTGTGTGCTGGAGATGGGTGCAGAGGACAAAAACCCCATCCTTTTGCTGCAGTATTCATTTGAAAAGTTGCTATAAGCCAGTATGTGCCATAGGGTAATTTATTTTACTTGTAGGACCCGAGTTGTCAGCAAGCACTGGGAGGGCAGCTGTGAGAGCAATGCCTTTGGTAGAGGCAGGAGTGATTTGTGGAGGGGCAGAGCAGCCCCTCCGTGCCCCGCCCGGCAAAGGCGCTGCCCGGCGGGGCGGGGTGTGCCTTCTCCAAACACTGCTCAGAAAACGTTCGTGTAAAACCATTACCAGATTTTATTTAATAACCTCCTAACCCTCTCTCTCTCTCCTCCTCCTCCCCTCTGTTCCTCTAATGCCTTTTACAGCTCTTGCTGCACAGCGTGAAGCCTCAGAGCTGCATTCATCAATGACTCACACCCTTGCTTAGGGGCCAATTTTCATGGAAGCTATACAGGAAAATTTTGAAATGCACCTATCTCATGCAGGGCACAAGATGATTTCTCTATTCATTACTATTCCAAAAGGACTTGTTGTCCTTCGGAAATGTTCACATATTACTTACATTTGTGCGTGCATGCATACATGTGCAGAGCTAACTTGCCTTTAGATTTGAGTGGTCTAAAAATAAAAATGTATTGTTATTGTCATTGATGCTAGTCAGCTGAAGGGTGACTAAGGGCCTGCTTACTCTGAGTGAAAGCAGATAAATGCAAAGGAAAATGCAGCATTGTGTGTTAGGTGAGCAAATTCTACAGACTCAAGCACAAAACTTGTTAAAAATCACCCTTTTGTTTGATGCTATGCATAGCAGCTTTCTGAGGAATTTGGGAGTAAAGCCAAGGACTTACTCTGAGAAACAAAACTGCAGTTTTGCCTCTGAAAGATTTTTGTGTAGGTCAAGGTTATAGTACCTTTCTAAAACCCTCCAAGAAAACATGTTCCTTTCCCTTATGACACCATGAGTTAGCTCAAGTTTTTAACTTTGAGGGGAAAGAGAGGTAGAATCGTAGTAATCGTAATAATTATCCAAAATGACCTTTCAGTTTAAAACCCATATGACAGGAGGGGAATTGTTACTGCAAAATTGCCAGTCATAGACAACTGTGTTCTCAGGGGCTGCTAATTATATCCAAAACACTGCTTAGCATAAAGCAGTTTATTTATGCATGTAAAAAGTAGCTTACATCCCTAAGGGATTAAACTAATTTCAATATTTTACTGTAAGTTGTCGTAAAAATTGTGTCATGCAATGATAAATCAGAAGTGGTAGGAAAAACAGGGTGAAATATACTTTTGCTTTTCATAATTTTTCCAACAGGCATTTCAAATTGTAATTCTAAAAATAGGTTTTCCTTCACTTTGTTTCTTAAACAGAATGGAAAAATCTCTTTCTGCAGATCAGGCCCATCCACTGACATTAATTTCTACCTTCTGTCTGTGCAGGTGATTTCCTCAAGAATGTGTTAAAGATCGGATTTGGTTTTTCCTTATTTGTTGATGTTGTTTTGCTGAATGAATTTTGCTAACAAAACTTTTTGCTTGACAGATGAGCTTTGTCCATGGCCTAACAAGAGGGCATTGTCTTACAGGAATGCACAGAATTACCAAGCTCCACATGTATGTTACATAGATCAGAAAAATTGATGGCCCTGTCAGAGCCAAAAAATAGCAGTGAGTCCTGGGAAGGCAGTAGTGTGATCCTTGTTTTAGAGATGACAAAACAGAGGCATGAAGAGGTTAAGTAATGCCCTCACATTGCCCAGAATACCAAGTAGGAAATTAGAAATTTTTTATTTTGTGTTTTATTTGCAGGCATGGCTTTAGCACCTCTGTGAAAGTACTGGCTGTTTTGTTTACAATGGGTAGTCTGTATCCAGTTCTTCCTTCCCAAAGTCCATTTGTGCTGTAGAGAATATGTGGGGATTGTGAATGTACTCGTAAGTAGCATTCCACAGTTGAACTAATTGCCAGGCCAAGTGAGGGACCACAGTAAATGGGTGAATAATTTGATCCAAGATGGATTTGTACTCTACCAACACAGCCTGAAATCTTCTAATGCTTTTGGATTTGACTGTGAGCTGTTCATTGTTGTTTGAGCCTGTTCTTTTCTATTACCATATTTTCTCTGGATATCATTTCTGTGTACCTTATCTTTGTATAAAAGGCCACATCTTTACCATATTTCCAGGGAGTAGTCAGTAGAGGCATAAAAAATTTACTGCTGTAGACCAAAATATGACAGATAAAGGTAGTGCATTACAAAGTTCTTGCCCTCAATCATGCACAAGGCTCTCTATGCTTCTGTGAGCAGTGGTACAAATGTGGCTGCACTGTAATGGGAGAAGGGTTAACAGCAAACCAAGACATTTCCTGCAGCAAAAAGAGATGGAATCTTCTCCAAACAATTACCTTTTATGTAATAAACAATGTCAGTGGTCAATAGAGGGAGTTTTTTTACCCTAATCCCCTTCCATGTAGCTTAAAATAGAAGTGCTGTTTGACTAGCAGGTTGATGTATCATGAAGCCTGGTCATACCTGGCTGCGTGTTAAATTTAACTGCTAGCAGAAAGGTTGCTCCAGTAGCTTTTGTCTATGCTTTCCTTGAATAAAATACAATGCATGCTAGAGCTTCAGTGGTGTTAGGTGCTTTTGTCAGATGTGTCTATTGATATGCTGCAGCCTTTTTGGAATATAAAGTGCATTGCTTTTTATTACAGATTTTATTGGCATCATGAAGTTGTGATCAGCTTCTCCTGTAGTTTTAGCCTCTATTGTCTCTGAAAATCCAGCTCTAATTACTAATGGATACTTTCCAAAATAATTTCCTTCTGGTAAAGGATGCACATAACCTGTTATCATTAGATATCTGCTGGCAGTACACATAGCTTTTGCTTTGGCTAACCCTTAAAGGAGGGGAAGGTTTGATAAAAGAGAAAAGCCAAAAGCCATTTTGGCTCATATGTGCTCAAAGTACTGAGGAATTTAAAGATTGCAACAGCGTATCTGTCCTTCTACATACCAGCTGTGACTTCCAGTGGATGTTCTGTTTCTCTTGGATGCTGTGAGATGTGACAGAACGGTCACACAGCTGAGTATTCCATGGCTGAACAGCACTCAGCTCAGTTACAGGACACAGGAAAACAGAGCTTCACGGCAGCATGTTTTCTTTGTGTTACATATAAATAGCACCTCTGTCTGCTGTCCATTCTAGTGGAGTGCAGTGTGATCCCTTTTCTGACCATCAGTTTTCTTGTGTCTTCTTTTTTGCTTCAAAAATATGTTTATTTGAAGCAGAGTTGAAGTATGAAAAATAAAATTGCAGCACAAGATTAGAAATGAAGGAAGTTAATCCTACTTAATATTATGAAAGGTTATATGCAAGAGCAGTGAAAACTGCAAATCCATCCTTTTTATTTTCCTTTAATATATTTTTAAATTTTGTTTTGGTTTTTGTCACTTTCTTTATAAACAGTGTAATGGTAAAGCAAGGGCAGTGCCATGGAAGGCCAGAGGCCTTCCAGTTACAGAAGGGTGATCAAAGAGAAGAGCCTTAGCCTGACCTTAGCCACAGCCTTTCCAGCCCTTTGCTGAAATCTCAGGCAACTGCAATTTCTTCTGTTCCCTACTTGTGTTTGTGAATTCTCAGTGCTTGAATCCTGCTGCTTCTGGCTTATAAAATCCTGTGTCTGTAGTAAGTTTCTTCATTTTCGTTCTGGTTTTGGCACTACTGAAAGAATCTGAACACTTTTAACTCTTTATTCCTTAGCAGTTCTGTATTTTATGGAAGGAAATTGGCCTTCTCCTGCAAGCATCCATGGAGCCAGAGAACGCCCCAGAGTTGTCAAGGCAACAGCTTTTGCTTGGGGAGCTGCAAAAGAGAAAGGGACAGGAACATCCTCCAGAGAACCAAAGGCTTTTGTGGCAGGGCACAGGAACATGTGCGTGGTCCCTTTACAGCAAACACCATCTATGGGTGGGTCAGGGCAAGTAGGAGCTACTCACAGTGCAACATAATGAGGTGGAGCTGCTGAGAACAGCATCCTGATGTATGCTCAGGTCTAGAATCACGGGCCCAAACTGGGCTTCTCTTCAGTGTGTTTGTTCTCTTGTGCAAGGCCACATTGAAATGCTGGCATAAATCAAGTGGGTTTAAGCTTTTGGAAGGGAAAGGAAGCTTGGTTCTCTTTACTACCTAGAACTTTTAGCAAGCATTCTATTTTAAAATTTTATCACTGTTCAGTGCTCCAGAAGGATGTCTATTCATCTAACTACTAATGGATTCCTGTGGTGATCTTGCTTGCCTGTGCTGGGAGATTTGTTTCTGCTGCTGGACAAACCTTACAAACAATGAACAAGGTCCTTAGCTAGAATAAGGCACAGGGCTCACCTGAACCAACAGACCTATGCTACAATTTACCTGGTGCAGACTGTGGGCTGCATGAATTCAACACAGAAAATGCTATTGCAAGAGTGCTAGAAATGCATATAACCTAGCAAAAGTTCCTTCATTCTGTCCCAAGGATAGGATCCAAGGATTCTGTCTGCATTGTTGTATTTCTGGTATTTCTTCTGCTTCAACAGCCAACAGTTAGAAAATCTTACACCTGTAAATTATAGTCGGAATACTCAGTGCATATTTCTATGGAGGCATGAAAAATTACGCATGTTCCATTAGACATAAATGAGGCTATCAAGGGTTTAACAAAGTGTTTTGTATGGGGAGATCAGATGGCCCCAAGACTTGTTGCTGTGCTTAGTATTTGGTACTCAGTGTCACCCTCTTCATGCAGTAGTTACTTGATATGTCTGAAGTGCATATTTGCTGTCATGTTACTGCTATGTGCATAGTAAAATGCTATATAGGACATAGCATAATCTTGTTTCATATTATGATCCTGTAATTTTCTTTAGAAAGATTAATCTTGTAAATACTGTAAAGTTATATTAGTAGTTGTGGTAAGCTGTTTAAGATTTATGCAGCAGCATTATTTATATTTATAGCCAGTGACCTTGATACCTTCTACTTAGTTAAGATATTTTTATGTTACTTTGTTTCTTTATTTTTCTTGGCCTTGGGGAAAAAAGAAAAAAAGCACCCCAAACAAATAAACCAAAAAACTGTTAGATTTTTGATTTTCAAAAGATATTCCAAACTTTTACACACTGTGATACACAGAGATTTTGGAGATTATTTTAACACTTATTACCATTTCATGTAGTCATTTAAGTCATTAGGGTGTGAGTCAGGTATACGTAGAGAGACAGGACATTATCTGTGTATTAGCCTCTTTGAAGTGCATTTTATTGTTGTATCAGTCATTGCAGAATAAGGTTCTGAGCCTAAGAGCACAGATGAAAATATATACAATCCCTTTAAAAGGTGGAATATTTGAATTTTGCTTGCAACATAGTTGCATGAAATCATCACTCCTGTCATGTCAGCTGAAATATCAGAAATCCTATTTCTAATCCCTTCCATGTAATGTGGCACAGGGACATAGATACATATCAGCACAAAGAAAGCACAGCCTTTCCAACAGACTCTGCAGGCTGCCTACAATTCAACCCCCCTTGTCCAGCCTCTCCACCCACTGGTTGAGCCTCTTGTTGCCCTTCCAACACCTAATGCACTCCTGACACAATGGAGGGAGGGCAGGAGCACTGTGGTGAAAAATCAGACACTGCAGACAAAAACTTGACAGACTGTCTTCCTCCCAGTGCCACAATATGAACTGGCCAAGTGAAAACTGATGGCCATTATCCCGTCTCACTGAATGACTTAAATGACTTACAGCCACATGCAGAGAAAGTCCTTTGGACTGTTTCCATGGGGGTTTTAAATTTAATTTGCATTATGAGATGTACAAGGTAGGTTTTTACAGCTGGAGCAGCTTCACCTTTCCCTGAATCCCGTGTAAAGTAAGGATAATTTCACTGAAGTCATTAGAGTAACTTCATTATCAAATGGATGTTGGGAGAGCGCTTTCATAGTCCTTATAGGCAACTTTCCAGTCATTGCTCCTCTATGCTCATGATAAGCTCCTATTTACATCTTCCCTGAGGCTGAGGTTTCTGGGCATGCTGGGCACTCATCCAGCACTGTACATCTCAGGAAAGATGGTTCCTTATGGATTGTTCAGTGTTGTACAAGACACAACCTGATTCAACAACCAGGAGTCTCATGCACCCAAGCAACTTCTATATTGACAACAGTCTGGAAAATGTAGGTGTTCTAATAAGCACAGTGTTGTATTTACAACTGTACAAATGCTGCCTCAGATTCACTTGAACATTTTGTCTTTGACATTCCAGGCTAGTACCTATATCCTGGGATGCTGGCCATGCCTCTCTTTCTTTACTTTGTCACAAATCTTGACTTGAGATACTTTTCTCTCTGAAAGTTTCATTAAAATTGATAAACTCCAGGGAAAAGTTTCAATTCAGAGAACTGATTTCTTGATGAATTCCCAGCAAGTTCTTTACAAGAGCTCTGATAAAAGCAACTGCTCTCTGCCTCCCTGCCCAGTGACTCCTGCTAATTCAAAAGGATATCCATAGGCTTGAGAAGAGCAGATGTAAGAGCAGAAGCAGCCAGAGACTAAGAAGAGAGGAGAGGGACCAAGAGCTGTGTATTTCTGTAATTGTTGTATCACATGGGCATTTGAGGCACCAAGCCTGGCTATTCCCTGTTGTGTGCTACAGCTTCTGGAGCCTGACCTGACCAGTAAATCCTTTAATTACTTACAACTGGGTCATACTTTTATACATGTTCAAAAGCCAGGAGAAGGCTGCTTGGACCCACTCACAAGTTGCTGTCAGTGTGTACAGCTGTTAGAAAGCACACATGGAGCAGCCAGGAAGTTATGACTTGGGAGGCAGCAGAAGATGCTGCTTGTCTTGTATTTATTCCTAATGTAGATAAGATACTGTAAATAGCAGCAAGCCAAAAAAATTTCAGATTGTTACAAGTGCAACATACCAGAAACTGCTTTCTTCCCTTTGCAGGGGAAATGTATTTAGCAATCTCTTCGTGTTTATTATTTCTGATGGAAGCAAAATCTCACCACATAATTAGCCAATATTTCATATACTTGAATCCATGTTCATCCTTCCAGAGCATCCGCTATCTTTTCTCCCTTCCTTGTCTTTTTTTGGAATTTGTGGTTAGGCAGCATTTATAGTAAAATAATATTTTTATGAATTATTACTTGCAGAAAATCAAATAATATGTGCTCTTTTTCCTTTTTTTTTCATCTTTGTTCTGATGTGCTAAAATCATGATTTTTGGCAGTTGAGCACTTTGTTGATGAAGCCTGAAGTGCATGACAATATGAGCAAAATTCATTATCAAGCAAAGAGTGTAGTGAACTTTGCAGCAAATCATCACAAAGTAATCTTGCTTTTCTCTCTGGTCTTACTCTAAATGTGATTTGCACTCTTATGGAAAGAGGACTTTGTGCTGGTTTTGATGTTACATACAAATAGCCTTGCTTTGTAAAATTCCCATTATGCCTGTTTACGTTTAGCAGCAGCGCTATTGATTCAAGCTGTACTGATTGGAAAGCAGAAGTCTTTAAGGCTAAGCCCCTTCAAAGTTTTTCATACATTTGTGGCATTTTTCCAGCGTTGCTCACAAAACAGCATAGAGATGCTGGAAGGAAATGCTCCAGCTGCAGGGATAAGTGGAGCCAAAAAGTAACATCCAAATAGAAATTATCCAGTTCGTGATTTCACTTTGTTCACCAGATGTTTGTCATGTGACTTCAGCATTAGAGAACACAAGAGAGGAGGATGTGTTGGTGTGGTACTTAGCTTAAATCTAACACAAGGGGTCATTGCTCAGCAATAGATATACACAAACAGTTATTGGCTTTTTCCATTTTTTTGAGAAATTCCTTGCTTTATCATGATATTGATTACAGCAAACTATGTCCTCATGCCAAGTTTTGCTTTGGTTTCTCAATTCTTTTAACTCTGAAAGGCTATGGAAGCAGAGCAAGATACACTCCAGATTAATTGTATAGTTTACTCCGGTTTGGTTGGTAATGTGCCTCTATGAAGACCTGGGTTAGTGATGTTAGCAAATCATAAAGAACATTATTCTCCACTCCTAAGACTTTCAGATTTAGATTTGTATCTTTTTCCTAGTTTTAGCACTGGCAGTCACTTGATTTAACTGCCTCAAATATAATGTACTTAAGGGAGCATTTTTCATCTTCTCTTAGTTAAGAATTAGTTGAGGCATTTCAAAATGCTCAGAATTGAAAGGACAACTTAGAATTTTCAAGTTGCAACCCTTCATCAGCTTTGTCAACCATCTCATACAGTGCAAAGCTTCATCTAAAATCTTACAATTTTTGCTCTTATTAAGCTCACAGGATGGCTGATGCAAACTTTGGCTGCTTTAGAAATTAAAAAGTCTCTTGAAATGTCCATTCTAAACTTTTCCAGGGTCTGTTTATAGCTACTTGTTCTCATAATTGAAAAATTATATGATGTATGCCATAGAATTTCTAAGTGAATTTGGATAAATTAATCTCTATGTCTGACTTATTCCAAAGCAGGAGTTTTTCCCCTCCATCCTCTCCCACCTGCACATTTTTGTCTCTTGCTGCCTCAGGTATTTGCCAGTTCGTTTACGGATCTATGTCAGTACCTTTCTGTGCTTGGTTTTGAAGGGATATTTTTATGCTGGAATAGTGAACTAGGACAGCTCGGCAAGTGGCCTGGGGAGCACATAGAGAGGCAGGGCCTGGCAGTTACATTTCTGGTTCAGCTTGCTCTGGAACTACAGCCTCAATTCTGGATTGATAAAGGTATGATAATTCTTTCTTTCCCAACATTTTGAATGATAATTCCTCATTTTCCAGCATTTTTAACAAATTATCTGTTCAGATTTTAAGTTCTGCAGATCAAAGAATGTCTTTTAGTGACTTGCACATTGACAACAACAGTTGATCCCCACATTCAGATATCAAGACAGTGCAGATACATGATCACCACAGAGCATTTTGATTGCTGACCTTCTACCCCCCTTTTTGTGTTGTGCTGCAAATGTATCCTGCTTTACTGAAGAGAGATTATATTCTCTGCCATTTTCTTCCATATCATTATATATGATAAAATGTGAATTTTTGATTAAGTCAACTTCATTTTTCATTAGTTCAACAGAGTAGATTTCATTAACCATATAAATTCCCACTTGGCTTTATTACATGAAAGTTTCTGACTTGTGAACTTCCTTGACCTACTTAGCAGTCCTAACAGCAAATAGCATTGATCCTCTTTACCTATTAACCTCTGAAATGTGTGATATTGACTTACAGCACAGATTTTAATGTAAGATGAAATAATGCCACCTATTATTTTGGAATTTGGACAAAAAAATGCGTATTTTATAATAGGTGCTTTTATGTGAAACAAAGTGTTCTTAACATTTTTAACAATTTCTGAATGTACTGTCTCTACCGTTCACTATAGTATTTTGCATACGTCTGGGATTTCTGGGTCTGTTTCTCAGAGCAGTGTTGAGAAAATTTCATGCTTTCACATTTTTCAGCTGTAATACTATTTACTTTGAAGAGAACTGAATATCCTCTAGTATTCTGCCAGGTCCCTCTCTAGACTTCCACATTGAGGTAGTTTTATTTGATCCTTTTATGTGAAAGATTAAATTTCCTGTGTTGTATGGTGAGATACCAGTGCTTATTTCCAGGGAAGTATCTCATGGAATGTTCTAAATTATTTGCACCCAAATCCAAAATGCCAGGAGCCTTTGTTTCAGTAACAGAACATCTGATTTGCTCTTGTGGTTCCAGGGAAATTCCATTCCCCAATATTTACATCTGTCCTCCATCTTTCATTAAGGAGTCAACCTCTTAATTCTTACTTAGAAAAAAAAAAAAATAGTTAAGATTATTAATATTCCAAAGATAAATGGATAAACTTACATTGAGTCAATTGCTGGGAAGTTATTGACTGAGAAATTTTGAATGTTCACTTGTTTTCCGGTACATGAACTTAAACTAAACTTAAGGTATTTATTCCAAAACTTTATGCAATATAGTTATTCTTGACTTTCTGAAATGTTCATTTAATTTACTATATGAATACTATAGGTACTATAATACTATAGCCTGATCACACTGTATATGTTCAGGCAAATATCCACTGTCTCCAGTGTAGAATTTTACATTGAAATAGGAGTTTTGACTGAGGAGAGGAAGCTGAATCAGTCCCACATGTTGTAGAGACTTAAAATCAGGAATTAATATGCAGCAGAGCTATGACAGTGGCTTTAATTCTACTCACATTAATTTTCACTGTTATTATTAATTAAACCCTGAAAATCAGGGATTTAATGGAAACTCTGACAGACCTTTAATTATAGCATTTCAACAGACTTATAGTGTAGGATGTCCTCTACTAGTACACAGGACATTCTGTACTTGAGAGGGTATAAAAAGAAGTCATAGTTTTTAGTGTACTTTATGTTCAGAACATTTTTTAATTCTTGATAGGCTTTTACTCAGTGTTGTCTTCTGCATCCGGGTA
This sequence comes from Corvus hawaiiensis, assembly GCF_020740725.1. Lineage (NCBI taxonomy): Eukaryota > Metazoa > Chordata > Aves > Passeriformes > Corvidae > Corvus > Corvus hawaiiensis. The sequence continues at coordinate 21,260,054 of NC_063222.1, read as the reverse complement.
AGTTACACAGAGTGAATACTTTAGCTGTTGTGTTCAAGAACCATTTGGAAACAGAATTTTAAAATTTTTTTAATGCAATTGCTCATTATTGTTCCAAACCATCTGTCATTGTTTTAGGAGAATGGGTTTCTCACAAGCTATTTGTGTAGCAGAGTGCATTATGCTCAAAGATATGTCTACAAATTAAATTATTCAGATTGCAAATTTCTGACAGGAAGGATGACCTTTTTTTTCCTGTTTGTCTACCATGTACCGTAGTGGGGTCCTGACCAGAATTCCTATGTGTACCTCTAATACAAGCCATAAATTACAGTCATTCATCTCACGTGATTTGTATCACTGTGTCTCAAGTCTTTGCATTGTGTGTGGTCCATTGAAGCTTCACGATGAACTGCTTAGGCCTTGGCTGCGCAGGGTGAGAGTTCTATCAAAGTGATTTACAGCTATGGAATCGTCAGGAGGGAGAGGAAACTGCAGGGAATAGTCAATTATTGTGAGCAGCAGTGCTCTGTAATGTTTACTACATCACATTTCAATTTGTCCAAGCATACAACCATATAAGAAGCATTTTTGTGTGTGGAAATCAGTATTATACGCTACCGGCTAATTTTTACAATTTTACCACAGATTTTGCAACATACACTTTCCAGTAAAGAATGTTCCTGGATTCACAGGGATCTATGATAATTGAAAATGTCGCTGAAGATCGGAGAGAAATGGATGTAAGGTTCTAACCCTAGAAACTGTGAAGGAGGTACAGCCTAAAAATCTCAAAATCAGAGACAGATTTGATGTATTTGTAGCTATTCACAATAATTATAGCTAAAACAATCAATGATTATGGAGAAGCTGAGTAATGAGTTTTTGAATATTTTTGATTCTGGTAAAAACTGGTGTTTGATCAGTTAACCACCTGTTCTCTTGGTTAGATCACAGAACTGTAAGAAACAAGGGAAAACGTGTATGTTCTAAAATTAATAGGGGCAGGGGTTTGAGGATATTCCATAACAGAAAGAATTTCAACTTTTCTTGACTAATTCTGAGATTTCTAAATTTGTGTAGTATACAATAATGTTTGGATTCATGTTTGTTTTTATATGAACCACTTCTAGAAACGTTTTAGGCAGCTAAAAAACTACTTTTTGCTACAAATCTAGTGAAAAATGTGTGTATTTGCACTACATGTTCTATCCAAATGTACCTTGCACGAGGTATGTTCAACTTAGTTCACTTTTATAGATCTACATAAGCAGGAATGTGAATCACTGAATAGAACCAATCTCTGCATTAGCAACCACTACTGAGAGGAAACACTCCTAAGAATTAAAAACTCATGGATGACCTTAGAGCTGATAAACACAAGTGGCTGTGATCACAAGTTGTTCTCAGATCCCAGTCCCAAGCACTCTGCCTGGCTTTTCTCACATGATTACCCTAAGTGAGGCAAAGGTTGCTGATATGAATAAAGCTTAAACAGACACATGAAGGCAGACCTATTTTCTTCTCCACGCTGGCCATGCACAGAAGTGGCTTAAAAATCAGTTTAAGGTCTTGAGTGCTGGCTCAGGGGCTCACATCAGCACAGGGCAAGATTGCCAGGTCCAGAAACCAAAGCGGGACCACTACTCTCTGTGGCACCTGCCAGAGCGAGAACCCAGAGCTAAGCACCTCCTGCTCACCCTGTGTTCACGTGAAATGAAGAACCAGAATCCAAATTTACATAAACAAACTATTAAATTGATTCTTCTTTTTCTCTACTCAGCTTTGTAATGAACCCAGCAGTTTCTGAGCTCTGCAGTTTGTTTACAATCTATGTCTATTTTTACCCCTACAGATGGTTTTTCATTCTCCTATCTATCCAGAGCCTTTTTTTTCATGAATGGACATTTGAAGTACATCATAGTGAAACCATTTGTTCTCAACTAACAGCCACATGCTCTCTCTTCTTCTGTTATCCTACTCCGGCATTTATTCCATCATCTTCTCAATCAGTTAAGATAACTTAGTTAAGATAATCAGTTAAGATAATCAGTTAAGATTAAGATAACTCTCAGAAAACTAACCTTACCAAAAAACTGGATTATTTCTGTGAACTGAAATATGGAGGTAGAGGAAGAGCAGGAGGGCTTCCCATGGTTGCAGGGAGATGTTGAATTTGCAAGGCTGTAGTGAGAAACAACAGCCTGGGAGCTGACCAGCACTGCATGTCTCTGGTCACTCCTGAGAATGCAGTGTGAAATAAAATACTACCTATGGCAGAAAACAAATAAATATGCATTTGATGTAAATTTAGGGAAAAGCTCCTCCAAAATAATTGCTTTGAGTCATTAGGAGAGCTGCTTTAGTGTAAGAACTACAGAGACTTCTTCTTAGCAGGACCAGCATTGACTGGCTGGGTTTAGCCAAGCGCTGGGGATGTCAGCTCAGGACCAAATTGTTGTTAGCATTAGGAAATTGCCTGCTGTGTGGATGGGCTTAATGCACTATTATACAGTGTGGATGCAAATTTAATGGGCTTGAAAATAGAGAAATTGAGCCTGAAACCTGTAGGGCATGTCCTTGGCCCAAACTAACCCACACCACTTCTAAGCAGAGTCAGTCTAGTCAGAGAACTGGAAGGTATTAAACCAGTGGCTGATTAAAACCGGGACCCCTGTTACCTAAAAAGGAGCTTTGGCTGGGCAGGTGACAACAATGGCTTTTTTTGTTTTGTTTTGTTTTGTTTGTATTAGTATTTATTTCAAGGAGCAGAACAGCCATCCATTTAAATGCACACGAAATACAAACCCAAAGTGTTAAAATGACATTTAGAAATAGCATAACAGTACAGAGAATGTTAAAAGAATGCAATTTGAGAAGTTGTCCTTCCTCACACAGTAATGGGATTGCCACTATTGCTCAAACAAGAAAGTTTTATCTTAAAAGAGCAAAATAATATCATTAACAGAAAATTAAACTTAAAGTCACCATGAACTATGGACTTAAAAGACCCTCAAGAAATGAAAACCAATTGTCTGTTGGAAAACCAGGAGGTCAAGTAGTCATTGACCAACCAAAAGCTGCACCGATTGCTGAAACGTACAGTACTTTCAAATCCAATTAACTGTTTCAAGCAGACAGTCCTCATTTTCTCTTTCATCAGGAAGGGAAATTTGCAATCATATATTCCAATGAAAGTTAAGTTGTTTTGATCTGATAATTGTCAGATGTATTTATCTTAATTTGTAAGTTTTTAATGCTAAAGCTCCAAGCTGTTCAGATATAACAGAAGTACTGGGAAATGAGGTACAAAATGCTGGAATTCAAATTAACCAATAAATATATTTTAATATATATCAGCAGGACTCTAGAGGATTCCATTAATGTTGAAAAATAGAAAGGATTTAGGTTAATTTGGTAAGAAGGCAGGTCAGAACGTTTACAACAGTGGCATAGAATTGTATAGAGATGCAAAATTTTTCAAGAGAGCAGAATTTTTTCAAAAACGCTGACTCTAGCTGTCACAGCCCTGCCTTGGTTAAATCCAGTGGAGAGATATGAGGACTTTCTAATTTGCTTTCCCTCTATTTTAATAATAGCTGTGCATAAGTAATTTATGAAAGGCCAACCAGGCAGTGGGCAACAGAAAATTAAACTCATTTTATCTGAAAGCAGGTGGATTTCTATATATCATTAGCATGCATAGAATTCTCACAATGTTATTTCTCATACTGATGGAATGTAACCAAATAATATATGAGTTTTTTGCTTATGCACGAGTGAAATTTTTAGATAAAAGTGCCAGCCCCAATGGCAATTTTCTGCAAAACGAAAACTAATTCTGCGAAGCTTCTTATTACTGGGAAGACTCATTTGGCTTGCATTAGAGACTGACATAAGTGACTTTAGGATTTTACTAACAGATTAGATGAGATGTGCTATATGCAGTAATATCATTAGAGAATGTAGCAGCAGAAGCAGGAGAGTTTGTGGCACTTAAGGACACTGGTACAAGTAAATTGTTTTCATTTAGGACAAGCTTTTAAATGATTTTTTTTCTCCAGATGAGAATATGTTTTAGTTTTACGTTTCCCTCACTCTTCCCCAAGACTTAAAAAAAAAGCTTCTGCCTGAATTATTGCTCATATTAGTTCACCCCCTGATACCAAATCTATTGTATATGCCTGCCTTATCATCTGTATCACTTTGAGAGGGGCTAGATTTTTATGAAGAAAACAATACTAAAACTAAATAAATGTATTGTCAGTTATTATAATCTAAATAAGGAGAGAGAAGCAAACCTTCTATTTCTCTACTGGCTGTATTCTCACTATTCATTAACAGAAAGACATTTGGAATCTCTCTACATATCATTCAAAGTATTTTAAAAGAGCAACAGATACACTGCAATCATTTGACTTAAACAAATGCAGCTTTCCTTTTCTTACCTCATAAAAGTCTGTTAGGAGTTTGGTTGTTTCTAATTATTATACCAAAAGGTACATCCTGCATAGGACTTTTTCCACTCTTACATCTTGTTTAATAATAAATGGCATTTGCCAAGCAGCATTTTTCTCTGAGGCAAGAAGGACTAAAAGACCATGCTAATTCCTATCCCATATAATATCATTTTTTATGATGAGGATGAAGGTGAAACTTTCAATCTTTAAATTTTTTTTAATTCAAGAAGCAATAGTAGCAGCTACTGGGTGTTAGCAGTAACTACTCTTTCATGGTTGTATTGGTTTGTACTGCCAACTTTGTAGTTTGCAATATATTTTGTTCACATTTGAATTTCAAAAAAGACGGAAGATATGTCTATGTTGTTGGAACCAATAGCACTGACCCAAGTCATATGACAGAGATAGTCCTTTGTAACCCTGGCCCATGTGAGGTGACTGTGTCCAGCTGTTCTTAAGCTGTTTATTCAGTTTCTTCTATCAGCACTCACGTATGTCACACTTACATGACTTTTTTATATTACATGACTATTTTATTTGTTGACTTTGATAGCAAAGTTTATATTGTCCTCCACAGTCAGTACTTTTACAGAGCTATCTTGACTACCAAAGGCCCTAAGGAGCAGGAAAATAAAATCCTGAGGTAAACTGTATGGGTGTAAATATCAAATGACTGTGTTTACCTCAGTGAAGCTAATCTGGGTATACAGTGCTCTGCTAAAAAAGCTGAGTTTGACCCAATGTAACCAATATTGAAACCAGACTTGATAGCAGAGAACTGTAAGTTCTCAGGGGAAGTGCTGGTGTTGGCCATGGTGAGGCAGATGCAAAATACTTCTGCTGGAGTCAGTAGATTTCCTTGAGACATTGCTCAGCACCAACAGGGACAGAGCTTGGCTCTGCTGGGCCATGGACTCAGCCAGTGTATTAAATCATAAGGATTAGAATTCCAGTGGTAACAGTCAAATGGATACATTGCAAGGTTCTTTACACACTTTGGTTCATAAAGTCCCTCCCTGTTGCACTTGCTGCTGTTAGCAAGAATGTAAAAGAGAGAGAAGAAATAACTGAAGAAATATAAAAAATCTGAAACTTCTCTAGTGAGTTGCATGGACACCTTGCCAGCATCTGCTGAGATCTGGCTCCTGCTGGCACGGGAGAGCTGATATACAGGGACAGGAGTATGTCCTCATTCCAGATCAGCCCTTCCCCACTCCGTGCCACCTCTCTAACAAATAAACTGACCAGTGGTAATTTTTATGTGATGCTAACACCCAGCATAGAAACTTAGGACAAGACTATCTGGAGCATCTTAGACCACTAAATCTGTTTCTTGCAGGGAATTCAAGCTGTGTCACATAATTCTGACCATAAAATATCTGAAATTCCATCTTAAAGCAAGTTAGGTTCTCTGCCCCCACATTCCTTACTGGAAAGCTGATCCAAAACATCCCTCCACAAAAAATTTCGACCAACCAAATATAACAGCAAGTTTGTTCCAGTGCTGTCTCCTTCCTGTTTTAACTTTGCTCTAAGTCAAATTTTATAGAAGGCCTGCACAGTAGATCTGGAGCTCTGCCCTGCTATTCCATAGACTGCCCAGATACTTCCTGAGTCTTCTGGAATTACCCAGTTGTACATTCAAGCAAATATCTCTTCAAAAAGCCAGTTCAACTCCTTCAGTGCTAGGAAATCCTTTTTCCTATAGAATATTCCCGTTTTCTATCAGCCTTCTGATACATAAAGAGAGCCTACAAGAGAGTCACAGAGGGAATTTTGACAAGGTCATGTAGTGATAGGACAAGGGGGAATTGCTTCAAACTGTCAGAGGGGAGGTTTAGATTAGGTATAAGGAAGAAGTTCTTCCCTGTGAGGGTGCTGAGGCCTTGGCACAGGTTCCCCAGAGAAGCTGTGGCTGCCCCTTCCCTGGAAGTGTCCAAGGCCAGGTTGGACGGCGCTTGGAGCAGCCTGGTCTGGTGGAAGGTGTCCCTGCCCATGACAGGGGGGTTGGAACCAGATGATCTTTAAAGTCCCTTTCAAGTCAGACTGTGCTGTGATTCTGTGATTTACCTCTGATGCTTTACATCTTTGTATAGTGAGGGTTTCAGCAATTACAGCCTTAACTGTGAGACTTTTGTAGGTAGCACAAAGTATTTAAGTTTATTATAACAGTGATCAGAGCATCAACAAAAGAGAGAAGTGAGAAGAGAGTAAGTAGATAATATGGTGGAAGAACATCAGAATAATTTTTCATTGCAGATGGACTAAAAGAAGGTGTACATTTTTCTCAGTTTGCATCTTCTTTTTTATCGTCATATTTTATTCCCTACTCAGAACATCAAAGTCAAAATAGGCACATGGATATGTCTCTATTTTCCCCCCTTTTCATTTAAATATACAACATTTGAGGGCATTCAACTATCTGCTTTTTATTTGCAGCCAGCAATCAAAAAGTATTTTCACTGTATTATTAAAAACTGAAAAATAAATAGTATATTTTTAATCTTAAGCGTTTTAAAAATGGAAGGAGATACCAGTGAGTGTCAGTAAGTCTAGCTCTAAGTTGCTTGTGTTGACATACTGCTGAAGGCTAAAAACAGCTTATACAGATTTTATTTGTTTATAGGGCAAATTATAAAATGTTCCACTGAAATAAGTAATGACAATTTTTGTCTACATAAATGTGCATGTAAATGTAATGATGTTTGTTGTCATTTCAACATGACTGCCATTATTGAAATAGAAGAGCCAGTACTAATTCTTGCTGTCACATTTCTTAAAAAATGAAAATAAGGCATTTAAAGAAGCGTCAAGGTTTTCAGTGTAGATCATTCATCTCCTGCATGCTCTTAGAATAACACCCTCAGCAAAACAGACAGACAAAAGCTAACTAGAGTTCTGCTCTCTAATCTTTTTAAGAAACATACATTTGAAGATATTTTCCAACTTCAGAGTGTTCTGGAACTCAGCGAGACCTCAATGAATAAGATGTGAAGTTTTGTAATTGTCTTAAAGGTTGTGTAACCTGGGCACAGGGTAAAAACCTGCAAAAGTCTGCCTTTGATCTCATCAGCCAAAAGAAACCCTTGTCTTTATTTGGCTGAATACTTGGGTGTGCCGTGCTGAGCTCTCTTGTGAGGGAGAGAGCTCACCCTCCAGTGGGACTATCTACAGGATAATAATTGACAACAACATGCAGGCCAGAACCCCCTCAACACTGATCTTCCGTGTGATTTGAACATAGCACTGTTTTTACAAACTCCTTGGAAGTGTGTTCCTCTCCTTCCCTTCCCTCATTAGTCCTTGCCCATGGCCAGTTGGCTGTAGCATGATTGGGAACTCCAAAGTACCACTACTAGATAAAAATGACTATTTTGAGTAGGTTATATGGCTGAGTAGATTTAAGAGTTGAGAAATCCTGACTTCTAATCTTTCGTCTTCCACCAAAGTGGCACATGAGCCCAGGCAGGGGTGGGCAGGGAGAGTGGTGTCACCTGTTTTTTGAAGCAACACCTTAATCTTTTGTGCCCAAGTAGCCATGACTTTAAAAGGCCTGACTATTCACACAGCTTGAAAAAAACAATTTCAGCTTAAAACTGCAAGCATGCAGTCTTTGAAACAAGATGCCTCACATGTTCCAGAAACAAAAAGCTGACTTTGAAGCATTTCCTTTTCTCCATGCCTCAGTTTCCCCCAGGTTCCAGCAGGATGAGACGGAATCTCTGACAGGAGGGTAAGAAGGAGACTGATTTCTTGATATCTCTGAGAGACTTTGAATATGTGAATGATACAAAATATTACCATATGTTTTTCCATTCCAGGGGCTTGCAAAGTCTTGTGCAGTGGGACAGGCAGCAGTCCCTGCACCACACTAGAACACATTCAATTACTATTTCTGCAAGGTAGGGGCTCCCTCTACCCCGTGACTTTCTGGAGCAGCAGAGCAGGGTCAGGGATACAAGGCTGTTCCCCTCATGGAGTAGAAAGCTGGAAGATGAAACTGGGTTCAGCTGAACCCAGGAGCTCTGTGCTGGGTTCTGTCTAGGTTAATCCAACAGAGCTTTTGCTGACTATAAAACACATCTCTAAGAGATAAGCAAACACCAAACCAGCAAGCCACACAGAATTATGAGACTTATTTTGGGGATATAGCTCTGATAGAGGTCCTAGACACAGCTCTGATCATAAAACTCAGGAAAAATATCGGAAAAGTTTTCCTCTTCCCTTTTAAATTGATTGAGTCCCCAGACAGTGCTTTAATTATTCATGCAGATGATGCGGTGTTTTGTGCAGCAGTTTCTGGGAGCGCAGCACCACGGAGCACTCCCCGATTGTTACTGTCATCACAAACTGCCCACCATCCTTCGTCTTATGTAAATTTAATTCCAAACACACCACTTCATGCTTTATTATCTCACAACAGCAATTGCATTTGGCCCTTTGATTCATCTGTGGAGAATGCATTATGAAGCAAAGCATAAATATCATAAAATGGTTAGTTCATGGGGCTTCTAATTTCAGGAACATCACAAAATGCTAATTCATAGACTTCATACTAGCACAAAAAATATATTTCAGTGGATGTCGTGAGGGTAAATCCCTGCTTTCGTCCTTCACTTGGAAAATGCTGCAGCTTAAAGAAACTTAAAAGCTCTAATAAAACTTAGAGCAAGCTAACTGGCTGGAGTGTTCAGCTACACTTCAGTGTATTCTGAGTTTTAAAAAAAAAAGGAAAGAACCTTCAAAATAGTCCAGAAGGGAACTAAAAGAAAGACAGGTTGCATTTTCTTCTCTTTTACCTGCCATATATTATGGGGTGCAGTTGTTTCTCTGTTGGTGCAGTTCTTAAAAAGTGATGAAACTGCACCTACCAGGTCACTTGCTAATTGCAGTGGTACTGAACCACAGCAAAATCAACTTGATTTTACCAAGAGTTGCTCAAGAAAGAGAAAAGCCAGTGTCTTCATGCAAAAGCATTTCCAAGTGAGAGCTGTATGGCTGAGGCAGGAAGTCTGGGCTGGGAGAAAAGAGTATATTGAAAAGAAAAATATGAAATACACTGCTTACAAACACCACTCTTGTCCAGTGCTTTTTCACTTTATGATGTATGTGTGAAAACTTCATCCACAGATGTTCCTCCATCGGTTTTTCCCTATTTTCAAGTATAATTTGGGAGATGCATGGACTAGGCAGATACATAGGTTTATTTTGGCTTGAATGTAACACCATAAGTAGCAGAAAAAGTTTAGGCAAAATTTCCCAGCTGTTAGAGTGGGGTGTGCCTGTGTGAAGGAAGAAGGGGATTGGGGCGGGCTGGAAAGCTGGCTGGGCTGGCTCTGGGCCAGCACTTACACAGCCCATCAATAGGTGTTAGTGCCTTGTTAGAATTTATGAAGTGATCTTTGCAGAAGATCATTTCCTTTTCAGCAGTTACCAACCCAGGATGCTGAATGCTACTTTTTGATTTTCTGGCTCATTTGCACTTAATTCTTCTTTTTCTGCATTTTAACAAGTATGTTGTGATATTTTTTGTTGTTTGTACCTTTCCAGCAGCAACCAAAGGTCATTTCTGTGGCCATAAAAAGCCCTGTCCATATTGAACAGCTCAGTGTGAGCCAAGTGAATTTAGTTCACTTTGAGAAAGCCCGAGTCCCTGGGACTCCTGCCTGCTGCCCTGAAGGAGCAACCTTTAGACCATCCCCAAAACATGTCACACTCCGCATGTCTCCTTCAGTCCACTCACCTGCCTTGTGAGGATAGAGGTTGCATTTTAATTCTGTTGGCAATCCATCTCTGTTGATGGTGGTTAATTTGGGGCCTAAAGATCCTTCAAAAACAGTGAAGGATTTGTTATCTTCTGCTTTTCTTGCCCATTAATTATAAAACTTTTCTAAAATAGTTTTGTTACACAATAAAATTTGTCAGATATTTTTGTGTCACTTTCCATGTCTGGTAACTGGCACAGCAAGTTCAGCCTGTGGATGTGTGTGTGGATGTGGTTCTTTCAGAAAAAAAAGCAAATTCACCTGATTAGTTCATATTTCTGGAAATAAAAATCTGAAGTAATCTGCTCTTAACCACAATTTTCAACATTAAACCCAACATCTTTTTTCTAGCCCGTGCTCAGAATTACTTGAAAATTAATGAAGTTAGATTATTGACTGGTGCAAATTGAACCTCCTTTTGCTGGTGTGCACAGAGATCTATTGATTTATCTTAGTGAGGATGTAGTTCATTGTCTCTCGGGACCGTTTATGCAGCAGGGCCATTGTATTCCTCAGTAGGAATTCTGATAAAAACACATCTACTCCTGCTCTCCTGCAGTCAGTTGTATTTATATACATAAGTAGGAAAACACTAGCTAATCCAAATTTTTATCTTTTTTTAAGTGGAGGTGATAGCAATTGGAATAGGGAAGAAAGGGATCCTGCACCTAGCACAGACAGTGCTGGTTTTTTTTAAATTTTGGATCATGCTTGCTTAGGATCAGAACATTTCTTTGTGTAATGTGGCAACCTTGATTTTTGTACTGGCTATCAAAACTGTTGAGTTTGTAATTTTAGTCTGTGCAAATCGTCATCATTATTTACTCTTAGATGAATAATTTAGATATGTTACTTTTACGAAGACAGGAAGGAAAATTGAGTCTGTATCTCCAACACCAGCAGAGAGTTTGTAAATTGTATTAGGATGGAGTTTCTGAAATCCGGTCAGTGCTGTAGATTATTTTATATATGAATGGGAAAAGGTGAAGTATATTTATTGCAAGGTGCATTTAAATTTTCAAACCTGTAGGTAAACTGACTTCTTAATATTAATAATATTGCATTGGTAGGAAAACAAACTTGCTCACCTTGTGTTTTTATATTTTCTTTAATTTTGGATATTACAAACAACATAGGCATGGAAAGCTGTAATAGCCCACGATTTCTAATATTGGGTAAAGCACAAATATAAAATATACTTGAAGCTCAGCTCTAAGTAGATTATAAACATTTAATATAGAATGTTATCATAATATTCAGAGCACCAAATTGCAGACTTCTGTCACCCACTTTCAGGCATGCTTCTGAAGATCATAGTTAATTCTGCTGATTTATGGTAATGCTGTAGCACTATCATATGCAGCATCAGAAAGCACTAACAAGCTTAGTATAAGCTTGGACTGAAATGGTTTGAGGTTTAAATTTCTGTAACGATTATAAACTAGAGGGAGTGAAATCCCACTTCAGCAAAAAAATAAAAGTGTCTTGTTACAATTCAATATTGCATCCTCTCTCTCTCCCTCTCTCATTCCAACCCCCCTTACTTTCTCTTCTCTCTTTAGCTTCTCTGAGGAGCCATATTTGAGAAAAGTAATTTTAAATTGTGACTGGCATTTTTAAATTTAAAAATAATCCTTTTTGTATGGTAATGCGCTTTATAATTAGGAGACACAATGCTAGCATTTATTAGAAGTAGAAAAAAAGCTCAGCTGAAAAGTATTAAAATCAACTAGATTTTTTTTGCCCATTTCATTTGAAATGATAGCTATTTATAAAACAAATCTGATGAGTTTGCCAACCCTTTCCATAAACATTTTAATAACATGTCATATTTGACTGTCTCAGGCATACTGTGGAGTGCAATTATCATAAATCTGTTTCAAAACTCACTCTGAACATAGGGTTAATAGGAAGGTGTGCAAAGAGAAAACATTATGAACCAGGACTTTAAAGAATGTAAATCACAGTGCTGTTGCTCCAAAATCCAACCAAGGGAACTGCATTAACTTGGAGTTGTTGGGAATCTCCCTTTGGTTGTTCTCGGCACACACACTGGGCTCCTCTCTTGTGTGCCTTTGTGAGAGCTGTGCTCATGAGCCTTTTCTGGCAAAGGGCTGATGCTCTACTGCAAATACAGAACTTCAGAAACCTTGTCACTGGTTTAGACAACATACTGCCATTTTCAAATTCCAGATTCCCCATTCCCATCACCCAAAATTGATTTTTCTCTCTCTAGCTGTATGACAATGTAAAAATTGCCCAAGGTTTTGAAAGGATTTGAAATGTTTATGTTGTGGACATCAAATTTGATAGCAACAATCAAATCAAGATTTCTGAGTATCAAATCTTAAAGAAAGATGGGTTTAAGTTATCTCAGTTTGGGCAAGTAAAAATATTACAACCACCCACTGCCTTCCCTCCCACCCCCCCAGTGCTGTCATTCATCACATTTAAGGTCAAGTAAAAATAAGGCAAGGAAAACCAGCTACATTTCTCCCTTTTTTTTGTGAAACTTGTATAGAACTGATTGTGCTACCTTGGTGCAACCTATTTGATTTTGTAGAATTCTGTTAATTGTTTCCTATCTATTGGAAAACAAATCATTAGGAAACATCAGTGATAACTTTACTATATCGGGTCAAATTCAGGTATAGCTCTTGATGTCAATGGGAAATTTGTGAAGGCAATGAAAAAATCACTATCAGTTCTTTGTAATTTATGGGAGCTGAGCCATATCTTGTTTATAGTAATCCTAATTGTATTTCCATATTGCCTTTCTCATGCCAAATGCTTAAAAAGAGGTATCGTAATTTAAACAAAACTCCTAATCATTTTCACTAGCACCTTTTCCAAGTAAATTCTGTAGAATTTTTCGTCTGAATCCAACAGCAGCTGACTCTGTGGTGATGAGTTTTGCCTTCATCATGGGGAAATTGGTGCAGCCACCAAACATGTCGTATGTTCAGAGTCCACAAGAATCATGGGCTCACACACTTCAGCACATCTCCGGTTTAAAGAGGCACATGGAGTCCACTGTTTGTCTGTTGAACAGATGAGAAAGGGAATCAGCTCTTCTGGGGTCTGAACCTGTGTCTCCAAGTTGTTCAGTTGCTTTGCACTTCCTGCCAAGGCTACTAATGCATCCAATGGTCAAAGATTTTGCTGTAAGATCTGATCTAACTGCTCCTGTTTCTTCTTCTCCACCAGCCTAGCAGAGATGTGAGAAGGAAGCCACCAGGTTCTGTAAGATTTGGGAGGGTTCATCATCCGGTACTGAAATACTGACTCCACATGCTACAGCTTTCTTTTCAGGATGTCACTCTCCCGCCTCCACACTCACCACCAAACAAACATAGAAATCTACTACTGTTCTCCCCATGCACTCCATTTTCTTCCAATCTGAGAGCCATTTGTGTGTATAATTGAAAATTAGCAGTGCAGCTGTTTGAAGAGAGTAATTTATCACAGCACATTGTTCGCTCCTGACACTTTAGACCTGGCTCTAACAAGGCAGTGGTTGCTGGGGGTTGAGCTGCAGAAAGTGATTCGGCTGTAATGCCGCGTTTCCCCTGCTTTGTTGCTAATTGTAGCCTCTTTTTCTCCATTGAATTGGGAGTTGAGTAAAAGAGCTTGTTTGCTCTGTGCGACGAGGCTGCCAGGGCCGCTTGGGCTATTATCACAAGATACTCTTGATCTTTTGAAAAGCAGGAAATAGAATTTTTCTCCAACAGGGAAAGTAATTTGCGATGCGTCCATTAGTTCTTCATTAGAGCAAGATTAAATTGCACGGCAAATCACATCTGTGTTTGGATGATTAAAGGGTGGCATTTTAGAGGCCAAAACTAATTACTAGCCAAAATGAATGGGAGTGAAAAAACAGTCATGTTTTTACATTAGATAGTGTGGCTTGTAATTAGATTCAAGCTAATTCCACTATTTCTTCTCATTTAATGAGATGAGCCTGTCCTCATCTTTTTCTAGGCCATGCTAACAGCCCCAAATGTATAATTTTGATAATACTGAGAGTTTACTTTATTGAAATTTCTTAGCTACCTGCCACAAGTGACTGTTCTGTCTAGTGGTGCTTCATTATACACCAACACAAGCTACTGTGCATGGCCCAGGCAGTATCTCAAGCAATCTCTGTACATTTATATGCATGCACATTTACGTAGCTATGAGTTTGTGTGTCTGTATATGCACACATATATATAAATATAATTCCCATGGTATGTGCATGTATTTTTGTTAGATGAATACAGAAATGTTTGAATGAGTATGGAAGAAAGGAAGGTAGGCATTTCTGTATCTGGAAAGTACAAACCTCCACATAAAATTCCTTTAATTATGGAGGTTTGTGGAGGTAGTTTTCCTTTAGGCATGGGAAGAAGGAGGTAAATAGGGGCATCAAGTGTGGGTGATTGAAATAACATAGTTATTTCCTAAATTTAAAACAAAATGAGGTTTTGCTCATTATTACAGCAATAACTCTCAGTAGACCATTGGAATGGGTAGCTAATTTTAAATGGCCAAGTAATTCATTGACTTGGGGATATATTGTGTTCCTAAGATCAACATTTCTTGTTTCTCATAAAGAGATGCTGCCAATGAAATGTGGTGGTATTTCTCCTCTTCTTGGGTTCCTGTATTGAGAAGGAAGGAGGTGTAAAGGGCCAAAGATTGGATGAATATGAGGCCCAGAGTACAGATATTGTCCCTTGATTCTTCTCCTTGGGGATTCTCTAGAAAACAATAGGTTGTTAACAACAGGTTTTTTAACAATAGTTACCTGTTCCATAAAAGGTCTGCAGTTACTTCCTTAGAAAAACCAACACATGGCCAAGTGTCTTTTCATAGACCCCCGGTGAACACACTGCTGGGGGTGTCGAGAGGTATCTGGAGCAGGGCAGAGGGGGAGGAGAAGTTCAGAGACTACTCAATAGTTAGGCCTGTTCTGCAAAGTCTTCTGGCTGTCGGTTTATTTTTGTGAGCTAATTACGGGTATGTTAATACCTTTAGTGCAAGTGTATAATCAGTCAATTGCAGGGACTTAAGCACCCTCTTTTGAGCATATTTTTGATGAATATGTGGAGTGCATATTTCCTTTTTCTTCCAGTTCCCAAATTCATTTTTTTTAGAGATCACCAATGCCATCCTAAAGGGAATTTGCCTTTGTCTATCCTTACTATTCCCTGAACCTTTGCTGCTGGCCACAGTCAAGAGACAGAACTACAAAAGAGACCTTTACTTGAGTCCAGGAAGTCAATTCTGATGTTCTTGGCACTCTCTGGTGGATTAGTCACTGCAGGATGTTCCAAATATACCATCATGGCAGACTTGTGTAAAGGCTATAAACTAATTCGTAATGTAGAGCTGTACTTTGATAAACTATTCACTTGAGAAATATCAAAAGGTTCCCGCTACCTTCAAAATTCTTTTCATTCTCAGTAATTTATTAAGGCATTTTTTCCTAATTTTCCTTTCCCTGCTTTATTGTCTCCTGTGAAAATTAGAAGAGTCAATTGTGGTCCACTTTTTTGCTGCATTATTTTCACTGGATCATTGATTTATATTCACTATATCAGATTTCCATTAAAGAAGATATTTGTAAATAAGAGCCATGAAACTTCCTCCTGGCAGAATACCACAGAGGCCATTAAGCTCACTTCTGATTAGTTTTTAGAGATCTGGGGTTTCTTATAGAGAAGAAAAAATGAATTCCAAGATTGCCAGTTTCATCTGAATTTACTATGGACATTATGCAAAACAAATTGTGAAAGTAATGCAGAAGTTCCAGCAAAGGAGAAGGTGAGCTTCTTGACTGCAAATTGAAAATACAGTTACAGAGAAGTCAAGTTCCCCTCGACCATAGTGTCCTTTCCTTCTTCTCAGTTAGGAACTTTCCAACAGCTTATCCACAGGGACTGGCAGCATTGTGTTTTGCCCCATGACAATTCTTTTCAGAGATTACTTGTGGTTGCTTCCCCAGTCTGCTAGTTGTTGCTTTTGTCTCATGAGATTTCCAACATGAATTTGGGTTATTTTCTTTTTTTTTTCTTTTTTTTATTTTTTGTTTAATTTTAGTCTGATAAGAATGAGATTTCAGTGACTCACGTCTCCACTATGTATTATTTCTGTTTCCCTAGAGATTGGTTCCGTGTTCTTGACTAATGAACATGAAACTCATAGTTTAGTTTTAAAGATTATTTCATATCAATGCAATAATAAGGAGTTGTACTTGGCACAATTTTAAACAGCATTTTAAAGTTATAGTACTATTTTATTACATGTATAACATAATATCCACATTACATCTTTTTGCTGCAATCCACATAGATCAATAACAGAGATGGAAAGCTTTGTATTTTGAGTGTTTCATCTAAAATACTTTTCTCAATTCTTTATAAGTTTTAGGGACCAATGCCATAGCACCTGCATTTGAATTCTCCTAATTATAGGGAACCTTGCTTGCTAAAACAATGAGAGAAATGTATCCATTTATCATTGCTTGTACCCAGAAGAACTATGGCTGACATTTCTGCAGGTATTCTGGCAAGCTAAAAGGCTTCTTACAGCTAATAGGAGTGACTAAGATTCATTTGAAGACAGAAGGGTTCAATTTTGCTCTAAAGACAACTTGTATTTTCTAAATTGGGGATTGCAGATTTCAAAACTTTTCTGAGCCCTCTGCTGACCTGGAACACTTCCTGCAATAATGGAACCGAAGTCTGCAGTAACAAGCCTTACATACTGCTTCAAAATCACTTACATCTCCTGTACTTTTGGCTTCCTAACATATTCCTTTAAAACAGTACATGCAGCTGTTGTGGTTTAACCCCAGCCAGCAACTCAGCCCCACACAGGTGCTCATTCACTCCCCCACCATGTGATGGGGGAGAGCATCAGAGGGTAAAGGTGACATAAACCCATGGGTTGAGATAAAGACAATTTAAAAGGTAAAGCAAAAGCTGCATTCTAAAGCAAAGCAGAACAAGGAATTCATTCCTCATTTCCCATGGCCACGTGTTCAGCCATGCCCAGGAGAGCAGGGCTCCATCATTCCTAACAGTGCCTTGGGGAGGCAAACACCACCACTCTGAACATCCCCCATTCCTCCTTCTTCCCCCAGTTTTATGTGATGAGCATGATGCCATATGGGCTGGGATATCCCTTGGGTCAGTTGGGATCAGCTGGCCCAGCTTTGTCCCCTCCCAACCTCTTGTGTCCCCCCAACCCCCTGGCTGCCGGGATGGGGTGAGGAGCAGGAAGGGCCGTGGCTCTGTGCAAGCCCTGCCCAGCCAGAGCTAAAACATCCCTGCATTACCAACACTCATTCCAGCACAAACCCCAAACACAGCCCCATACTAACTGTAAGTTTTGCTTATCAATCATCTAACTCTATGCATGCAAATAATTGTCCAAATAACCACTACAGAAGCTGAAAAGAGGATAAAATGCAAGTAAAATTTTTTTATCTGTAAACAGAGGGCCCATAAAAAGTTACAATTAAAGTAATAGTAAAAGGCCAGATTATCTTCCATCTCCTTATATATAAAGGTCAATCATTCAAAGTCTCCAGTTGTTTCTGATTGTTTTCCAGAGAAAGAAGCATGACTGTTGAGATGTTAACACCACTACATATCACTGTAGGTATACACATATAATTACAGAAATCATTGCATGTGAAGACCTTATAGTCTAAGGGAGGGTAAATATATGCAAGCTTAGTAGATCACTAGATTTATTCAAAAGATTATCAATTCACACAAAGTTACCACATTTCTGATGGGAGGAATAATAGAATCATAGAATATACTCAGTTGGAAAGGAGAGAGCCAACAGAGGAATTGGTAACAGTGACTTCTTCATTATCTCATTCATTAAGTATTTGTATGATTGTGTCTGTAGGATGGTGAGAAGTTTGGTGAGAAGAAATACTGTGAGTTGAGAAGAGGAATCTGTAAGAAAAGCAGTTTTATGGCCTGCAGCAGAAGGAAAGGCTCTCTGGGCAAAGACACCAGGAGAGGTAAGAAGAGGTAGAATAGATCATGAGGACAGCAGCTTTAGCAAGACAGAGACAAGATTTAGCTGGAAGCAAGGAGGGGGAGCCAGCACCACATGACTCTCCAGTCAGTGTCTGCTGCCACTGGGATTGCAAAAGAAACCTCAAGAATAAAATTTTATTTGAGGCAGAATCATTTATCTAAGTCATGATCTTGGCATTTGGTGGAGATACTGTAATTATAAAAACTTGATCAGATCTTCCAGTAACAAACCCTGTACGATGACGAGTAATATTCAGGTCACACTTCTCCTTTGAAGTTTTAATGGCCACTACAATTTTATGTTAGTCACTCTCTCATGTTTGAAGTAGGCGTGCAAAGCCTTGGCTGTCTCCATTTGTCTATAACTACTTTAGAAGCTTCTGAAGGCACTGAACTCATAAAACTGCAGGCTTCAAAGAGCTTATTCAAAGATTCCATTCTGCTGCTGCCATTTATCAAAGGGGCACTTTTAAAATATATAGCTCTTTATAATAAAATGTTTTTTAAAATATAAACCTGACCGTGGGGATGATTAAAACAAAATCTCCATTGGCTTCAATGGCAGCAGAACTGAGTTCCATAGCTTTAAATATAATATTCATATTTCTATAAATAATGTTATAGTCAAGCAAGTTGCTAATATAATGAAGCACAATTCATTTTCCCCTCTTTTTATTCCCCCCCCCCCCCCCCTTACAATTTTTTGGAACTTCACTGTGAGTTTAACCTTGAACTTAAAATCAAATTTGAAATTTAACCCCATAATACAGAAAAGGATTGTCTCTCCTAAAGAAAATAGAAACTCACTTTTTCTAAGTAGAATTAATTCCTTTTTCTGATGCAAACCTGAAGGGTCGGTAGAATGTTAATGTTAGATTGTCGCTTATTAAAAAAATAAATCCTAATATATTTTATTTTATCCTGTCATTTATCAATTCCATGATAGATCTTTCTTAGTTCTAGTACATGATTCTAGATCAATCACATGACATTGAGTTAATTTTTATCCCATTTAAACAAGAATAGCAATACTTACCTACATGACATTCATAGGACATGGTCTCCTGTCCAATCCTGTTCCCCAAAACACAGCAGGAGACTTTCCACTGACTTTATTAGATCAGCTCTTTAACTCCTCATCTTCTGTAAAGAATCATGACCTATGGGGAAAGTGGTAGTAGATGTCTATGAAATGGGTATGATATCAGCCAGCAATGATTTTAGAAGTGCATCTTTAGGGTTATAAAGTGCTCCTACTCCTTCCTTGATCCAGCACTGTTGCTTGTTTTGTTTGCTCCCGGAAAGGACATCATAACATCCCATCTGTCGCCATGGGAATGGCTGTGATTTTGCAAATTCAGCTTTGTGTCTTCATGAAATCAGGCAGAACAAAAGAAATGGGCAATATGGGAAAAGCCCTTGTTTAAGGACAAGGCCAATTTGGTTCTAAATTCAGGCCTGAACCTTTTGTCTGTGGGGTAACTCCACATCAAGCACCTTTTGAAGTTACTTCTTTTCTGCTGTTACTTACAAGGTTTCCCTGGTTGCTTTGGGAAGGGAATTCCACATCCAGTCTGCTTGAGCACTGCCTGGCACAGTGGCCTGACTCGAGTCTCTGGACTCACAGTGCAAGTAAGCAAAGACAAAATTATGATAATGATATTGTAAACACAGGTAATAGCACTTCACTTTTCCTAGTCTGGAGGAACTCCCCCATCTTTCCAAATACAAATTACTTTATTCTGAAATAATTTCTCTGGTTTGGATAACAATCATGTTTCTAAAATAAAATTATTACTATTTTAGACTATAATTCCCTATGACAGAAAATATACTGAAAATATACTGGAATACCTAAATGATAAATGTCTGGTAGATGCCCTGTTTACCCAAAATTCAGAATCTGGACTTTTTAAACAAGTGTGTGAAGCTTTTTTTTTTTTTTTTTTTTTTTTGCAGTAGCATTGTTGCTTTATTTAATTTAACAGAGGAAGAAATTTGGGGCTTGTACTACATCTACCAATCATTTTTTCCAAAGTGTGATTTTGAATTCCTAGTTATTCCTGGAATGCACAGCCCTGCTTGGAAAACCATGACCCTGTTAATGGCCTGCTTTAGAAGTAACACAATTACCAATGAATAAAAATTGACATAGATGATATTTGAGAAATACAGACAATCCATGGTCTCCATAGCTCAATTCTGAAATATCAGGGTAAATTATGGACTTTCTGGGAGTGTTGTACACATTTCTGTTTCATCTTTGCAGAACCATTTAGGAAGGTCAAAATGATGACATAGTCCTGCACCTAATGTTTTCAACTGGACTTGCGCATCAGTTAAAGAGTTTACCTCTGTCTGGAGATGGATTTGACTGGTTTTTTTTGCTTTGGTTTTTTTGGGGGTTTTGTTGTTGTTGTTGTTGTTTTTTGGGGGTTTTTTTGTTGGTTTATTTTTTTGTTTTTGTTTTTTTTTTTTCTGGATAGACAAAACTTAATTCCCTGAGTCTTGCAGTCTTGCTTTTGAAATAATTTTGACAAACTACTGGAACTCTAAGCCTTTTTCCTACACACACACAATGAGACCCTTTATAGTAAAATTGAGGTATTTATTTGAAAATCCAAAGTTTTGAACTCTGCAATAAGCCATGAAAGGCCCTCTCTGGGAGACCAACAGTACTGAGAATGCTGAATGCCCTCCCCTACTTCCCCCTCCCCACGTGGTTAAACCAAAGATGTGCAAGTTTGGTAAACTTTGGGCTACAGGCTCTGACTTGTTACTTTGATGAAAAATCTGAGGTGGAATTTATAATCTATTTATTACAGAATTTGATGTACAAGGGGGCTTGTTTTTAAAGTGGGACTTACCCAAATTTCCTCAGATGTCCTCAGGTGTTTTGTGCAGTTGCAGTGTAATGTTGGAGATGTGGATGTGCCATAGCTGTGCACACTTTCAAGTTCTCCAAGTTCCTGAAGTCCTGCCTGAAAATCAGCTTATGCATTGTGCTGCCTCACAGGTAAGACCAGGAGAGCACATGGGCTGATTCCTTCTCTGCAGGCTGTTGCAGTTTAGACCTCTATGGAGTCAGAGAAAGAACAGGATTGTGATTTTTTTGTTCAGTGGTTTCATTTCCACTCATTGCAGCCAACAATGCCTTCAACCATCAGTCATAGGATAAAGTACTAAAATAATACTGGAGTGGGAGTGGCACCCTTTCTGTTTGCTGTACAGTGGTTTTTAAGGGAAATGTATTTCAAGGCACCTTTGATTAGCATTATTGCTTGGCAAAAATAATTTTTGTCTATAATAAACTGTTGAATAAGAGCATTGATTCTTATGACTCAAACCTGGCTAATGAATCTGTGTAATGTGAGGTTGATCAGACCAAATATTTATGGTAGAAGGAATAAAGAGGCCAAAGCAGTTATTGCAGTAAATTGACTGAATGTTTTGAGAGCTACTGAAAAAGTCTTCTTTCCAAAAGATGGTGTTAGCAAACAGGTACACACTTGAACTGCAGTCATTAGAAATGTACACCTTGGCACAACTGCAGAAAACAAAATTGTAAAAAGAGCAACAAATAGGTTTTCAAAAATATGGGACAACTCTAAAATATTTCAAAACTGCTTCATGAAAAGGGGTGCAATAGTGTGTCTAGCTAAATTGGCATTATTGTATTAAAACTCAGCTTCAATTTTGCTGTGTGTATTTTGAGCTCAAAAACACTGTAAATCTGATCTTTCCCATTTATAGCATTTTCTTCTAATAAATTGCACCACCTTTCTTCACTGTATATGATTTACTTATACAATGCTAACATGCACCACTCAGGAAAAATTGTTGAGGTATAAGAGCAAAGCCACATCTGAACAAACAGCTTGAGGGCAAAGCTGTGATCACATGGGAGCAGTTCTCGCTGAGGCTCTAAATACATTTTCAAAGCAGGATTTTGTACCTGATTAGTTGCTGTATTTAAATTTCCAAATAAATATCGATATTCAGTGAAAGATAATTACTAGAGGCATTATGAGTCTGAAAACAGTGTCAAAAGCAAAGGCTATGCTTGTTTAATAATGTAAACAGAATGGGAACCCTTATGTTTGAAATACTTTGAATCACATCACAGGAAGATGAAAATAGCACTTGAAATGATGCAACAGGGACCCAGTGTGAATCTGGGTGGAATCTTTGATGCAGAATCAGACTATCAACTCTGTGCATTGGGTAGACTTTCTCTGCTGATCAGGATTTGAATGCTTTTCTTAAATCTCTTCCACACTTCGTAAAGTTCTTTGTGTGTTTTAGCAAAAGATAACACATTGACATAAATTCCATTGTGCTGAACTGTTAAAAATAAGAGAAATTTAAGTTGTCAAAATCATACTTGCTGAATAAGTTCAGACATCTCCTAAGGTAAAAATAACTCACTGTTGATAAAACAAGATGAAAACACAAAGATAGGGGCAGATACCCTGAGTGCATTTTGAAATGCAGAAGTGTTGTTATTTAACTAATTAAAAAATGCATTACTCTGAGTAGAACCAACTTAGTAAATGAGATCCAGAAGCGTTACATCCATTCTTAGTAGAATTTTTCCCCATTTTTCTCTTTGGCCTTAACTGAGCCCAGCTGTTAAAAGCCATCAAAATGCCCTGGTCTGAATATTTTAAAGAAGTGATTATCTCTGGAGTGCTTCCATGAAGTAAAACTTATTCGTCTCATAGTCTGAGAGACAGCCTGTACTACACATAGCAGGTACCAAATGTTAGGAAAGGATTAACAAACTACATAAAAGTTGTCTTCACTGGAAAATTTATCAGAGCACCAAAAGGAAGTTGCACAAAAGGTGAGCCTTTAAAAAGAAACATTCCATGCTGAGGTGCCTGGGCAGCTGCTGGTTTCACATTCCTGTCAGGCTGAAGCTTAAGGACAGTACAACTGGCATGGGAAAAAACCTTCTGGCAGTTACCAAAACAAATTATTGATTATTTTTAAATCTAAAAAAGGAAAAAAAAAACCAAACCTCAAGAAGCTTCTACCAGTGGTGCAATCTTCTAATAAATTCTCATCTTAAATACTGAGTTAGAATAAAATCTGCTGAATAACAAAGGCTCATCATAATTTGGCCAAGATGGGATTCCATGCAAGTTCATAGATAGTGGATTACAAGTTGCAACTGCCTCAGTTTTGTAATTTTGTAATTCTGTATTATATCAATGGAAGTATAACAAACCCTGTCTTTTATGGTCACAAGTACTAGAAGAAAATACAGCACAAAAACCAGAGAAATTGGTTTAAAAAAGAAGCATCAACACCATAACACCTTTTTCTTAAAGAGAGTATCACTTACTAGAGTTACCAGACCTGAGACCTGTGGATGAAGGAAATGAAGATGCCAATGCCTAACAAAAACAAGAGGTCCCCAAACGTTGTCACCACAAACCAAAAAAAAGTGATAAAAATGACCCCTATTTCTAACCAGAAAAGAAAACCCCCAAGATAAGCTTCAGACAGTGTTTGCTAGCCCAAGGCAGATAACAGTCTGTTCTTATAAAAGCCAGGTATCATCATTCACTCCTGGGTCAGTTTTACAGGAAGGATCGAAGTTCCTCAGACAAAACTCGTGACAGTCTACAAGGGCATAGACAGGATGAGCAAGAGGTTGTAACAACTACTGGATGCACTGATTATGTCATTTACACACCTTTTTTTATATGGTTTTTCAGATGTAGCTAAGGTTGGAAGATATCAACCCGTTGCCAATGCTTTTTTTATACCTTTTAACATGAAGGCCATTTCTAAGCTTGCATGGGAATGTTTTTCTTGCATAATGTCCCATGGCAATCACTATTCAGGATGATGAAGACTTCAGGAAACTGCTTTTGAGGCCTTTTCTTACACTAGGCAATTTTTACATTTGCCTATCCAGCTTGCAAAGCTCCCATCCACCACTTTCCCGTTCTGTTAAATTTTTGGGATTGTCCCGAGGCTCCCCTTTCCTTTATTGTGTCAGATGCTATGGATGTCCTCCCAATGCCTGCACATGGCCACATCTGAGTCCTTCCTTCCAGCCCCACGGGGACTCTTTCCATGCCCACACAGCGCACTCTTCATACTTTATACATGTTGGACCTTTATGACTCTTCTCTCCAGACTCCTTTCACACTGTTACTAATTCTCCTATTTCTACAATGGGAAGACAGGCAGAGATGAGATATTTTGTTGTCACATTGCATGCTGTTAATAGCTTTGATCTGTGGACAATACAGATCCTATTGTAGCCTCTGGGTCTGCCAGTTCAATATCTGAGCTTCATATATTCCCTGTTTAGCTTTTTTTTCTCATTTGATTCTGCTTAAATCTGTAAATACCTAGGAATTTGTGCCTAGGACATTCTTTGAGAAATGGTGGAGCTGATTTGATGTATTATTCAAAAGTTTCCATGTTACAGCCTAAAAGACAAATGACACCAACCTGAGAATAAAACCCTGCTCCGTTTGGCTCCCTGTTATCTGCAGTAGCTTTCCTAGGGTGAGCTATTTGGAGGATGTACAGAAGCATGTATGACTTTCATGTTGCTATTAAGGTGAGGCCATTATGCCACGAGCTGTGACGAGTTTTCAGAAAGATAGTTTGAAAAGACAAAACCAGGACACTGGATCTGCTTCATAGGTGGGTGAAAGAAGGCAAGGGGCACAGCCAGAGGAACTAGGAACCAAGAACAGCCAGCCAGAGAAAGTTCTGTGATCAAAGTCCAAGAAAAGGGTTTTTTTTTTCATGAAATTTGCCATTAGAGATATTGAGGAGGCCTATGTATTAAATTCCTGAGTTTTGAGGTACTGTAATAGAGCTGTCAAACAAAGATATAGAAAGTGCTACTGTTTCCACGAGACAGGACAAGCTAAGGATTCCCAACAAAGTAAGGCCACCTGAAGAGGGATAATGAAAGTGATTACATCAGCAAAGAGGAAGGAACAATCCAGGTAAAGAGTTGGTGGATGTTTGATCTTGGAGGGTTGCTGTTACCTCCAGTGCAGTCATCCAAAGCCATCTAAAAATTAAATAGGCTAAAAGAACAAGAATGCCTAGGATTTCTTCCAGGAATTTCTGTAGTTACCTACTAGGCATCAAAGGAGACTTCTTTTGAACCTTCAAATATACAAGGAGGTCGCATGCATTAGTGACTGCAGATTTGGTAACCTATTATTCATTATTTTCTTTTATTGATTGTTTTACAGGCCCCAAGGCTTGTGTCTTGCTTTTTGTGGCACAAAAAAAAAAAAAAAAAAAATCTGTAAAATCTTGAGATTTTTTATGGGAGTATCAGCAGCTGTCTCTCCTTGTTAATGACAATAGCAGCCTATTTTTTTCCCTATTAATTCTAATTAGGGGATCTCACATGAATGTTAAGTCAAATTTTTATAATGAATGATGTCTTGTAACCAGAAAAAAAAAGACAGGTTGCCCTAAGATAATTTCTTATTTAAAGATGACCTTTAAAACCATAAAGTTGCAACAAATTAATTATTTGGCTTAACCACTCTGTTGATTTTTTTAAAAAAGAAAACATGATGACATGCCATACTCGGGTTATGTTGGCATTCAGGACAAAAAGACAAACCAAAGCAATGAGAAAATTGTGGAAAAGTAAGATATCACCCACAGATATAAATAGCCACTAATTAAACAGATACAATTAGAAAAATAATCTACTGTTTTATAACTCTAGGTGGCAGCAGTGGAACAAAATAGAGAAAAATGTATGACTATGATTATACTTGCCCCCTGTTAATACAAAATCCGTTAATTAAATACTGCTGATGCTGTTTCATGACACAGTGTTACTTTTACACTCTAGATGGCAGCAGCATCACAAAATACAGAAAAATAAGACTAATTGTATTCATGCTGTGTCTGAGAATGCAGCCCCTTCAAGTTTTTGGAGATTAAAGTTGGAGAGGTCAAAATGCAGATTTCCTGTAGGCATTTCCCACCACAAAAGAAGAAAAAAGCCTTAACAGTGATTGTTAAATATCATGTACAATTAGAGGTAAATCACTCCCGAAGCAAGGCAAGGTTTTGCCATTCTGGGTTTTTCTAATGGAGAAGTGATGTGCAGAAAACATAAATGACAGCACCTCTGCAGGTGAGTGTAGTATAGTGATCCCAAAAATCTGCATGTGCATACCTGTCATGCTTTTGTGTGTTAGGAGAATTACAGCTTTTGCCAGAGAAAGCAGTAACAGCAACCATATCATGTATTCAGGCTTTCAAGTCTAAGTTTTTGCACACACCAGTTGGCAGAGACATCTGCATAAGGCTGGGTCAAAGGACTTTGAGGTGAAAAGAAGGCATTTGCTTTAGAAGATGCAAAGTTTTGGTAAAACCCATTTTGAATATTGTTTGACTAGAAAGCATCAGAGGTGCCAGCTCAGCAGAAGGCTGATCTGGGGCCAGCAGCAGGAGGGGCTGGAGATGGAACCACATAACCTCAGCTCTCCTGCTTTTTCCTCTCCTGATCAAACAAGGTCCCAACTGGATAAAAAGCTCCAGCAGTCCAGTAGTACCTTCATATCCAAACCACTTCCTGCCAGGGGAGGTTACACAGAATTCTACAGAGCATTATTTAAGTATCCAAGTCTGTTGTTCAGATTGTGGTGGGTACTTCCCCTGTGTAATTATGCTGAGCTGTGGCCAAAAGAGCAGGTACCCACCAGAGACTGTGATCAGCAATGTAATGCACCACCAAGTCTAAACATGGGATATTAAAGGAAATCCAATGTATGAAGAGATTCTTTTGGGGAACTCGCTTTGTCCAGCTGGCTGGTGCATTATCCTCAGACTCAGAGGCTTCTGGAGGGTGGAGAAGGTTATCTCCTGGTCCAGCTTCCTGGTGTTAGGAGCACATTTTGTCAGGAACAGATTGTTGCCCAGTGCCATGGCAGGGTCGCACTATGGTGGTGGTTCCTTTGCCATATTTGGGGAATGTGCCTTGTTAAAAGGTACAAATCAGTGCTGAGATGTCTCACGGAGATCTGTTACTGTGATCCAAGAGCAGGACTATGTGAGGAGACCCAGACACTAATTGGGGGCCCATTGGGTTTTTCCTTTGTTCTTTGATCATTTTACATTCACTCAATATTGAAAGGTTCTTGTTCTGTGGTGCTTAATTTAAAAAATGATTTTTAATTAAATGATGATTTTGTTTTAAAAATTGTTATGTCTATCTAGGAAAAAAAAGATGAAAGTGGGAAACTAAAATTGAGGTGGTATCACCAGTATTAAGCTAAAGCAAAAAGTTAAGGCTGTCCACTTACTGAGTGAATAAAAACGGAAGAATTTTTTTATATAAATACGTTTGTAAGCTATTGGTAAATCAGGTCTGAATTGAATTATCAGATCATCAGTTCCAAAGACTGACTATAAACTTTAAATAATTTATTATTAATTCTTTGATTATAAACCCTAAAGAATTCAATCCTGTGAATCTGTAACCCAGAAGTTACATTAATATTTTGAAAGGAAAAGGAAAAAAACCTTTAGCACCTGAACTAAACTCTGAGAAAGATATGAAGTTCTCTTTTCAGTTCCTCTGCAGTGGCTAATACTTTTCTTTTCTCAAATGTAAGCCTATCCAACTGTTGTTTCAGGCTGCTTAAGACTATTGCAAAGTTTTCTGGCACTTTTCCCAGCTGAACTCCAGTTGCTGTTAATAAACAGGCCTGACTGCATTTTCAAATCCTAAAATTAAATTTAAAATAACATGGATGTCTCTCACCAAGGAAAGCAAGGATAAAAGCAAGTACAGGTAAAATCAGATATTGAAGACTGCAAAAAAATTTTCAACTCTTCTCTGTTCTTTTAGTCTCTTGGAAGAAGAGGTGAGGCAATCCCAGAGCCAAGTGGTGGTGCTGGTACTGTGCCTCTCACTTGAGGCTTTCTCCACAGCCCAAAAAGGAGCCCATGCAATGGGGTGCTCAGGCTGCTCTGGAGCTCTGCCAATAAACCTGCTGAGGTTTCTATTTTCTGGTGAATACCAGGTGCCCCCTGCACTCTGAGGTGTGCTACAAGCTTGCTGTCCTTGGCAGCCCTGTAGAACTTCATGGTCACAAGCCAGTGATGTGTTTGAGATCCGTTTTCTGAGGCTTAGGCACAGCTTAGCCCCTGTCCTGTAGGTACAAGTACTGCTGGGGAGCTGTTCCAGGAAGACAGTGATTCCATGGAAATAGTAGATTTTTCCTGCTAAAGTGAGAGTCCTGTTGAACTTAAAACTGTGGCATTTATTTTGCCAGATGCATATTTGCACATTTTCTGTAGCCAGATTCCCAGACAAAGATGTTCCACTGGTGGGATGAGAAGGCACAGTGAAAGTAAGGGCTGTATCCTTCACCTGGGCAACAACTCTCTGTTCCTTCTCTGCTTTGAACAGATTCCTTCAAGGCTTGGACAACTCTTGATAGCAGAGGTCCCATTAGATGGTGCCAGCTAATTTGTTGGTGGGATGAGGGCAAAGACAGCTGCTGCCTTCTCCTTAGTATTATTAATACATGTAGTAACAGTAGTAGTGTTATTTTCTGCCCACCATTAATTTGTCAGGTGAATAGCAGCTAGGTACTGCAAGAGCCCAATCTGTAGCGTCCATTGTTTTATTTCTTCATTATTGCAATGACTTTGAATATTTCTTTAGAGGGAAGTTCCTGTTCCTGAGGCTATAATGTCTGACCCATAGTTCAGTTGCACAGAGAAAGGGCTGAAGACATATTCTAGAAACAATACCTTGAAGTGGAGTAATGCAGGAGGAGGAATGATACAAGAAGGCTATAGAATGTATGTTTTCTCTGGAGAGGAAAATGCATGAAGACACAAACATTTGCTGCATGTGCACGAGTGCCCATCTTGCTGACACAAAGCCACTTCACTGAAGTGCTCTCTCAGCCTGGGAGGTACCAGCGTTAGCCACAGACCTAAATTACTTCTTGCTTTGTGAACTCCTGCAATGATCAAGTGTAGAGGTGTCTTAATTTACTGAAATGAGACAATGGCTGAAGATGCTGAAAAGCACTGGCTGAGATTGTCACAGGACCCTTGCAGCAGAACCTGGGTTCTTTGAAATATTCTCCATCACTTAAGTCATATTTTTCCTGTTCTTTGTAGATCATTCCTGTAGTTTCTAGCACACAGCCCCCCCACTAACTCATAGTCTCACGCTGTAGGCTACACCATAAATCCTAAAGAAAGTATTCACCATCTCCTCGGACTGCCTCTGGAAGACTTTCTCTAAAATTAGTGCCTTGGAAATATCACTAAGAGCAGGGAAATTCTCCAGCTAATATTTGAATTTAAAAAGAAATCTTTGCTTAATAGCATGTGAAGGTTATGTAGTGAGGAGCACTTTTCTGCAGGTAGTATAAACTGATCCTTAGTATAAATGATCATGGCAAGATCTTTCATTAGAAGGGCATGAAACAAAAATAACTCAGATAAAATTATATAAGGAAGATAAAGCACCATTTGGGTGAAAGCACTATGCTGAAACAAATAATCTGTCATATTGATCAGCATAATGTTTCTGACAGAACTGTTCCGCTCATCTGAAATCATCTTCACCTGCTTTTTGCTGTTGTGGGATAATGCAGAGCCGAGCTGTGCAGCCTCAGGAGCTGTGAGCTGGATCTGCTTTACAAAGCCCTGTAACACATCCCCCTCCTCCTGTCCAGCTGCAAGCTGTCCCCTCTCCCAGCAAGAAGCTCCATCCTCTTTCACACAGTGCTCAAACTTCACCTGGCACAGCTCTTCTGCCCTGTCTACCCTGCCCAAGCAACCTTCAACTTCTGCAGCAGCTCCTTGCTCATCTCCTGAACAGCTTTCCATCCCCTCCATGTGTGAGGGGCCAGACTCTCCTCATGGCTGACCAGGCAGCTCCATTTTCCCTGAAAAGCCGTGCTACAGACCTCATTTTCTGCAGATAGCTGCTGCAGAAGAGAGGAAGAAGTAGGCAAACAGTCTGGGCAGGGAAGGTGAATGGCAGATGCTATGGTGGGAATAAGTTATGGACTGATATCAGCATAAGAGCTGTGTGCCAGACCACAATGGACTGTAGGGTTTTCATCTATGGAGAATGAAGTTGGCCTTCTCCAGCTACAGGTCAGATGTAACCTGGCTGAGATGATGATCTTCTTCAGTCCATGTAAACATCAAAAATTTCATGTTTTGAACTGAAGAGCTCAAACGCAGGAGAAGAAAGAAATCGCTCAGCATTTCAGACTGAAAGCAACTGTTTTCTTTGAAGCATGAACAAGCTGCACCAATAACACTCTCAGCTGAACACGCAGATTCTTAGTTTGGTTCTGCTGATAACTAAAAATTAACAATTCAACATAAGTCTTAATATAGGCATGTGTCTGTCTGGCACGTGCAAGACTTTCCTCCAGTACGTTCTCTCTCTTCATGCTGCAAAAATCAGTAATACCAATGACTGATTCAGCAGCAAATACCTTGAACTTTGGAAGAGTGACTTGGCACCTGAGCCCAACGCAGCTTCCAAAGGACAGTACTCCCTTGGAGCTTACCAAGGCTTCTCTCAAAGGTTACATGTCAAAATGTCACCAGACTGTATGACCAGAGTCTTCAGAAAATGGCCAGCACCAAAGCAAGATTTGGTTTTGGGTTTATGATATTTCTACTCTGATAAGGGGGTGGGCAGATATGTTTTTTCGTTAAAAAGTTAACCCTTTATGTTCAGTCTTATCTGCTGCCTTTTAATGGGATTTTACTTCAGCTAATTTTTCCAGACTCAAATAGGTGCGAGACCATTTTTTTCACTTTTTTTGTCTTGTCAACAGAATTATTTACTACATTTGATGCAATTACATGTATACAAATGTATTGAATGAAGCTGGGTAGATGCTACAAGCTGAAATTTGAAGGAGAAAAGTCTTGACTAACTGGAAGTAGATGCATAAAATATGCATGCACATGATGGAACACTGGAAACACAAGCTCTAACTACAGTTTCAGCTCCAAGTTTATGGAGTCAAGTCTTAGGTTGCAGGTTTTCCAAGCCCAGTGGCACAAAATATATGCCCTTTGCTTTTAAACAGATGAAATTTTGTGCAGAATCATTGACAGACAGTGGCAATATAACTACTCTGTAGAGAAGAATATGTAGAAAATCAAGTATGAAGTGTAATCTCATTATCAAAGAGAAGACAAAGCTTTGATGTCAACAGGAGTCCTTCTGTGGAGTTTGATATAGAATTAATTTCTGTAATCTTAATTATTTTGCCCCTGTCTTAATATCTTTATTGCACCATGAAATGGTGTTTTCCTAAGAGACAGCAAACAGTTTGGGGATTTTCTTTTCTTTCTTATTCAATTTTGTTTTGGTTTCAGTGGGAGTATTTGTTCTTGGTTGAGTTGCTGACAAGTCCTGAGGGACAGGAGAGGATGTGTGTGTCTTGGAATGTAGATGTAGTTGGCATATGGGCCTTATGATGGATGCACAGAATTGAAGAGTGATAATTCATCCAAAATCCCCACTTGTAATATTTTGATGCATTATGACAATATAATCTTTTGTATTAATAACAGATTATAATATGTATATTTATGGAGTAGTGTTTAGCCAGATGAGATTTGCTTATGTAAATTCTACTACCTGTGTTTGAAACTGATAGTGGCTGTTACTTAATGGTGCTCCAAAAAGCACATTTTGATTTTCAGATTTAGATGGGATTTTGTGTTTGGAGAACTCTCTCAGTGTTTATTTATTTCCTCTGCATTCTCTCCTGAGGATTTTTAGAAAAATATATTTAATCCAAGAACTCTAGTCTTCTAATTTGGTGATAATAATTTCATTTAGTTGTGTGCCCCTTTATGCAGTCTCAATTTAATGTGTCATTTTCTTCTGCCATATAGAACAGGGATGAGTGAGCGAGAACCAAAATTTTTCTAAAACCAGAAAGAAAGGCTTTATTCTATAAAGCTTAAACAGAAAAGCAAGAGTGACAGGATTTCCGTACAACTACAAGATTATCTTCTTTAAATGTGTAACTCATGTTTGCTCTTTATGGGCAGATTGTTAGACTGTATGTTCAGCTCTCTCAAGAGGCATTTAGGACTTCAAATGCAATAATAAATTAATTTGCAAGATAGAGACAATAATGAGAGATTCTATTTCAAACCAGAGACGTGAAACTTTTGTGGAATTCTCAAACATTAAAAAGCATAAATGACAGCCTTATTTACTTGCGTAAATGAACCCACCAAGGAGGTAAAATACAAGATTGACAGCATTAGGAAGAGAAGCTCCTTTTTTCATCTCCAAAGAGATGTGACTTACATCAGTGTTATTGCCAGCTTTCCTCCACGTCACTTGGCTACCCCAGTCCCCTGAGAGGCCAATGACAACAGAGCGGGGGCAGATGAGAGACCTGGTATGTGCAGGCCTCGCTCTTCCTGAGATAACTGAGGTTACTCCTGGCAACGAGGAGGTGACAGGTTGACACCCATCATCTCAGAAAGGAAACCATTCGTTTACTCAGAGGCCAACACAAAGCTACCAGATGGGAACAGTTTTCTGTCACTGCCTATCAAGGCTGAAGCACAGCTCTCCAGCCTTCTGTGACATCAATTTTATGCTGAGAGCACAGCAGTCTCAAAAAACACTGAAGAGCCATTTACTTGTGAAGTATAAGAAACATCTGTCAGGGGCTAAAAGTGTTAAAGAAATGCTTAACTGTACATTGAGTTGGCAGAATCTTAGGCTCAGACTACAGGAAAAAACATTAGCAGTGAAAGTCCACAAGATTTATCCTAATTTATCAGATTACTTCCTCAGAAAGTCTCCTTTTGAACTGCTCTTCAACAGAAGAACAAATGTGTAGACTTCAATGCTTAATAAAGCTAAAAGCTTCTCCCTGGGGTAATTGAAATTTTTCTATCAAAGGGTAGATAGACCTGGTTGCAGCTGCAACAAAGAAGAAACATATAAAGCCAAGTGGAAAGCAGTTAGACAGCATTGGTGGTGTAGGACCATTGAACATGGTCTTGCTAATTGGAATCTATAGCACAGGACATTCAACTACATGCTGGGCAAATGACCCTGAAAGTTTCAAGTCTATCTAGTATAAAAAAAAAAGTTCAGATGTAAAAATAATCATAGGAATGATGGATTCTGTATCCTTGAATGGGCATAACCAACCAGAGATCTGGGTAACTGGCAAATTTCTTTTTTAAATAAGGCCCTTTGAGTCCCATATATGCATCTACTTTCACAAGCATTTCAAAACCCGTCTTCTAATAATTTCACACAGAGCTTTCAGAGCAGCAATGTTCAAAAGAATGAAAGTAATGAAACACAGCAAAGTTTTACATTTTTATTTCTGTACTTTGGGAAAATTCCTATTGAAGACAGAAGGCAGTTCAAATTGGAATTGCTTTACTGCCAACAAAAATGTGTGACTCTTGATCTAATGAAAAATTAGAGAGATTGAAAAGCAGAAGTAGACTTAGGAAAGATTTCAGTTACAGCAGGATGCAGCCCTTATTGCATTTGTAGTTCAAACTGTGATCTCTAAGGAGATCTAAATTGCTCCGGAGTGTGGAATTTAGGGTATTTGAGACTTTCTTTTCTCAGAGGAACAAGTATGGGTAGCTAAGACATCAGGTTTTATTGTCACGTGCTTAGAAAACATATGTTATTTTAATTTAAGATAAAATGTCATTTAATGATGAAGATGTTAAATTCTTAAAACCCTTGTCACGTGAATTAGAAGTTGCTCAAAATGGTTCCATAAAGTGGAAATTGTGAATTTTTTTGAAGCCCCCAGTCCTGTAAACTGATTTGGATAACCATACTTTTAGTTTATACAGAAAAAGCTGTTGTATTTGTGATTGTTATCAGTATGTAACAACTTCTAAATAGTTGTTTCACATGCTCTGTACCTTTGTGAGCACTAAAGTATTTCTGGGAAGTGAAACAGCTTCAACAGCAAAAGCTGGAATTACACTTCACACTAGCACACAAGGATGTCAGAAGAGGCTACATACAAACCCTGTGTATGTGCTTTGGAGTCCCTCAGAGGTGAAAGACCCATCTGAGAGGTGGAGAATCTTACCTTGGGTGCAAGACCACATTACAGGGCTGGGCTGCTTCCTGTGCAAATACTACTTCATTCCAGCTTATTCCAGTGTCTTGATGGGATGTGGCATTGACTGGGTGCTACAGACACAGGCACACAGTTCAGAGAGTAAAAGAACTGCAACTGAACTCCTGCCCCAGGACAGCAAAAAGTAGATTTTAACTTGGATGCTCAAAATACCAGTTAACCTTATGTTAGATATGAATTAATCTCATGGGTCTATATTGTTCATGTTTGCAACCATCTCTTCTCCCATTCTTTTTTAGTGAGAAAAAGCATGTGAATATCACAGGTGACCATCATGTATTTTCATGTATTCCCCAGAACTGTTCTTTCTCTCTTGGTTTCCCTCATCTATCATTCATTTTATCTATCCTCCTTTCTTACCTCATCTTTTTCATTCATTGAACCTTTTTTCATGGAAGAGTTTTGAATTTTTCTTCCACAGTCATTGGAACTTTTCTTCCTTCTGTTGTTTTTTTTTCACTATTCTTGATTTTCTCTTTCTATCATTTGTCTCCTTCTTGTTTCTTTTTGAGCATATTTCATCCATTTGCACTAATCCTCCTCAGCCCCTTCTTTTGACAGCTCTAATGTAGTTGCAGTCAGCCACTTCTTTTCCACTGTCTAAAGCAGCACTTCAAACATTGAACAGAGGAACTCCCTTCCAAAATCCAGCAGGAAAAGTCCAGGGCTAGACATATGACTCCACTGAGACAAAACAAAACAAGCAGGAGCATACAGCTGTGGTAAGAGCAGGTCAAAGCAACCTCAGCTCTTCAGGCTCAGCTGATGAGCCTTATGGCAACAAATCACTGGTGAAATCACGTGCTGCAGTGTCTAACATGGCCAGACAGCCAACAGCATTTGGCATCAGGGGATCAAATAACTGAAAAAAAAGGAAGTGGAAGCATGCCAAAGGCATGACATCCTGAGCACTCATGCAATAATTTTACTGATGGTCAGTTTTGTTGTATTTATCAGAACGGTCTATTTTATCAACAAAGTAGCTTAATGAGTTCCCTTTTTCATCTCAACAGACAGGCAGTCTGGGAAAACACTATGCTATTAATAGAATGGTATTTTTAGAAAGATGGAAAAAAGAAAAAGGCACAAGTCCAGATTTTATCCCACCCTCTTCAATGGCATCTGTGATACAACTGGAACACACGTACCAGAGGAAGGTCATCTCAGTTGAAAGAGCAATTACAGAAGCCACAGGAAACATTTGAACTTCTTGATAACTCCCTTCATTGAAATATTCTCTGTTCCATATTGCCTCACCCTATCTACCAGCACAGATGGGTTTGAGGGAATGTAGAGTTGCATGACATGAGTTACTAGCTACTTCAATCTTGCTATAATTACTTGCAATCTTTACTTACAGTCTTGCAATAATTACTTGCAATCATCAAAATGTGCATGTTTTATCTCTTAATCTGAGTATTAGTATTTAATTTTTTTAATCAGTGCCTATGACTAAAGTAATAGAAAATGTTCCCCTGATTTTTTTTTGGGAGTTGAATGCAATCCATTTGGGGAGAACAACTGATGATGAGATGCTGATACTGACAGATCAGCATTCTAGTACTTCCTTTGTAAAATGCTTATCTTTGCTCCTAGGGCACTCAGGCTCTGTATTTATCTGCAGTTTCTTTACATATACACAAAATGACAAACATACAACAAGCACATATATATGTAATTTATATATACATATAATATATATCTGTTGCTCTACAGGTGGGACTTTTCAGACACCAGAAAATACATCTACACAGAATGCTGTACACTGTTGTTATGCCAACAGATTTGAAGTAAACTTTCTTCTCAACTCCTTCCTTTCCTGAAGAGCACAGATTAAGCCAACTATTAAGTCATTCTTATATCCTTTCCATTCGGATGCTAAATAAAACACCTGTCTATGTACCTTGCTGTATCAGAGCCTTCAAAAAGTAGAATGGGGTGAGACAGAAACCTGCTTTCAGAACTCTCAACAGCAAAGTGCCTCGAGCTGACAACTGATCTCCTTTTGAAATGAATCTTGTTGTGCTTTAGATTGTATCAGGTAATCCTCTAGGAACATATATAAGCTTTTCAGTTTGTTTGCTGGGTTTCACACAGATGCATTGCTAACTTCTTCCTACCTGTAAGTTCCCTCCTCTCTCTTCCATACTGCATTTCTTCATTGGGATTGATGTGCATCCCTCTGCTACTCCAGGTACACCTTCGTTTAAGTGTTGTCATGTTGTAATGTTTCGTGTTGTCATGTCTTGTGGCTCTAAATGTCTATACCTCAGATCATGTATTTATGGTAGCAACGTGCCCACTGTCCACCCTCTCTCACAAATTTTGCTCAGGGCTTTATTGCCTCTCTTTTAGAACAGGCCCTGACTTTAAGAAATTAATACTAATATCCAGAATCAGGGATTAAACCTGAACATTTTGATGATTGTAGGAGGTAGCCAGTAATTCATATCACATAAATCTATATTAAGTGAAACCCCGCTCTGGTCCAGTCCCACGTTAGAAATGCAGATATCTCTTTATATGACACTGACACTAAAAGTTGGCCCAGGTGCAAAGTCAAAACAAAGATAGTCTGGACTTGCCTGAGAACCAAACAAGGACCAAAATTTGATCAGTTATAAGGAAAAACACTACTTTCCTCTCCTGGTTTCCACTGAAAGTATTCAGAAGACAGAAATTATTTGGATTTATGTGGCTGGCAACAGTGATAGGAAGGATATAACTCCCAACACTTGTAGTTGAGAACTTCTGTGCTTGGACACCTGAAGTTAATTCAATGGCATGTTTTCCCACACCATTACATCACCATGACTGCAGATGAGCAGGAAGGTCCCTCTGGAGCTTACTGCATTTGCTTCCTGGCTTGGAACAAAGTCAAGAACAAGGTTAGTTTGGACCATCTGCATCCCCACCAGCATTCAAAAGAGGCAGATACAAAGTGATAATGAAAATTAGCAAACCAAGCCAACCCCACGAAAAGTTGGATTATGAGTGGATGAGTTTCCACCCATTGCATAAAGTCCATTAAGCAGCAATGTTCTCATTGGAGTTCATTAAAATTTCAGTGAAATGATTCTGCAGTTTCTTTGCACGGTGCCAGGATGAACACTGAGTTTACAGAAGGCATTTTCTAGTGCTTCTCGTTGCTTTTAGAATGACATCAAACTTTTCATTTTATTTTCCTTACTTTCCTGTGCTGCTCCTGACAGAAAGGGGAAGACCAGTCAAGCAATGGTAAGGCAGAAGTTCATCCAGTGTGAAAAAACAAGGTTCATATGTTGTCATTCAGCGTGAAATTACTTTCACATAGTAGTCTGTTGCCTGGATGTATATTTTTTCTTTTGCTGAATATGCACATTATCTTGTGGACTCTGAACAAATGAAACCTGAATGATATTGCTCATGATTACTTCAGCATAAACACAGACTGTAATCAAAACCATTTTTAATATTGGTTCTTGATGTCTTCCATATATAATTTGATTAGCTCAGTGACTTTTTTCTTTTTTAGATTGCAGTAACAGGAAGTAGAATACAATAGTGAATACCTACTGCATTCTGTGGAGTCTTAACACTTTTTGTCCTTCTAAA
The DNA here is from genome assembly GCF_020740725.1 of Corvus hawaiiensis. Taxonomy (NCBI): domain Eukaryota; kingdom Metazoa; phylum Chordata; class Aves; order Passeriformes; family Corvidae; genus Corvus; species Corvus hawaiiensis. Next base: position 21,222,042 of record NC_063222.1, on the reverse strand, counting down.
CATAGGACATTTTTAACCCAATACCTGCAAATCACTTTAAGTTCATTTTGTCTAGAAAGATAAATATGAGTGCTATCAGCTGTAATACACAAAAATTAAATTCAGTCCATAGGTTTTTCCCTTTAAAGATAGGTGTAAATAACTGCAAAAGTTCATTTACAATAATAGGAACACTTACGATTTATTCTTTCTCTGACTTCCATACCAGACAGAGGGTTTAAAACTGCACCTCACAACAATGTTTTTACATACACTCACTTAGCACCACCTTTTGTGGGTCCTATCTTCAGAAGCAGTGTCTGCTTACAGTACTTGAAGATGTGGCTGGGCACAGATGTGGGGTTCAGCAAACCTCCAGACAAATATTCATTTACTGGAAAAGGTCAAGAATTCAGTTGTGAAAGGCTGATGAAAAATGGTAGAGATCCTTCTTCAGCTCAATATTCAAATAATGCAAAAATCGCGGTGAAGTACAAAACAAAACAAATCAAAACACAAGTTTTACTAAGGGAGTTTTCTAAAACTACAGGCCCTTTATACAGCCCAACAGGATGATCTGTATTGAGGCCATATGTCTATAAAGACCAGTGTTGTACTACTGGATATCAGATCCTCTGCTCTACTTGCACAGGTTTACTGGAAGTAAGTTTACAAGTTTCATAGACTTCCTTCTGCTACCCAAGTACAATTTGTAGAACAAAGAAAACATACATGTAAACGAGCAAACTTGGAAGCAGATAATTTTTCAAAAAAACTTCTCCAAGACTTTTGCTGAGTTATAATGTGGTTTTGTCATTTGGTAAGACATGAGACCAATATAATCTTATCTCATAATATCTTTCAAATATCCCTCTGTGTTGTTTGTCTCCACTAAGAATTAAGGTTGCATAGTAATTTACAGAGCATCTCAGTGTTCCCTGTTTCCTCAGTTTCTGCTAAGGTTGGAAGTCTGTGGATGGATGTCTCTCATAAGCCTTCTGCCAAAATTTCAGAATGAGCAATGGAACCAAAAAGGTTTTTACCCACATAAATGTGAACCTAGATTAATTTTTTATCATTATTTTGGTTTTTATGGCATGAGTTGCTAAGTGTCAACACTTCCTTTCACTGGATGGAATATAAGGCCCAGGTTGTTACATTGTAAGAGCATGAGTCCAAACTTAGTTGACCTTGGGTTTTGCCTATTTTTTTAACAAAATTTGCTAAGAAAGGATGCTTCTGGGTTTTTATGTTACAGAAAGCTAGGAAATATGCTCAGAAAAACAGATAAATGACCCTTGTTCTGGTACCAGAAAAGGCAATCAAAATTAATTGGCAGTAAAATAACTGATAGTTTAAAATGACAACATTTTTTTCAAACAAATTTTCAGCCTACTAGTAGCATAAGAGGGATATCAATGTATGCATCTTTTCATAGCTAAATAAAATCTTACTTTATGAGATCACTATTCTGAACAGTTATGTTGTTGATTTTATTGTTGCCTCAGTCTTGCCCAAGTCTGAAAACAGTTAAATTGTTCTGCTTTTGGGTAAGATAAACATTTAACAAAGTCTGATGTCAGAAGGTCCCAGAATGACAATTCCATTGTCACCTTCAGTTACACAGATGATTCCATTAATTCATGTATGAGCTAGAGCATACTCGATATTGATTTAAAAATTGATAGTGATAGGAATCTAAAAATGCCTGTATATTTTTCCTACCTGGATACTTGCAGATTGTGGACAAAAATCACTTTTTCAAAATATTAAAACTCTGCAATGATACTATTTGACTATGAGTTACATCTTCAATGGTTTTATGGCTTTTTCCTGAACCCTCTCTAGTATGTCCACATACTTCCTGAATTTTAGAAAATGGCATTTGGAAAGATGGGGGTGTGGGTTGGTTGTTTATTTGCTGGAATCAATGCTTGCAAAGTTTTCTCTCTTGAAAATGTGGTTTATATTGCTCATACTATATCACCATCATAAATGCTTTTTCCATCCTAAATAAAGTAAGCAGGCTTTATTAACTTTCATTAATTCATTTTGAAAGGCTGTTCCAGAAACCTCCCACTGTAAACTTATTTCCAGACTAAGTTGATTAATGGTCAGTCTATATCTTTTGGGGAGTCTTTTTGCTACTCATGTTTTCTGTCTTTTATACTTCAGTCTCTCATGGATCATTATCCCCTCTGTGTGCCTTGAAGACAACATCCTAATCCTTCAGTGTTTAATGCTTCACCCTTCATTTTGCTCACTCAAATAAGGGAACTCTTTTTCTGCTCTTTCCAACCAAGGGTCCCAAGGATACAGAATCCTGCAGCTTCTGACTTCAGGCATGATGCAGCTTGCTCTGCCTCCTGAGTGGAATTTTCAAAGAGGACAGAGAATGGTTCAAGGAGGCTTACCCAAAGCATCTCCTGGACCACATAAGCTCTAGGAAATGAAAGCAGCACTTTCAATGTGGGTGTTGCAAAACGAAACAAAAAAAAAAGAAATGGAAATGAAAATGAAACCGTACGAAGTCTCATTTAAAAAGTTGTAAATAGCTACTATCAGAGGAATTCTTGAGTTCTTGAATCTGAGTAAAGATCCCCCCTTTTCTTATTTCACTGTTTAAAGCAATTTAATTTAGTAGTTACTCATAATTTACACTTAAGTGGAAACTAAGTTCAGAACAGATTCATCATCTACATTCTGGCTGATGTGCTGCAAACTATATGGCCCACAACCTGCTAGAGCCCTCTTCTACCCCATTTAACCCAGATACAGCAATCTCTCTCAATACTAACATGTAAACAACCCTGTCCCTTTAACCACTATCATCCTCACGCTTCCAGAAAAACAAACTTTATCAGGCAAATTCAGATGCAGACTGCATTGGCTCAAGCCAGTTCTCGTTATCATTGATGCCCAGAACTGTCCCTCACTTTTGCAAATGTGAACACCCAGGCACCTCACATAGTTCTGGGGTAATTTTTCTTTTGTCCGTGTCCTGTTTTTACTCCTAAGGACAGAAGCTCATGCATAGTTTGTTTCTGGGTGGGTTTTTTGTTTTTGTTTTTTTTTAACCCCAGACACCATTTTTTAGCAGTTGACATTAAGACTCTGTGTCTTGGTAGCCAAATAAACAGACCTGTCTATTCAATCTTGGAGTAATGAAAACTTTTGGCATAGAATTTTTGTAGCACAGCTGTTTGCTTCACATTACCTGGTTCCTTACTTTATCCTGGAAAATCCTGAGTGGCCTCTGCCAACAGGAAAAGAGGCACCTTATTTCAAGAAGGTCTCTCTTGTCCATGTGTGGCCTAGGCACCACGGACAGAATAAATTGTGGGTAGTTTATAAAGATTAAAACAAAATTTAGAATAAAAGGTACCCTTCAAAATTTATGTGGAATACATATTATGCAAGAATAAGAATATTCATGCTTGCAGCATGGAAAAAAATGTTCATGTTGTTGAACCCGTATGTTTCCTTTAGTTATGGCACATCAGAATCACAGAGTCATAGAAATGCTGAGGTTGAAAAAGACCTCCAAGATCATCAGGTCCAACCAACAACTCAGCACTGCCCTGTTGACCACTAAACCACGTCCCCAAGTGCCAGTGCCACACATTCTTTGACCATTTGCACCTCCTTACCCAGTAGCCAGATTTCTCAACACTTTTTGGCCTTTATTATCCAAAATCCTCACCCCTCTGACAGACATGGTTACAACTGGCACAAAAGCAAGATTAACATGAAGAAACTAAAAATAAAAACATCTGATGGATAAAATATCATCATGTCCTCCTGGTCATTTGGGGCTGATGCCCAACGGGAAAGGGCATTTGAAAGCATTGCTATTGTAATGGCCTTAGGCTGACATGGCAGATTCAGATTACATATCGGGAAAAAAATGTCACGGTTAGGGCGGTCAGACATTGGAACAGGTGGCCCAAGGAGGTGGTGGTCACCATCCCTGGAGGTGCTTAAGAGGCATTTGCATCTGGCGCTGGGTGATGTGGTTTAGGGGTTACAGTCGTAGTGCTGGGTTGATGGTTGAACTTCATTATCTTAAAGGTCTCTTCCAACCCCGATGATTCTACGGTTCTATATTTAAAACTATTGCAAGAACACACGCATTTGGCACAGGTACAGGCCGTTCATCAGGCTCTGCATGACTAAGCTGATGTGAGCATCCAGCTCACAGCACAATTCGCGTCCCAGTGCGTTGTGAGGCCCAGCACAGCAGAGGCATTTTAAATTTTTTATTGTTTCTCTCGGCAGCAGCACACGAGGAAAGCAGGCAGGCAGGCACGCAGGGCAGCCCGGCCGGGGTGTGAGCAGGGCGGGGCAGGGCGGCGTGAAGGACAAAGCCGAGCTGGCCGCTGGATGTCGAGCACCATCTTGGCCGCCCCGGGCGGCGGCTAAGGAGCCGAAGGTGCCCCCTCAGGCGCGGCCTTTTGAGCGGCGTTCACTGCAAAGCACGGCCCGCCCCGCACCGTGCCCGCCCCGCACCGTGCCCGCACCCGCGCCCCGCGCTCCCCCCTCAGCCCCGTGCCGGCGGGCGGAGAGGTAACGGTGGCGAGCCCTTTCCGGGAGCCTTTCCCGCAGGAAACGCCCCGCTCCGCCAGCAGCGGAGAGCCCTCCCCGCAGCGCCCGCCCCGCCCCGCCCCGCCCCGCTCCGCTCCGGCGGCTGCCGGCCCGCCCGGAGGAGCAGGAGGGGCCGGAGGCGCGGCCCCGGCGGGCGGGGGGCGGAGGGGGCGGGCGCCGCGCGCTCCCCCCGCGGTGACAGTTTCTAGAAGCTCGTCCCGGCGTCCTTTGCGGCCCCAACATGGAGGAGCTGACGGTGGAAGTGCGCGGCTCCAACGGGGCCTTCTACAAGGTACCGGCGGCGGGGGCGGCGCGGGCGGCTCCGCGCCCGGCGGGGCCGGGGCCGAAGGGCGGCGGGGGAGGGGACGGTGAGCGGGGAAGGTGCCGGGGTGCGGGGGGTTTGGGGCCGGGGGCGGCGGGGATGGAGCGGGGCGGCGGCGGCGGGGGGGGCGGCGGTGACGAGGCTGGTGAGGGCTGCGCGCAGGGGAGGTTCGTGTGTGGGGAAGGCAGAGCCCCGGCGGGGCCGGGGGGAGCAGATGCGCTGCGCGGGGATTCCCTGAGCCTTCTTGTTGGGAAGGGTGGGTGGGTGTGTGGGGGGGTTGGTGTTGGAAGATGCAGGGGCTTTTGGGTGGTATGGGGTGAACCGGGGCGATAATAATGATTTTTAAATATTTTAAATATTTTTTTTTTTTAAGATTTCGGGTTTATTTATGCCTTCAGAAATCTTCTTTCACCATCACCCTCCCTGGAATGCCAGGATGGTACAGGATCAATGCAGAATACTCTCAGCTGTTGCCTGTCAGTCATTTTCCCCTAAGCCTGGCTTCAGATGTTTAAGAATCCCAGCTCTTTTTATGGCAGTAGGCTCCTGTCTTCCTCTCCAGAAGGGCTGATTCCAGCCAGTATTGTGAGCACGCAGCGTGGCTGTGTTCTGGGAGGATTTAATCTCGGGACTCTCTTTAGCTATTGTGCCTAACCACATGCACAGTGTGGTATTGTACAGGCAATACTGCACTTGGTGTGAGGGTGTCCCTTTTAATTCCCTCTCCCTCCCTTCTGAATTTCCTGTGTGCAGCTGTGGATTTGGCTTGGGAATCATGTGGTGATTGTACAGTATGTAGAGGCAGTTGGGTGTAAGGGATTGTAACCAGCTGACTTCAGGAGTTAGTTCTTTCGACTGGCCAAGACAAATGGGAGATATCCTTATGAGGAAAGAATGCAGTGGGAGAAGCTGCATCCCCTTGGTGAGAAACCCTCTGAAAATTTTACCAAAATCAGTAGATAATATATTTTATACATTAGGTAAATTTTTGGTTGAACTTGAAGTATCATGCAGAAACGGACATCAGAGTCATTTTCATCTAGAACAGGATACTCCTAAATAGAATGGATTTTCCCCCCTGACCATGAAGAAGCCCAGAATTTAGAAACACTTTTCTTAGCTTTCCATTTTATACCTTGTGGTCTTGGACAACTTTCCAAATGATGGATCAGTTGTTCTTGTGCGTAAGAGGAATTTCACACACATGGGGGTATGAGGTGTGCTGAATTTTTGGACTGAAGGGACCCGTGTACACAGAATTTGCTACAATAAACTTGATCTAAAATCTGCAAGGATGACATCTCTCCTAAGTCAGTGGGAATTATCAGACTTGGATTAGCACCATTATGTGTTTTAGCCCTGTGAACAGTGATTTAAAAAAGCAGAAGTTTTAATTAAAAATGACATAATGGCTTTGAGATTAATGAAGTGGGGATTAAGTCCAGGGATGGCATCTTCATGGTGGATGAAGGCAGGTTAGAATGATTGGATGCACAGTAATCAAAGCCCCAACTCAGAGTAATCCACTCTTAATGTGGAGGGGGAAAAAACACACAACCCCCATAAAAAAAAACTTCCCAAACCAAATCATTTAAACAAACACAATTTTAAAAGATTATTCTTGTGAGTTAAATGCAGTGAAGTGTGTGTGTCAGTGACTCCATTTTGTGAGTCTTACTCTTGAGGAAGGCAGAGGTTTTGCATTTGTTTTGGAGCTAGGTAACACTCCTAGGTCACTTGCTGTTTAAAGTGACCTAAAGCAAAGAGGTGTGTCAGTCTCTTCTAGGAAGTGTCCTATTTTAGGCACCAGTAGCATTGATCATTGCAACATAATGACAAGATGCCCATCTTTTCTAAGCTGTTCTATGGAAGGTGGCAAAAGTTTTCTGAAGAGAAAAAGCAGAATTTGTAAGATGGGATGAGATTTGATGTTTTCCCTTAGACCAGTCTGATTAATTAGCACGACATAACCCCATGAAAATGAGATCAGAAAGAACCTGCTATGCCAATAGAGATAAAAAAAGCTATGTAAACAATTACGTGAGAGATTTTCTTTTAATGAGTTGTTACTGCGATCTGCAACTTTCCTGCAGTAGAACAAATGTAGTGGTTAAATCTATTGGAGCATTGCAGTGGGTTTTCACTATTTACTAGAGGTATGACCATGGTGGATAGTACTCTGTAGTTTCTTTAGTTCCTCTAATAATTGCTCTTCAGTTTTTACAGGGAATTCTTCATAAGAGTAGGTAGAACATACATGATATGTATACACTATGGTTGCAATTAATTAGTATGGAAAATTAATGTTCTTTATTAAAATTCATGCATCATGAAAAGCATTTTGAGTTTTCATGTATCAGTGGACAGTTATGGTAGATCCTAAGATAATTTAAAAAAAATTATAAGAGAAAGCATGTTATGATCTTTTTAAATTTTATGATCTCTTTAATTTTAAACTTGTATTTCTAAATCACCAAACTAATTTGTGATTTCTCGTTTTTTCATTTGCTTTAAAGATGCAATGTAATCTGGAGAGCAGGACAGCATTTACCGTATATTTTATTCCATATTCTCAACCATTACACAGCAGAGCCAGTGTTTAGCCACTTCCTGCAGCTCAGAAGACTTTGTATATATCACAATATTGAGTACCCGTTCTCTTTGGAGAGCAGATGGCAGTGGGGGGGGCTCAAAATGGTTGTGGGCTTCTGAAAAATGGGGAGGTTTGTGCTGTGGAACAGGGGAGAACAGACAGGGTTGCTGAAAACCACTGGTTAAGGGTTTGCATATATTAAAGGTGCTGTGAGAGCTTCCTGACAGTAGAAAAGTTGATGCTTTCTAGGTGAGGACTAGATGGCAGAAAAGTTTTTGTCTTTGGGACATTAGAGCAGACTTTTTTTAATGTATGGAATGATCAAAAATACCTGGATTTCTTTGGCTTCTGAATGTGTTGAAGAGAGTGAAAGCTGAATACTCCCAGCCTTGTCTTGGCCTGCCTGCAGTGTTTTCAGGATGATGCTTCACTGTGTCGTTAAGATGATGAAGTAATTCACAGTATCACAGATGGCTGAGGCTGGCAGAGACTGTGGGAGTTCACCTGGTCCACACCTCTGCTCAGGTGGGGCCACTTAAAGCCCGTTGCCCATGTCCAGATGGCTTTTGAATATCTCTGCGAATGCAGACTCTACAACCTCCCAACCAACCTGTGCTTCTGCTCAGTCACTCTCACAGTGGGGAAAAAAAAAAAAAAGTGTTTCCTGACATTCATATAGATATTCCCATGTTCCCATTTGTGCCATTGCCTCTGGACCTGCCAGTTGTGGAGGGTCTTGGAAGAACAAGACAAAAACTTCTGTTTTACTCAGTGTCTCCATCAGCCTTTATGTGCACACTTATATGCAAATTAAGAGCCTGGTGATTCACATTATTCATGATTTCCCATGTCAGCTTCCCTGAAATAAGTTGGACCTTACAGTAAGACCAAGGTACATAAGTTGAACATGAAATCAATTCCTCTGAGTCTTTCAGTGGCATCTGAACGACTGGAAGATCCATTGTGTTCTTCCTTGTAGGGACTTCGTGCTGGAAAATGGGCTCTGGTGTGCTGCAGGCCCTTGTGTTCTTTAAGTTCTACAGTAGTAGCTGTTCAGATTATGCAAGAGGAAAAAAACCCCATGAATTAAAACGGAACTCAGCCTTAATTTACAGGTTCTGAAGTGCTTCCTTGTTGGCCTGTTCCTCTTTCAAGAGGTGCAGTTGTTCTGGTAACAGGACTAAGCAAAGTGCTGGTAGCAGGAGTTGCCATCGGCCTCAAGGCAGACACAAGCCAAAATATTACTAAGGGGAGAAAATTATGAGTGAATAGCATACACCATTTCTCCACATGTAGAGCCAAAGCTTGATGAGCAACTCTGGGAGAGAAAGTTTATGCATCAATAAAAATATAATTATTTTTTAAAATTTTTCTTACAATTTTTAATTGGTGGCTTTGCAAACAACTTGAGTTGCTCTGAGTGGTTTTTAGCTTGATGGCTATTAAAATAGGAAATTGTCATTAGTAGTGTAGTTTACGCACTTTTCATACCCAATTACTACACCAGGAAACTGTAACTGGAATGACCTTTGTTTTTTCTTTAAAGATCTCGACTGTTATAATTCTCAGCATTTTTTTATTACATCTAGCCTTACATCTATATGGGTGGGAAATTTTAGACATTTTAGAGTTGTTCCTGATCAGTTAGTTGAAAGTTGTGTGGAGTCTTGCAAGAAGTAGCTGTAGTCTTTGTTGCTCTTGATGAGCTGCTTCTTGAGCCTTTTAGGCTGATAGAAAGGAGATGCCAGAGGGAATAGTTACTGATTGCTGAGGCACGTGATCAGTGGAAGGTGTCTTCCAGAAGTTTAGCCCTTTTGGAGGATGCGTATGAAGCAGTGTAAGTAATGAGTCATGGAGACTTCCATGAGTAAGCCCAAACCAGGGGATTCAGTGCTGAAGCTCTTGCACAACTGTCAGAAGTATCCTTGAATTTACATGTGGTAATTGTGATTGTGGATGGAAATAAGCAGTGATGTCATAAATAAAACTGTGGTTTCTAAAACTGATGTGATAGTTCAGGATATTTTTCTTTCCTGATACCTGCCTGTAATGTTTGTGTTTTGCAGTAAGCCACAGCTGCTTGCTATTATTAGTGCAGCTAATCACTTGTAATGAAAATAATATCAAGTTCAGTCTTTCTTGTCCAGTGGTTTGATTATTTACAAGTTTCCTTTGTTTGCTTTAGTTTCCTTTTTTTTTCCTTTGGGGGCTCAGTATGATCATCATTTAGTAATAATTATTTCACGTGTTTGTTACATGAAACAGTTGTGTTTCAGTGTTAGAAACACTAAGGGTTCTTGCATCTGAAAAGGAGTGAAAGGCTTGGTAATTGGATATAGGCTGCTTGGCCTTTATGTCACTGGTTCAGAAACAGTCCATGGTACCAGATGCTGAAGTGTTTGCTGTTTGAAATTGGTCCAGTAGTGGGTAAGGTGATTTTAATACAGTTTTAGTGTGCAGGTATGCAGGACTCAAAAGCCAGCACAGTGGCTGTCCCTGGAAAGAAAGTTTGCAGCTAAACTAACAGCACCTCATTTTTAGATTAGATCCACCCTACTTGGGGGTCAGATAAACTTACAGAAAGTAGGATAGAGAGGGAACTTGGATTGTGTCTACCTGTTTTACAGATTTTGTGACTTTGCCTAGAACTGGATTTAAAAATAAAAAAAGTTGTGTGTGCATATACACACACAGACATACAGTTCACTCTAAGGGCACTTCAGTAAGTCTTGATCCGTTTATGTTATCAGCAGATCCTAATCCTAAATCCATGGGCAAAACCCAGGTAAAAGGGAAAGAGTGTGTGTGGGTGTCTGTTATGAAATGAGGAAGTCTCGGCTGCAGTGATTTTGGTGCAAATGATTGGTTGAGAGTTTCCTGCCCCGTTGTTCACCCTGCATACCCTGTCCAGCCCTGGGCGAGACTGGCTGGTTCTCCCATCCCCTCCCTCTGCAGGTGCTGGTGTTGGGAGCCCGGCTCCTGCCAAGTGAGTGGCAGAGACAGGTCTGAACCCAGGAGCCTGTGGAGCCAGCAGGACATTAATAGCCTGTAGTACAGTACAGTCCCCTGTCCTCCTGAGCTGGGCTGCTCCAGCCAGGGCATACATGGACTGCCAGAGATCCAGCTCACAGCACAAACGGAGTGACTGACACTAATATCTGGACAGGCCAAATCAGAGGTCTGGCAAGATGAAGTCATGTCAGTTTTTCTTCCCCTCTTGCCCTCCACAGATTTGTGTGTCATATAAAAGACACACAAAGGTTATGTGTAAGCTTACTTGCTGATACTACAAATCCTCACTCTTTTTGTTGCCACTGTGTTTATTGATGATGTATTTGGTGGTCTCCTGTTAGCTCTGCCTCATCACTGGAGGTACATGGAATGATATGTAGGAACATAGTACTCTTCAAACTCAGATACTGGCATTACCTGTCTTAGGCAACACTACTAAATTAAATTTCAGTAATGGAGGACCTTGTTCATTAGAGGAAAAGTTAAGGTGATGCATCATTACTTAATTTAGTAGAGAATGTTTTTGATACAGTGTCAGGTATGATTAGTGCAAATCTATTTATATAGGTTACCTCACAAATAAAGAACTCCAAAACTCCCTAATTGAAACTCAGGTTATTTAGTTTTCTGTTTTATGTTCATCACACCTCTTCTGGAGAAATTCTTGTGAATTTATAGGATTTACTATAACTTTTCATGTAAAAAGTCTGGTTTGTGTTAGTAAATACTTTAATGTCACACTTTTTTGGTAAAACCTTTTTTTTTTTTTTTTTTTAAAATTTAATTTAATAATCATAGACTCTATGATGACTTCTTTAAAAACTACACTAAATCTCATCCTGACACTCATGAAATCTCTTTCTGGTTTTATCTGGAAGTTGTATATACAGCTGATCATGTGTATAGTCAGGGTTGAAGGTAGGAAAGTCATATGCAGGAAGTTTTGCTTTCAGAAAATGTTCTAATGATACTTTTGACATCCTTCTTGACAATAATGAAATAATTTCTTAGAAAACTATTTGAAAGTCACATTGAGTTATCATTATTTCTAGTTCTATTACAAATGGACCATACAGTCCATAATACCTCATAGACTGCTGTGTTTCAGTTGCTGTAAATGTGATTTCATCCCCACAGCTGTAGAGAAATTGATAATAGTAGGAAGTAATTGTACAGTTAGACTTTGATCAGACTTTTCAGACCTCACAACAATAAAATTAAGTAATAATTACATAATTTAATACTTTACGTATGTGCAATTGTGACCTGAAGTGCATACTTGATAGGTGTTATGCTTGATTATACTAGGGAGTGAAAGAGTTTGGGAATACCAAGTGAAAAAGCTGTGCAGGTAATTCCAAGGCAGTTGCTGCCTACGTGTCTGCCAGCAGTGAGTCTGCATTACATTCTCCTGTGGGAGGGAAGAGCAGTGTGCATACACACTTTGAACTGAAAGACTTCCTTCTGTGAAGGAGTTCCTGAAACCCACATGGTGTTGTAAAATGTACACACTCTTTATTGGAATTTGTACTTTAGATTTTATTAAAAATTGTCCCAGGTTTCTGTTTATGCAGCTGATGTTTGTGCAGTGTCAGCTGTTGGGCTGCTGAGAGCCGCATCTCTGCATTACTGTTCCACTTCAGCTTTGGCATTCTTCAGTGGGACCCTAGCTTGAAAATTGGTTGCAACTGTTAAACCTGTGTGTAACTTACACAGAATCCCACACTTCACCTGGTAATGGGCTAATTGTCTTAAATCCTCAAAAGTCAATGCAGTTGGATTCCTTTTCTTCACTTCTTTTGTTTTATTAATGAAATCTGCAGTCAGTGGATTAATGACTTTCTAAACTCTACCAAGCATTAAGTTCTGAATGTTAATCAGATGTTTTATGGTACCTGAATTGGAATCTCTTTTGATTCTGAAGTTGTGCTTTTTAGCAAAGGAAAGAACTGAATTCAGTTCTGCAGAATAAAATTTTAGCTACTATAAGCTGACCTTAGAAACACGTTGAGTACTGTGAGAACACAACAGTAACAGAAGACCAGATTCAGCTATGAAATAAGTGAAGTAAAGCAGCATAATGAGGCAGAGACTAGTATGGAATCACAGACTCTTGGAATGCAGATAAATGGCTGTCTCTGGTAGGGAGTTAATCTCTCCCTGTAAATGCTGTTGTCTCTTGATAAGTTGTCATGTAGCAGAATGCTGGACTGCATGAAGTTGATTCTCAGTGCTGTGACTTCAATGTTTTGTCCCTGTATAGAGTTTGGATGAATTGTAGCAGAGTTAATTCCTGTTTTGTGCACTGTATGCCATGTTAATTTGTCCCCATGCTGGGGCATGTTTGAAGGGAACTCTTGGTAGCATAAATTTGGGAGAAGTTCTGCTTTATCTCTGTTGCTGGCTTACACGTGCTTTAGGCAGTAAAATTTTTTATGCTCTTTACATGTTTAAACAGACATAACTTTATACTCCCATCCAGTTTCCTTGAAACTGAAAGTCCCTGATTCTGGGTGTATTTTACTGTCAACTTTTTCACTTGCTTACCTTTCAAAGAAGAAGATTTGCCTGCCTTCCCTTGCAGTGGCAGGATGGCCTTTGAGAGGGCTTATTTTATTAGGAGCACACTAGGTGGTTCAACAAGATGATTTCTGGTGACCTGCTTTGTTGAGGGTTACCAGTGTGCTTTCGGCTAGAACCAGTCTTTTGTGTTGCTGACAGATGGGTTTGAGGGAAGCCCAGGGAGCAGAAAAGCAGGTTTTGAGCAAATGCTTTCAGAGCACTGACCGAGTATGAGCTCAGGTAAAAGGAGATTTGTTTTTATAGGCCCTTTGCAGCCAGCTGTCAGTGTGGGCTCCTTTACTGTCTGTCATTACATGGAGGGATCTACTGTGTCAAAATTTATCTTTCCCTGAGCTGACACATAATACCTCAGTGGGCTAGTTGCTCCTTGCACAGCTGAAATATTCTTCGTCCTCCTCAGCTGGCAGTTTCTTAAGGGGATATAATCCATTCAGCAGATTCCTGGAACTTGTCTTAACCTAGCTATGCAGCTTTCTTACTCCTTTAAGAACTGCAGGGTTCTCCTTGACCACCTCTACTTGGGAAATACCAGGCTGGAACAAAGGCAGGAGTAATGTTCCTTTTATCTTTTTTTTTTTACTATTATTTTTTTCAGCATGCCTACCTTTCATAATAGAGAAATGTAGCAGCCTAATTTTTGCATGGATACATGGGTATAACTCAGTGAGGTTGATCTTTGTCTTTAGGTTTTTGGCACAATCAATGCCCCCTACATATAAGCACAAAAAATCCATGAAATACTGTATTCTCTTTGTTTTCCTGGGAGGTCCTACAGGCATTTGGCCTCATCCAGTCCCAATTTAGTACCTGAAAGACGATACCATAACTAGCTGTGTGGCAGCCTCTACTGCCAAGTGTGATTCAAACTGGCCGCTGTACTGCTCAGAGGGACAGTTGTTTAGGATTCAGTTTGTGTTGGGAAGAACACCAATGAAGCAAATAGTGCTGTGCACAGCCATTTGAATAACTGCTCTTGCCTGGACCTCTCTCATTTTGTTCCTGTAAAACACCTGTGCACAGCTGTGGGTAAAGTAAGAAACTCTGGATAGGGAGTTCAGTTGTAAATGTGCTGGTCAGATTTGAGCAGTCATTGGGAGCAATCCCTGTGCTCTGCACGTCTTGGAATAGGCAGCTAAGAATATCATCAACCTCGTGCAAAGAGTGGGAGTGTGTCTTGGAGCTTTCCTAAATTGGAACCTCAGTGTTAGTGGTGGTTTTGGCTCAGTTTCAGGCTGTATTGAAATTGGTGCCTTTTTGATTTCACATGCATTCTTGTAACAAAAATGTTTTTGTTTTAGGGGTTTATCAAAGATGTTCATGAGGACTCCCTCACAGTTGTATTTGAAAACAAGTAAGTATTTTATTTTTTAAAATAATCATTTGAATATTAGGTTATTTCAGTTTTGTGCTTCTGCTGATGTTTTTTGTTTAATTGTTTTGCCTTTAAGAGGAAGCAGATTTCATTAGATACAGTTCTAGAAGTACAGGCTCACTATTCTGTTCAGCTTCCATGAACTGCCTTCTTGAATCTGTATAGGATTCAGCTCATCAGTTACACAGTCCTGTACATCAGTCTGTACATTCTTTGATATCTTTAGTGATGCCCATAGATGTGGCAGCCAAATTTAATTAACATAGGAATCAGTGGCACAGGCTTGATACTCTTACACAAAAGTAGAAAAAGGTGGAAAATACCAAAGTACTTAAATCAGCCATTCTTTGTCTACTCTCTGGAATGCTGTTCACTATTCTCAACCAGAGAAAAGTAAAAATATCCTGATGGTGATTTTTTTCTTTTAACTATTAGGAAGATAAATATACATGTATATCCAGTCAAAAGACCTGTTGAGTGGAAAAGAGTGCAGATCTGGTAGCAAATCTTGAAGAAGAATTATCCATGAGGCCCATTTCATTTAATATATAAACACAGCAGTGCTGCTAGGAACTCGTTGTGGCAAGCCAAGGATAATCCATGGGATAGTAAAGTACAAATGAGTACCTGTTGTTCAGCATTCTGACTGATAGCTCTGTGGATTACCTGGGAGATTCCAGTGCTAATTCCAAATACTCTGTGAGCTACGCACTCTTTCCTGTTTCCCTTCCAGTTACTAGGTGGAGATCCTATAAAATGTGTCTGCTTTTGATGTGAAAATTGTTAGTAACCTTTGTCACCTCTAGCCTGTAGATCAGTTTTGAGCCTTTCTTCAAGAAAGATTGCTGGGTAATAAAGGTAATACTAGGGAGTGTGCAAGTGTGTCCTTATAAACAGCGTTTATAATCCCAGGTGTGTATGTGTGTGTACATATATACATGTGTGTAAAAGTAAATCCTTTGGGGGGGGGACATAAGTAATCCTGGGGTTTACTCTGCAAAGCCCAGCGTTTGTTTCTTTCTAGCCTGTGTTTTCTAGTCCTTATTTTATGAAAACAGTTAGAAGATGAGGTGGCAACCATGATTTATACTAACACTGAGGTGGTTATGGAAGCTGTATCTGTCTCCTAGGTTTTCATACCCTCACCCCAAAACCCAACAAACAGAAAAAAAATTAAACCCTTCATCTTACCCATGGTCTGAGAAGATGTGACAAATCTTCAGTTTCATCTTCAACATCCATATTACTTTATAAAGAAAAGTAATTACTTCTCTTTGCATTCAAAGTATATACTTTCATATCAGAAACCACGTAAGCTAAAGGAAGTGCCAGGGGTTTGCAGCAGGAGTGGAATTGTTGGCAAACGCATTTCTAGTATTTAGTATCCATATCATCCATGTGTTTTACAGAAAGTCTGGCAGCAGCAGCCATGTTTCAAAAAGGATGGGCTGCAGCATATGTGGAGTGTTCTGTTGACTAAAAATAGATCTGATCAGGATGGGTGTACACAGCCATTTATTCTATGACGTAAATCTGATCAATTCTTATGCTTTTTATGGAGTTAAATTCGTCAGGGCTTTAGTGGAACCGAAGTTGGCAAGAGTGACCTGCGCTGAGAGCATCAGTGTTGTGATAGTGATTATCACTAGCAAATACACTTGTCTACCCCACAATAGGCAGTCTAAACTGTTACTTTGCACATTCTGCTGTTAGCCAATCTTAATCTACAGCTGTTGTAAGGTTCCCAAAGTTAAGTGTACCAGCACAGACTGCTAATGATGATTTTGTGGCCATAGCAACACGCAGTCTCTGAGCAGGTAGCCTTAATTCTTTTAAGAGACATTTTCTGAGGTTAAGGAGGCAAAGGAATGAATGCGGAAGCTTCAGGAACTGGAAACTTTTATTACTGTTAGATAGAAAATTGGATCTTGAGGTGCAGTTTCATAGAGGCTCATTGGAGTTTGAAGCAGCTGTATTGAAGGAGAGGCTTCTGTGTTGTAAGAAGCAAGAACCTCCCTTTATTGTGATTGGTACCCTGTAGTTCAAGCATTAGTTCTGTCAGATTGTCTTAGTAGGTAGTTTGTAGCCCATCACAAGTAATTTCTTAAAACATCTTGTTTTGCATCTCACCAGTGAGATGCTCCAATTCTGGACTTAAAAAGTTTTGCTACCAAAACTTGGACTCATATTCTGGGAACTGAGCCTTCTGTGCCCTTTTCCACTGTGCACTTCCTTCACTGGCAGGGAGAGGAAGGAAAAACCCAAACCATGAGATTAGTAACCGTTATATTTGCAACGAGGGCAGTTTAATTGCAACTGAATTTTTTTGCCAGCCTCCTTCACCATTTCTCAGAAATAGAATGTGATTTGATTAACATTTTGTAGCCAAAATACCTTCCAGCCTCAACAAAAGCTATCCGTGTCAGAGAATCCTTAAGGTTGGAAAGGCTTATGCTTGATCCTCTGAGATGAAATCCAGCTATTAGTCCTGCACCACAATGTTCACCACTAAACCATGTGGCCAAGTGCCACATCTGTGTGCCTTTGAACACCTCTGGGAATGGAGATTCCACCACCTCCTTGGGTAGCCCATTCCAGTGTCTGACCACCTTTGTAGTGAAGAAATTTCTCCTAGTATCAACCTAAATCTCCCTGGCACAACTTGACACCATTTCTTTTCAGGTCCCTCTGGGCTTCCTTTTCTCCAGGCTGAGCCCCCCCAGCTCCCTCAGCTGCTCCTCATCAGATCTATGCCCCAGACCATTCACCAGCATCCTAGCCCTTCTCTGAATGTGTTCCAGCACCTCAGTAATAATCTTCATGCGTTTTTGTTCTTTTTCAAACTATAATTGAAAGAAAAATTTTATTATAATGTCTAGATTAAAACTGTATGATACGTAACATCTTTATTAAGTGAGATACTTGAGTGTAAGCTGTCTTTTCAGACCAAACATGTAAATGTATCCATCTTCTTACCTAGAAAGTTGCAGAAGTGCCCTTTGCTCCTTATGCTCAGACTCGTTCCACTAATTTAGGCTGCTCTGTCTGCAGGTTGTTATAAGTAAGCAAAGCAAATGACTTGCAGTAATCCTTACTGTTGCAAGTTGGTTGGTTCTGATTCTGTTGGTGTCTAATGTGAATCAGATGGGCAGAAATGGTGGACATTGCAATACTTTGACAGATACCGTTAAAAGTCCCTCAGATACTCTAAATTAATAGGGGTTTTGTGAAGGGTCTTTTTTCCCCTGATTTTATGTCAAGCTGTGTAGAGTCTTTAGTTGGATTTCTGACTAAGAGCGAGGAACAGCTGATGGCATTCTGTGACATTCACAGAGTAGAAGGAAAAGGAATTTCAGGGGAGCACAGTGGATTTAATTGCTCCAGTAGTCTTCATAAAATGCGCTGAAAACATACAGTTCTACAAATAAAATACTTCTGTAGAGCCAACTAAAGTAAAATAAATAGTCTTGCTGTACAAGAAAGTCAACCTTTATTTTGTATGCCTAGAAGTAATTGGTATTGATAGGCAGATATAAAGATATGTTACTGGGGAACATCAGCAAGTTTGCAGGTGGAAAGTTTTGTTAAAGGTCGGAGTCAGATTTTCCTGGAATACATAAAACTTTGGTGGTAAGCAATTGAAATGTTAACTATGAGGAGGAGAAATGGGTGAACCCCATAGTGGACTGCAAAGCTGAGCTCATATCTGTATATGGGCTCTATGACTTGAGCAGTAGGAGCGTTAAGTACATCATATAATATCTTTCACTGGGGTTTTGTGAAAGCCATTAGTTAAATTTTTCAGTTAATTTCAAAATTTTGTCATTAAATATCTTCCCAGAGAATTTTGTCTTGACATGATTATTTTGTTCCTTTGGTTATAAGGTTTGCTTTCTAGCAATAAGGAAACAGGCCTGGTTATATGGAAAGAATGAATTTTAGTGAAACTCAGAATTCCAAAACTAAAATGCAGAAAACGATAGGAAAGTTTGAGAATTAATGTGTAATGCTTTTTCAACTTCCAGTTGGCAACCAGAGCGCCAGGTGCCCTTCAATGAGGTCAGGTTACCACCACCCCCTGATATCAAGAAGGAAATCGGTGAAGGAGATGAGGTGGAGGTGAGTGAATGCTCATGACCTGTCCTGGTCTGTAACTGATTGTCCACTCAAGGCAGTGGTGAGGGTTGTAAGGGCATTACCAAGCTGAAGGTTTAAAATGGAGCATGTGTCTACACATGGGTTTATTAGAATTTCAGTGAAGCTGTGACATTTCAGTTTTCCCACAAAACTACCAGTGGAAATTTTTCAAAATCTAAAACTTAAAATAGCAGAGAAGGTTTTAATTCTGACACAAAATCTAGGCAGTTTTCTTTTTTGACCTGGAATGTAAAGTGTTGGAATCTTTGATATGAAGATGTAAATAAAGCTGCTCTGATAACAAGTTTTAACCCAGATGAAATGTCTGGTACAGTCTCGTAGGAAATTGTGTGAATTACAATGTTCTACAGAGAGAGTGTTAATAGGAGTGATGTACTAAATCTAGAAATCAAAATATGCATGTTCTGCTCCCTGCTCATTGTAGTATCATCAGTGATTTAGTTTAACTTCTGAGTTTTTTTCTGTACTTGTCCCTAAAATCAAAGTAATGAGTTTCCTTTCCTGAGGATACTTCATAGTTTTGGGCAACTATTCTAAGAAATTCTTTCATTTTCAGGTTTATTCTAGGGCAAATGACCAAGAACCTTGTGGCTGGTGGCTGGCAAAAGTTCGAATGATGAAAGGAGAGGTAAATTATTTTAAAACTTAATGATTTCATGCTTTCATGTTGAATACAGTCAATAGAAGTTCTTTGTCATGAAAAAACTCTGAATAAAGTACTACCAATACAAAAAACATGAGAAAAGAGAATTTTGAGTTGAGACCACTTTGGAATGACCTTTGCTGCCTTGCACAGCAGAGGGTTGTGCCCTTAGAGCTGAGCAAGTGACTTCCATTATCAGCAGTTTAATTGCGTGAAGGACTGAAGGCATGCACAAGGACAGGACTTCTAACAAACCTGCTTTGTGGATTGAATTTGGTGCTAAATATGAAGTAAAGCACCTGCAGTTAAAACGTGCTTATAGTCTGCAAATTAAGCCTGCTGTAGCTATTGCTCTGTGTGGCTGTGGGTTGGTTTTTGTGTATGTGTTCTTACTGAGTGTAGTAGAAGGGCACTGCTTGTTTTGCTTTCACATATGTTAAGTTTTTATTTTACATAAATAAATGGTTTGCAGCTGCCAAGTAAATTGCAGATTCAGACACTTGAGTGTATAGAGCTGTGGCAGCGTTTGACCTGGTCTCATTAAAGCTTTACTTTGTGAAAAGACAGCAAAAGATTTGAACCTCATTGTGGGAGGAGTCCTGTGTTTTGATGCTTCTGCTGTATCAGACTCCTAAAACTAAAGGAAACAGTACTGAGAAAAAATAATTATCCAGTTTCTAATATTGTGTAAAAACTCAACAAATACCAACTTCTGTTGAGCTCTGTAAGGACAAGGTGGTAGTAAACACCTACCAAAGGAAGATTCTGTGTTTTGACCCTTGCGAATAAGCAGCTTGTTATGAAAAGAAGATAAAAGGAGACAGACTGATTTAAATGGTAGTTTGTCATTTGTGGCTCATATGCTTTTCTTAAATGTCACAGAAATTTGAAATTTTGCTATCCATTACCTTGCTGTGCTACTAATTTTTTGAAAAAGTCATAAAAGTAAAATTTTTAATTCTGATTTTAATTTCAGTTTTATCCAATTCCTAATTTTCTAGTTTTTACAGGAAAAAAATGGTTTTTTACCCTCAGTGGCCAGTGTAAGCTTGTCAAATCAGTTATTTTAAGGAATTGTCCCTGCAAAGAACCTCACAGTTTGTATTGGCTTCTTTGTACTGTCTTTAACATGATTCCATATTTAGATTTTTTCCTCAGAGTTAATATGAAATTCACAAACAACTCATTTGTCTAATGATTTGTTGCTTTGGGATTGTTCTGATATCCAGAATTATCTTTAACTATAGAAGTTAAGTTTTTATAGCACACAGTGTTAGATCTCTTAAATTTAGTTGTAGTTTAGTGTTTATTGTTCATTATTATTAGTTGGGGTAATAATGATACATTGATACATTTCAAAGCAGCTTTATATAATTAGGATGATACTTAAACTAAACTTAAAACTTGAAATTAGAAAACAGTGTGTCATGACCAGAGTGGTTTGTGTTTTCTGGATACTTAAGCAAATTGTGTTGAGACAAACAGATACCAATTTTGAGGGAGGGAGAGGTGAATGTGGCACCCCTAAATTGGATACAGGTGGAAGGGAGGGAAGGAGAAGGTTGCATCCCTAACACAGAGCCAGGCTTCAGGGATACTGTGCACACAAGCTTCTTTAAACTTGTATGTGTTGGGTAGAAGTGTAGGAGTAGATTATTGGTAATTTAAATAGTCTTAGTTCTCTTGCCTTCCTAAATTTGGCAGTGTGTGTCAAAAAGATTGAGTTTTTATATTGATTTTGATATTACATGATTCCCAGGTAGTTTGCCCATTGAATCAGTGGATTTGCCTTGTCTGTTTGTTTGTTTGTTTGTTTGTTTTAAAGTGGTGCAGAGTGATATTTCTGTGAAGAATTATTCTTTGTTCAATATTTTCTAGAATTAGAGCTCCAGTAAACACTTTGGGTTTTGGAACTTGAACTGAACTAAACTAATGAAAGTATTTGAAAGAGAGATGGGCATCAGAAAAATCGATCCAATTGATTGATTGCTGTTGTGCTGTTGTGGGGGACTGAGACTGTGCTGATAACAGTGTTTTGGCTTCAGTGAGGGAGCACAAAGGTGCCGAAATATGTCCAGGCTCCTTTGTGTAGAAATGTATCATTATATCAACTTAGTTTTAGGGTTTTGTTTATATATTCATATTTTGTGCTTCCTTGCTGATGCCAGTAATGTTACTATGTCTTTGTTGTTCCTTGCTGAAGTTACTATTTTTTAAAAAAACTCTTTCGCAGTTTTATGTTATTGAATACGCTGCTTGTGATGCCACTTACAATGAAATTGTCACTTACGAACGACTCCGACCTGTGAATCAGAACAAAACTGTCAAAAAGAACACCTTCTTCAAATGCACAGTGGATGTTCCTGAAGACCTGAGAGATGCGTGAGTAGCTCTGCACACTTCAAGAAGGCTTTTACTTATTGGAAGGGGAGAAAAACCCACTTGGCTTCTATTTTAGAGGCTGATTTACAGGTCCGTGAAGAACTTTAAGGGTGGTTATGGCTGCAGTAGCTCATTTAGAAACTGCTGCCTGGGACCCCTGCTGAGCTTTCAGGGTAAGGACAGAAGGCAAGTTCTCAGGTGGGAACTTCATGCCTGTACAGTTGATTCACTTCGCAGTGGGCCTGTTACTGAGACTTGCCAGATAACCATAGTGCTGTAGAATCCACAGGGAAACAAGCTCTGGAACCATGTTAGAGAGAATGGGAACTTCCCTCTTTGTGAACAGTCCTTGCCATAAACTACTGAAATGTTCTTGGGTCTGTTATGCTATTGCATGTTCAGTTTTGATGCAGCTTATTGAAATAACAGTCATTTTGTCTCCTTAGGTGTGCTAATGAAAATGCACATAAAGATTTCAAGAAAGCTGTGGGAGCATGTCGAATTTTTTATCATGTTGAAACTGCTCAACTAATAATACTGGTAAGTAATTGCTTCTATGTAAATGTTGCATGAATTCCCAGTATATTTTTTATAGGAAGTATATAGCCAGCTCTGTGTGTGTAAGGAAAATGGTTTAACTTGTCAAGCTATGTAAATTGTGAGAGATTTAATATAAGCAGATCTTTTTAATCTTTGCATACAACCTAAATTTAGGAGCAGCTTTGGGTCTCATTGTTTGTATGACTTTTGGCATTCTCAGCTGAGTTCTATTTCACTGATTTTAGCAGGTGGCTCAGAGGTAAATCATCTTGCTCCACTCTGGAGCAATGGCTTTCCCTTTGTGCTGTGTTACGCTGTGCAGTTTGACCCACAGCTGGGTTTCCACGTGGAGAGCTGCACCAGTTCAGTGTAGGCATTAAGGAATTATTCACTTTAGATGCTTCTGTGGTGCTGTTCTTACTGCATAGGCTTGTCTCAGCTTTAGTTTTTCTTCATAACTCCATTTACTTAATATTGTCCACTTGAACCTCACTCTGCAGGATTGTGTTGTCCTTGATTATTTCCTTAACTCTCTTACTCGTGTGGTGACAAGCATGTATATGGTAGAAAGATTTATTGGGGCAACATGAAGGGGAAAGGGTTATTGTGTAATTCGGCAGCGAAGTCTTTAATATAAAATGCGTTGTGAGTGAGAACAAGTAGTTGGTGCTGCTGAATTTCTTGTGCTTTGTTTTGAGGAAGAACAAGGTTCATGTAATCTCTAGAAATTGAGATCATGTTTATGACTTAGTTTCAGTAGGTTCCTGATTTACCCTTTAAATGTGTATTTGCTTACAAAGCCAAAACTTAGGTTCCCTCTCTCCTGTAGTCTGCCAGTGAAGCAACAGTGAAGAGAGTGAACATCCTCAGTGACATGCACCTGCGCAGCATTCGCACCAAACTCATGCTGATGTCAAGAAATGAGGAAGCTACAAAACACTTGGAGGTAAAGCCACAGCTTGTGGCTCTTGTTGCTTGAAACTGAGCTCAGAGCAGTGCATTACAGTGAGTGCATGTGGATGAGTCTTCCTTTGTTTTCCCTTCAGTGCACAAAGCAGCTTGCTGCAGCATTTCATGAGGAGTTTGTAGTCAGAGAAGATTTAATGGGACTTGCTATAGGAACTCATGGCAGTAATATACAACAAGCCAGAAAGGTTCCAGGAGTTACAACCATTGAACTTGAAGAGGATACCGGTACTTTCAGAATCTATGGAGAGGTAAGGGGGGAACTTCGTATGAATCCTTGGAGCATTTCTCTCTGTACCTGCTTTTAGAGTGGTGAGAGCTGTACCCAGAATTAAGAACACAAAGCACCTGAGTTTTTGTGTGAGTGTCTTTGTGCGTGTTGACATTGTGGCAGCTTCTACTGCATATATTTGAAATACAAGCCTTTGTTGCAGTGGTGACTTCCATGAGGTGTGTTCTGTCCTAATCATTCTGTTTTGCTGATGCACAAATGCTGTAACTGCACTGTGTATATCCTGGGTCAACCTGAGAGAAGTATCATTTCCTGCTATTTGACTTGATCATGGGTTTGTTTGGGTTTCTTCTCTCCCTCGGAACCTTATTGGTTCTCCTCTTCCCTCCTCTTTTTCATGTGTGTTTTGCTGTGTGGTGTCTGCTCCTTTGACCTAGCCAGGTGTGTTAAAGCCTGTATCTATTGCTTCTAACACTAATATTTTGGCAATTTAATGCTGGCTTTGGCAAAATAATGATTTGCTCCAAGTTAATTCCATTTGTGTGACTCTTCTGAATCTCACAACTACCTTGAAATGTAGCTGGTCCTTGGGCAAAACAAGGATCCATTGAAGAAGCAGAAGGCTAGTGACAAAAATGCAGTCTCACTAGGGCCCTGTCAGAACATATTTTGAGGGTTTTATCCCATGTTACCAACTCTACAGGTGCCACTGAGTATCTGATGTTAAAACTTCTGGAAAGCTGTGGTTGTGTCCTGTTTCAGGGATCTGAGGTCTTGAGTTCTGTTCCATCAGTGTCAGGAGTAGAACCTGGTTGTGATCAAATGTTCAGATGAAGTCGATCCTGTGGAGAGGAGGTCAAACTTCTGTACGTTACAGTATTCCTGAAATTCTGTGTCCTTTTTTTTTGGAAATGCTTCTAGGGTATCAGGGTGACAACAGATCCTTCTTTGATCTCCTACTGCCAGTAAATTGCATCTCAGTTCCTGAGGAAGAATCAGACAAGTTGAAATGCAGTGGAATGTCCAGTGTATTCCAGTTTTGATCTCTTTCGTGTGAATGGTGTGATGCTGGAACTCGTGGAAAGGTTATGACTGTCACCAGCCTCTTACAGAGGTGCACAGCAATGATTACAAATACCAGATGCCCCCTAAATAAAAATGCCTTTAGACACATCCGGCCTTGTCCTTCCTAGAAGTGATAAGTGCTTCTAAAAATGCCAGGCAGCTTAACTATTCCACATGATAAGGGTTTCAGCATCTGGCTACACTTGCCTATTCTTTTTGCCTCTTTTCAGCTGCAGTGGGCAACCAGCCAGGCCCTAATGCCTGAATGCACAGGCAGACAATTTCAGGCTGAGATGTGTGGGAGTAGTGAACCAGTGTTGTTGACATAGCAGTCGCAGTGTGAGGGTTTCCCATAGCTGATGTTTTGCATACAAATAAAGGTTCACTGTTGCTCAGGGCTAGACTCTTTGAGGGAAGACACATGAAGATAAATTTTAAAAAATATTGGAAATCTCTGTGGATAGAAGGAATTTAAACTGTATGGCATGCTGCTTATGCTTTTATCCCTGTCTGGTCAAGACCATTTTGGTTTCAAGACCCTTCTCTGGTTGCTTGAACTTCTCATTGTGATGCCTGTACAGATCACAGGCCTGTGAACTTCAGACTGCGTATGGAAACATTGTGCTTCCCAGAGAGGGAGAGCTGTGTCAGAAATAGAAGAGTTCCTCTTAGGCCTTCATTACTGTCATAGTGGAATTGCAGTCAATTCTTGTGCAGTTCTTAACACTGGTAGGTGCAATGCTGAGTTCAGGAAAACACTAATTTTTCTATTAAAGAATCATCAGTAGCATGGAGGTGTCTTGGTTGTTTGGGCTACTGTGTGAAGTAACAAGAGCATCAGTGGACGTGTAGGCTGTAATTCAGAGTTAATAAAGGTACTTGGTAGTGACTGGAATCCTTTGAGGTCTTTAATCCATGTTTCACTACAAGGAATTGAAAATACCTTGTCTGAGGCAGCTTTATGCGCTCACTCATGTTGGGGTGTGAAGGAGTTACCCAGGTTGTACTCACGTAAAAATCCTGAGTACTCATGACAAGTGTAGAGAGGCATAAGGGTGCACTGGAGAGCTGCAGCTCTGGCAGTTGTGTATTTTCTTGTCCTGACTGCTTCTGTAAATGCATTCACTGTTCCTTCACCTTTATTTGGGAAAGAACTGCTAAACATACCTGAGGCAGGAACTCTTTGCTTAATTGTGTCCATTTGTAGAATTCATTGAGGATGAAAAATTGCTAACCTCTGTTAAGTTTGTATCATTTGAGCAGTTGCCCTGAGAATGCAGCATAACCTCTGCTCCTCACAGTGGCTTCCTGTTCATCTGTTTCTTGTGCTTGATCACTGCTTTCATTATCTTGAAATCCAATTTGTCCATGTTTCTTTTGCTATCATTTTGACCTCTGCCAGAAGTAGAGGTTTATACATTTTCTTCTTCTTGTAGGATTTGCCTGATTTGATTAAAAGGTGCAGGAGCTGGTGGTACTCTTACTTCATGTGTTACCTAAAAATGACAGATGAAAGGGTTGAGGCATTAGTGTAAAATGGAAATTGTGCTCTTAAGCTGTTTTTACTGACTAGATGCTGATACTCCTCCTTTAATTCTATACTTATGCTGTTGCTAATTTGTAGCCTTGTTTCTTGTTTCGGCATCCCAGTTAACTCAGTTGATTTCCATCATTTAATAATAAAGCTGTAAGAGAGCATTCACAGGAGTTCTCCCCCGTAACCAGAGCCACTGTCCTGTTTTGGAGAGCATTGTAGATGAACTGTGGCCAGAAACCAGCATTCTGGAAAGAGAGTGCCCTGGCTGTAATATCAGTTGCAGTGTTTGCTCAAAGCCCCATCCAACCTGGCCTTCGAACACTTCCAGGGATGGGGCATCCATTCTGATGTCTCAAAATGTCTTGAAATAACATAAAAATATAGTTTATTCATTACTGATGCTTTTTTGAATTTTGTCTCTGGGCATTTCACTCAATTATTCCTTTATGATTTAGTTTAAAACTAGATTAATCTTGTCTCTATTCTTCTCTTTCTGAAAATAAGATTGTTTGGAAGACTTGCAGCTGTTGCTACAAGGTTTTGTTTTTAACATGCTATATTCACAAATAAATTCCATTTTTTTAAATTCATTTCCAGACTGCTGAGGCAGTAAAAAAGGCCAGAAGTTACTTGGAATTTGTGGAGGATTTTATTCAAGTTCCCAGAAATCTTGTTGGTATGTAATACTGCTAAAACATGAAAAGTTGGGGAAATGGAGCCTAATCAACATAACTTTGCAAAGAGGATATAGATGCCAGTACAACATTTGATTTCTCTATTTAAGTAGAAAGTGATTAATCTTTTAAAACTACATGTATCAGAGAATTATTATGAAATTGGCTATATTGTTGCTGCATAATACTTTGTCAGGATTTTAACACTTAAATTGACTCGATTACAGACTTCTACCACCTAATTTAATGGTAATATTTGAAGTTCAGATTGTAGTGAAAAAATACACCTTACTAAATTGACTGCTTAAAAGTGCAGAAACTAAGTTCCAAAGATTAATCTGGAAGTACTCCAGCTGAGTTGCAAGAATGACACAAGACAGTTCTCCTGTTACTGCTCCCTCCTGGGTTGAGGTTTGTCAGAGGTGGTGGTTGGATGCTGGTGAGCTCCTGTATAAATCAACAGTGCTCATAGGTCTCAGCCTCAGTCTCAAAATAGGCATTTTTCCATGTTGCAGGTTTCCATGTTTATGAAGGTGTAGCATAGTCTGCTAGGTTCTGTATTGAAAGCCACTCTGTATTGTGAGGTTAATTTTGTTCCACTTAGACACAAACGTCTTCTACTCTGGCCTTCCCAGGGGACATTTTTCCTCTTCCCTCATTCTACTTCCTTTATCCTGCTTTTTACTCAAGTCTGGCAGCTCCCTGCTCCCCATGCCCAGCCTGTGGGCAGTGTGGGCATGGAGGCAGTAAGTTGCAGGTGTTGTACCTGATTGAACAGCTTGGATTATACAGAGGGGAAATTAAAACCTGAGCTTTAACCTCCTGTGGTTTGGTGCTTGGAGCCTGCATATTGTAAATAACATAATTTAAATAATTAATGTGCAAACTCCTAAAACTTAGGCTTCCATGGTGTTAGAACTTGACCAGATTAAGGTACAGGGAGGTTTCATTTGTTCATTTGGGTTTTTTTTTTTTTTTCAATAGAACTTGTGCAAATTGTGTATCTGATGCAACTTACTGGTTTTCTCACCTATGTAATGTGAAAGCTCATTTTAACATGCAACAAGTTAATCACTAGTTTATATGTGAACAGTTTTTTTTCTGCAGTCTTGTTCAGTAAATCTAATTATTCCAGGGAATTTTGCTAAACCTTATGTTCTACAAGTTGAGTTTTGGAGAGCTTTTGGAGAGCATGCATTAGTGCAAATATATCCCACATAAGAATCAGGGCACAAGTCACAGCAGTGTGTTTAACTGAAAATGCTGCTGTTAAACAATGACAATGCCAGTTTCTGATGAAGGCAAATGTCCTGCCTACATCACCTGTGAGCACCCAGGTAAGCAGACAGATATTTAGCTACACTTAATGGAGACATCCAGCTTAAAGGAAGTTCAGTGCTCATCAGTGACTCCAGTACAGAAAGATAAAAACCCAAACCTGCTGAGCTGTTAGAGCTTTTGAGGAAGGAAAACAATTTTAATATATTTTGCGTGTTACTTTGTGTCATGTTGATACTTGCTGAAAAGAACATTCCTTATGGAGTATTCTGTTACACAGTTCTGGCTTTTACCCTTTTTAAAAGTTGTTCTGCCTTCCTTTGCTCCTAATTTAAACATAAATGTTTTTAAGTGCCATATATTTAGCTGGGATGAAGAAATGTTTTCACAGAACTTTAGCCTGAGAGCTAAAGTCTTGTAGTAAGGGACCCACGGAGTGACCTCTTCTTCTTTTTTTGAGGTTTAAACATACAAGTTCTGAAGGAACTTTTGGTTTAGATCCCATGCATGATCTCAAAATAGGTATTTTAAAGGTAATATGAAAATCACTGGTCGTACACAAATCTGTTGTAAAGCCAAATTTTTTAAGAGGCTTCAAAAATGTATAAGCCTATTAAAATGTCAGGAAAGATTGAATGAAGGCACATGTGGAGTCAGGGGGTCCAAATAATTTTGACACATAAATTTAAAATAAAAATTTGCAAAACTCTTGTGCCTTTTTACTCTTGGTTTGGTTCTGTTAGAAGCTTGTGTGCAGTGGTGATCTTCGTCACTGCTTGTCATTCTGCATATAGAGAGAGAATTTAATTTTGGAAGTTTTCTCTGACATCGTCTGGGGGGTTTATATATAAAATATCAATAAACATGTTAAAATACTATGCACACTGGTGCAAAATTAACCATTCTTGCCCTCTGAAGGAAAAGTTATTGGAAAAAATGGAAAAGTGATTCAGGAGATTGTAGACAAGTCTGGAGTCGTCAGGGTGAGAATTGAAGGAGACAATGAAAATAAGCTGCCCCGTGAAGATGTAAGTATTTTATTCTTTCCTGCTGTGACTGGGTTTTTACTCTCAAACCCAGTTTTATTTCACAATCTGTGGATATAGAGAGCATTAGTTTTAAGTGGGCATCTTGCAGTAGATTTTATATGAGGTAATTAAAGGAAGGTTTTTTGCTGCTGATGTAAGAGGGTTTTTTTTTTTTACTCTTTCTCCTATACGTACTTTGGCTACGTAATTAATTTGGGATTTATAGTGTTAAAAGTATCCACATATTTTAAATAGATAAGAACAAACACTAAAATCTTGTAAAGGTGCTGAGTCTTGTAAAGTTGGTTTAATGAACCACTGGGCACTTCCTGGTAAACTGTGGATACTTCTACACACCTGCTGTGATAAACACACAGAGTATGTGTTGCATGGGGGAATGTGAACATGGGATGTCAGGTTACCTCATCTCCAGAATAGATTGTTGGGAAAGCTGGACAGTCTGAAGCCCCCACTGTCACACCAGCCTGAGCTATTTCTAATGTCTTTGCAGTCCAAGGCTTAGTTACTGCCTTTGTTCAGCTCACTTTTGTAATTTAAAACAGATCTCTTTATATAATTTGAAAAGAAAGCATTGTTTTGATGATAATGTTCTTCCTGATAAAAAGCTTTGATGCTTTGTTTCTGTAGGGAATGGTACCGTTTGTATTTGTTGGTACTAAAGAAAGCATTGGGAATGTCCAAGTTCTGTTGGAATATCACATCGCATATCTAAAGGTGAGTGTATTTAGAGAGGGACAATCTGTAGAGGAAACTTGGGTTGAAGTAAGGGAATTTTTGAGCAAATGCTTTGGTGGGATTTGCAGTTGTTAAACTGTTCCTCAGTATATCACAATTTAAACCTTTGTGCCTTGAGCCCACTCCTTGCCCATGGGTATCGTGAGCCTGTAAATACCTTGTCAGGGTTACTTAGTGCTGTTGGGGTAGAAAGAATCAGACTGCAAAGAACAGTGGTTTAAGGGGCATTTGGAAACTAACACAATTTTTTCTCTGTGTTCATGTTCTGCTGTTCTCAGGTTAATGCTCTGTTGGGGTAGGATGGAATTTCTAATAGTAACACAACACAGTGTAGTATTAGAACAATTACCTGTTTAGGTTGGTTTTGCATTGTGATGTTAACGAAGATAATGAGTTTGAATTGTGTTCCCTTGTCAGTTTGCTTTTTTTTTCCCCCTAAATTTTACTGGAAAAAATTCGATGAATTGTAATTAAGTAGCCTTAGAGAAAAGTCATCTGTGTAATGGTGAAAGAGAAAGTTTTTAGATCTCTTCCAAAACTCAGAGATAGCTCATCTTGAATTTTGTTATTTGTAGTCACCTTCCAGGTGGTGGTAACTCTCCTACAGGAATGATTATTTTCAAGATGAGTGGGTGGGTGATGGTGTTTTTTGAGGGACGTTTGTCAGCAGTTTTTTCAATGTTTTTTGTTTCATTTTATGTAGGAGGTAGAACAACTAAGACTGGAAAGGCTCCAAATCGATGAACAGCTGCGCCAGATTGGGATGGGCTTCAGGCCTTCCTCTACTCGAGTTCCTGAGAAGGAGAAGGGTTACACCACTGATGAGAGCACCCTCTCCTCAGTGCAAGGCTCCAGGTCCTACAGCGGGCGGGGCAGAGGCCGCAGGGGCCCCAATTACACATCTGGTTACGGTGAGCGCCCTTGAGCGAGGCCTCGGGATACCTTTGAACCCAAAACTGTCTCTGGATTTCTTTGTGTTCATCGTACTTGAGTGAAGATAGGGTTGGAAATTCAGAATTGCCATTTGATTTTGTACATAGCTCAAAACACCCCGTTAGATTTGCAGTCTTGAAGTTAAGTTTAAAACTGAAAAAATTAACAAACCAAACTTGGGAACATCTTGTCCTTCAGTGTTGTTAGATAACATCATAAAAGCTGGGAAGGGAAATAGAGATGCTTTTCAGGAGACACAAAAAAAAAAATCTGAAATTAGCATTATCTATTTTGTTTGAGAAGGAGAAAAATTGCTTGTCTGTGATCATGGCCATCTTAGCAGCGTATTTCTGAAAAGTAAACCAAAATGATTTAACATGGAGACAGCACAAAGTCCCATGAGTTTTTTAATTTGGTCAGGAACTAATTGGATTTGTTTTAAGGTGTAGTGAGGTACTGTGATGCATTTCTCAATTAAAAAGCACAGTTCATTTCCTAACAGGTGTGCACATCCCCAGCTCGTCCAAATGGAGACACTGCATTTCAATATAAACATCCTTCACAAAGAAGGACAATGGTTTTTTTTAGTACAGTAAATTACTCTGGATATCTACCTGTAGCTCATTTCTGTTAAAAAATCAGACCCTTTTTGGGCTTTACAGTCTGTCCCTGGCTATAGCTTCCTGGATCATGCCATGTGTTAGTTGTGTTGACTCTGATGATGATGTTTATAACTTCACTTCTTAGTATTTCCCAATGAACTGACTAACTGTAAGAAAACTTGTTCACTTTGCTTATATATATCCACACTCTGATTTGGAAAACTTTTTTTTTTTTTTTCCTCCCAAAATGGAGCCATATGTGTCTAAAACTTCAGACTGGTTTAGTAGGGGGAGTTCCTGGATACCTAAAATGAATAATAGGTGTTGGTTTTTCAGGTAATAAAAAGCTGTGTGGGTTTGGGTACTCAGAGATGGCCGGGTATTACAGATGCTGTTTAATATAAACAGTGAAATTGTTCAAGCAGCATTACAGCATCCAGAAGGGGTTGCTTAGCAACAGCCATCGGCTATAAGGTGGCAAAGTTGTCCTTGGGAATTTTAGGGAAGTTGCCTAGAAACTGCACCAAATGCCTGCAGTGTGTAGACAAAGAGAGGAAACACTGCTTAATCCTTGGTTTATCTGTGTACAGAAATTACAGATTTGGTAATCTTTCAGCCTTTATTTCACATGTTAGTACAAACAAACTTAGATTGAGAATCTTATTTAGGTAACTTCTGCTCTATATTTTATGTATGTATATATTCTTATATATGAGTGTATATATAAATATTAAAATACATCTATGATTATATACTTGTATGTGTATTAATATTTATATATATATTTAATGCT
Source organism: Corvus hawaiiensis (assembly GCF_020740725.1). Taxonomy (NCBI): domain Eukaryota; kingdom Metazoa; phylum Chordata; class Aves; order Passeriformes; family Corvidae; genus Corvus; species Corvus hawaiiensis. Next base: position 21,190,010 of record NC_063222.1, on the reverse strand, counting down.
TTTTTTTTTTTAAATAACATACATCCATAACCAGCAATGCTGGCTGGAATACTTCGGTGAGGATATGAAACCAGAATATAATCCCCAAATTGATACTAATTTCCAATTTTCTTTTCCTTCTCATACAAGGTACAAACTCTGAGCTCTCTAATCCCTCTGAAACAGAATCTGAGAGAAAAGATGAACTTAGTGACTGGTCCTTGGCAGGAGAAGATGACAGGGAGAGCAGGCACCAACGAGACAACAGACGACGTCCCGGGGGACGAGGACGTAGCGTGTCTGGAGGTCGTGGGCGTGGGGGACCTCGTGGTGGAAAGTCATCCATTAGCTCTGGTACTGTGTTCCAAATGGATTTTGAATTGAAATTGTCTTCCTGGCAATTTTCTGTATAACCTCTTACTTTTTTAAAATACTCCATTCTTACATTTGGATCTTAATACCCTGGGATTTCAGTGCAGTTGTGTGATAGTTGTGTCATACAGCGTGTTTTAGCATTTTGTTTATTTTCTGTTCACAGTGATCTTAATTTCCTTCCTCTATGGCTCACACACAATGTTATTAGCAAAGTTGATAAATCTTTGGCATGTTGCCTATGGCTGCCTTCTGAGTTAAGCTTACGTTTAGATCCAGAATGAAAGAAGAAATCACTGATTGGAAGTTGGGTTTTATCAGAATCTGTGCTAACATTAACACTGTAACAGTGTCAGAAGTACCACACAACCACAGAGTGAAAGGTGTGTTTTATGTATTTAGCAGTTTTGAGTAAAAGGTCTCTTAAGTGTCATCTTGGAAATGTTTGTGGTGAAACAGTACAAGTGCCTGTTGTGGTGCCCCAGGATTGTTACTGTTAGGTTAAGGGTCGGAGGATCCAGTCTGAGATGAAATACTGCAGGTCTGTGTGTTACGCCTTGGCTTAAGGTTGCTTTGTAGTTTGAAACTTTGGGACACGGCTGTAAGTCAGCCTGGAAATGAAGTTACACATCACTACAGTACCTTAGATGGACACTTTGTGTTTGTTTAGTGCTTAAAGACCCGGACAGCAACCCTTACAGCTTGCTGGATAACACGGAGTCAGACCAGACCGTGGACACCGACGCCAGCGAGTCCCACCACAGCAGCAACCGCCGCAGGAGGTCACGCCGGCGAAGGACTGATGAAGATGCTGTTCTTATGGATGGAATGACAGAGTCTGATACAGCTTCTGTTAATGAGAATGGTTTAGGTATGTAAATGGTTGGATGGTAGTCCCAGAGCAAGCTAAGAAAAGAATGTGTTGTCCCTGTAAGTGTAGTGAAGCCCTTGTTTGTTTTTGTAAGTGATGAATCGTTGTTCTGTTCAAGGTTGCTGTCTGATTAAAGAAAGACTCCCTCCATGGCTGTGCCATGGAATCTTCTGTTTACTGAGCTCCACTAGCCTTTTCATGTGCCTTTTTTGTAAAAACTGTCTGATGGAGACACCAAAGACTTGACTTGTTGTTTCCCATTGGTACTGCTGCTTTGATAGAAACAGTACTGTCAGATACACATTCTGTTTTGTCCTTGGTAACCTCAGTCTCGGTATGGGAAAGCTCCTTAAGTAGCTGTTAATTTGTCTCTACCGAGCTTCTACTTAAGAACTTTCCCTCAGTAAATTCTCTCGATACTCACAGGGACAAGAATACACTCTGTTGCTTAATGTAGAAAAACAAAATCTGGGTTATGTTGCTAAAATTTGACGTATGGTTACTTAATAAATGAAATCTGAGGTCATTAAGCACGTGCCTAAATGTTTTAATGAACCAAGAACAAAAAGTAAAATCTAGCTTTTGTGTTACTGTGTATGCTTTCAGTATAAAATTTTCTTTTAGCTTTTCTGTCTTACTTTTAGTCTCTGTCTTTAACAGAAGCAATTTTAAATGCCCCATGCTGAAACTGCTGAAGAATTTATTTATTTTATGATCAGAAATAGTTCATTATAAACTTTGCAATTGCAGATGATAGTGACAAAAAACCCCAGCGACGCAATCGTAGCCGCAGGCGTCGCTTCAGGGGTCAGGCAGAAGATAGACAGCCAGGTAATTCGAGTGGAGCTGTGGGTAATCTCAGGTCAAAAGCATGAGAGAATGTTGTGTCTGCTGTTTTACATAGAGCTGCATAATATCAAAAGGTTACTCAATAACTAATAAGACTACTAGATAAAGATGAAAGATATTTCTTCTACTAGGAAAACTTCTAAAATCTGTCTAATGAAACTAATTGATGTCTAACTTTTTGCTTGGACATACGAGTTACGCTTCTGATCCAGTTCTCACTGAAGTCAATGGCCAAAGTGCTGTTGAGTTCTGTGGTCCAGGATCACAACAAACATGAAGGTTCATGGTCTGCACTCACTGCATCTGTGCGCTTGCACTGACTGGGACACAACCTTTTCAGCACTGGCTGAGCAGCAGTGTTGGAGCAGCAGGATGTGGGTCCTGGCAGAGCTCAGTGAGGGAACTCGCGTGGGGTTTGCCAGCCCCACACCTGCATCACACTGCTGCTCTCAGTCCTTGGCTGTTGGGAATAGTTTAAGTCACCTGCAAATTGAGGGTGGGAAGGAGGAATTTAAGTGAAATTGCATGTTTCCAATTTTTTGTTGTTGTGGCTTGTTGCATTTCTTTTGTGTGTACTAACACTTGAAATGTTAAAGGTGAACTGGCTAATTATCAATACAATGCCCTGTTTAGAAAATGCTTGTACATACACGGCACAGGGTAGTAACAGAAGGTCTTCTGGATTGACAGGTTCAAAATTTCACCCGTATTTGTCTTCCTTGTATCTGTGGTGCTCATACAACATTTGGTTAAGAAGAAAAAAGTTGTTTTATTATGCTAACTAAAACTTGGGGGAAGGAAAAAATCAAACACCCCACCCTCCTAAAAAACCTCAAACACCCATGTTTCTTCTCAACATTCCAGTTTTGTAGCAGTGATACAGATTTGTAAAGGGTCAGAATTTCAGCTTCTAAGAAACTAATTTCAGTCAGCAGCATAAAGAAATGTTAGTAATTCTTAGAAAATCATGTGAATTCTTTTAAATCTGAAGTATTCTAAGAACGTAACAAGACTTCCCAAACAAGATTTCTCTGGCATCTTTGTTAAAATGCTGTAATAATTTAAAGTCTTCATCAATACCTATTAAGTGTGAGTGAAATTAAGACAGAAGGAACTCTCCCCTTCTTTCTCCCCAGTGCCAACCACTGTACTTCAGTCATTTAGTTGTATCATTTGATTTACATTGCTGTATATTAGGGTTCCTTATACACAGAGGAATACTAAGAATGCACTGTGTGCATGAAACGTGCTTCCTGTTTGCCAATATTAGAGGAGTTGGGTACAGAACCTCATTTTAAAGATAAAGTACTTGCACAGAAACTCCCTTGCCCTTCATAGTTCTGGAAGGGCCCAGTTGTAAGAAATCCAATTACTGTAACAGAGCAATTCATCTGTTGTAGTTGCCAGTCTGATTTGGATTTCATGCACAGTCATTGCTAAATCCAGACAAAGAGCTCACCTAAATACCTGATACACTAAATATAAATGACTGTACAGTTCAATAGGTAATGCTTGCCAACCCTAATGTGCTGTTGCTTGTCAGAGATACAAGTGTATATTTAAAGTTGCAGTACTCCGTATTCTAAAGATAGAACTGAGTCTTGGTGTGGTTACAGGAGGGCAGGATCACACAAAACCAGGCTACAGAAATGTGCTGAGGTGGCAAGGAGAGGTCAGAGAAGCCCTGGCCAGCCCCCGTGAGTGCCGCTGTACTGGCACAGACACGGCCGTGCTGCCCCTGAGCTGGGCTGGCTCCAGCAGCCCTGCTGTGTCCACACACCCCACAGCAGCCACACCCGAGGCAGGGCACAGTGCTGGTGGCACAGTGCTGGTGGCACTCACAGTACCTCAAGGAGGACAAGTTCCCTTGCCAGTCGCTTCATGACGTAACAAAGATTTGATGCTACATCATCCTAAGTGATACTGGGCTCTGACCTGCCCCAGTTCTGGGCACTGCCTTCATTTCACTTCATTTCATTTCATTAGTATGAAATTCTGCACTACTCAAGCTAATAAAACCCCCAGTGACACACACAGCCTATAGTTCAAAGAGCCTGCAGCCAAAGCTCTTCAAACCTAGTACAGAAAGCTCTTCTCCAATAAAATTTGCAATTGGACCAAAATTTGTTTTATTAAGAGTCCACTTTCAGATCATTGTTACCACCGATTTTAGTGAAAATTATTTTTAACAACAGTAACAAATTGATCCTTGCTGTGCGGTTGATAACCTGTAAGTGTGAAGGCCTTTTGTGAGATGTCTCCCAGTTAGAGCGTAACTTGTACAGAAAAGACATGAAGGTTCATGCTGAATTGACTGCTGATGTGAGCATCACTGTGATTTTTTTCCTTGAACAGTAACAGTAGCTGATTATATATCACGAGCTGAATCTCAAAGTAGACAGAGAAATCCTCCAAAGGAGACAGTAGCCAAAACCAAGAAAGAAACGGTAAGATTTTTTTAATGTGCATTTCCTTTTTTCCTCCTCCCTTGCAGCAGAACAGTAAAGGAATGAAGGGAAGGCTTCAATTAGCTCGCCTCATTTGACTACAAGTGCATTTGAGTTTAAGAATAAATCATTAAAAGCAAAAAGGGCCCAGAGTAAACAGAACTGACAGTGACTGTTGTTGCAGATTTTAGGAATCAAATTTAAGTCTGTACACATTTTAAAATACTAAACTTAGTAATGTTGCGTTATGTAATAAAATGGGAAAATTGCTCATGGTTAAGTCTTAACCCTTAAAACATGTTACAGACAGAGGATACTATGTGGTATTTTTAGTGACTTGTACAAACTATTTTAGAAGGAAGTAATTGTACAGAGATTGTATGTTTTTGATCCTTTCTTCTTAAAGGATCAGAGTGGCATTACATTATCCTGAAAAATAATCAGGACTGAATAAAGCAGAATTTCTTCTGTAGAGGCAATATATTGCCACAAGTTGTCTCTGAGTTCAGCAAAGCAAGAAAGATACATTAACAAAATGTCATCTTGCTATAGACTTCAGAAAGGCTGTAAAGCTGTTTTTCAGTGAACTTCTTCATGGGCTTAGACAAATAGAAATAAATAAGCATCTGGGTGTGCTGGGGGTGTGCACTCCTGGGGGTTACGCTGGCATGATTTCCTTAAAGTGGCTGATAAAGAAGTACCCCATAAACGACAAGGTAAGTGATCAGATGCTCTAAATGTCAGGATACAGGTACAGACAGACAAGGGGTGTTTCCTCTTGAAAAGCTGCTGTGTGATCCAGAGGGAAATTGAGATTACACTCTGTCTTGTTATGGAATTTTTAATATTCTCCTGTTCTTGTTTTTGCAAGGCAAAAGATGCGATTGATGAAAACAGCCCTTCTGAAAAGGCAGTGAATGGTCCTGCCACCACCTCTGGGGATGAGCCTTCTAAACTACAGCACAGCCCTGATGAAAAGAAAGTCACTGTTCAGGAGGATGCAAATAATCAGGAAGAAGCAGTGCTGAATGGTGTTTCATAAACTGAAGTTCCTAGTTTACAGTTCTTTTACATTACATTTAAAATAGTGCTTGTATAAGCTTGCCAAAGATAGAATATGGATCGCCAGTCGTGACACCGCACTTTCAGTTCCTCCATTTTGGAATACAGAAAGGGGAGGGATCCTGGAGAAATCATATGTTAAACATACTTTGACACCTACTGTGTTATAAATATATCATCAGATGTGCCTTGAGATAGTATATGTAACATTTAAATAAACAAAATTGCTGGCTATAGGAAATGTTATTTTGTTTTCAAAATACGGCAAAGATGTGAGGGGGATCCCTAACATAATACTCTTTATGAAAGCATTAGCTGCTTTTGTTACATTTTTAATAATATGCAACCACTTCTTCACCTGAGGAATACTAGAAAGAAATGCAGTCTAAAATATTTTGCACTGAAATGTAATTTCTCCATTAGTTTAGTCTGGAAACTGGTCTGTTTTAATACATGTTTTTTAAATGCTGTATGTAGAGGAAAAATCTGCAGACCACTGGAATACATTTGTTAAATTCTCATAATCTGCAGGGATACTGGGTGACATTGGCAGTGACTGTTCTACATTGAGGCTTTGTTTGGTTTATTTATTAAACTGTACAGTATTTAAAAATCAAACATAGCTTTAGTTAACACTAAGCTGAATTAGTCATGTCCATTAAGACATAACCTGAACTACTGAAAAGATCAATTTCCAGAAAGTTTATTCTGTATAAACTACATATGTTAGTCCTTAGTAGAGTATTTTTATTTTTGTTTTGGTTGTTTGATGTGCAATATGTTTTTTTTGTATGCTGGTAGTAAAAGAAAATAAACTTTGATCTTCCATCTGTTGGCTGTTTCTATCAGAAATTCAAATTACTATTGACTGCAAGGTTTTCAAGCTGTTAACTAACAAAGGAAACTTACTTGTTAGGCAGCTTGAACCTCTTAACTCTTTTTCGTAAGAGTTTCTAATGTGCTGATCTTCCTTTTGTTAAGGTGATGATGTCAAACATCAGTTAATGAGTCTAAAACCAGACTCCTTATCTTGGAGAATTGCATAACCTGACTAACATATATAGGAATGTAGTTTTTGATGTAGTTTTTGATAAGTTGAAGTACAACACACACACCCATCTTTCCAGGCCACGAGCCAGAGCAAGGAAGCACAGAACAGGTGTGGAAAAACATCTGGGTAGCAAGAAGGTGTAAGAAATCACAGCAGAAGGTAGCGTTGATGTTGTACTGACTTGAATTTGTCTTGCCTGATTTTGTCAGAAGTAAGGACAAAACCAAGAGTTCTAAACCAGCTGCTCTAGCTGCTAGAGCTACAGCAGAGATGTCCCAGGCAGGGACCTGTGGGTGCACTTTGTCGTAGGACTTCAGTGTTGGACGCTCAGCAACAACGTTCCCTCCTGCAGAACACACAGAGTTAAACGTTGTAGCTGAAGTGTGCACAAGTATCTCAGCTGATGGGGCAGGCACAGGAGTGGAGAAAATTAAAAAAACAGGGAAGGAAAAAACCAGCTATGTTTAATAAGTCAGTAGTATTTGGCTGGGAAATACTTAAGTACAGAAACATTCTGCATCTGGCTTGGAATGTGCAGACTACAGAACTGTGCATGGTGGTGTTCCAGCTGTCCTTCACCCTGCTTTACATTCTGTAGCTGAGCAAAATTACTGCCCTTCGGGGGAGGTTGTAAATGCTCCCTATTTGATCCTCCTGAAGGCACAGAACAAGCTCATCCCTACTGCTGTAATGTTTCCTCAACAGCCCAGAACTCATCCACAGCACTGCTGGGGCACAGCAGGCAGCACTCACGAGATGAGATGCTTCCAGCAGCACTTCCAAGTCCAGATTCTGGGAGTGAAAGCCCTCAACCCCACTGTGTTTATGACCAGGTGGACATTAACTCTCACAGGTGCTGTGCAGTGTTTTACCATAGTGGCAGAAACACTGGGAAGATCCTTGGAGTATGACACAGCTCTCTGGCCCCAGCTGAGATCCTTACAAGCTGCTGGGTGTGAGAGGCTTAACAGGGCACAAATCCAGCTCAGGTATCCTCTGATCAATGTAGAGTTCCTGTTTCCTAATCACTCTAAGTGCAAACCTCAGTCTGTGAGCTCTGGCTTTGTAGTGTACAATAATGTATAAAACTACAGGACTTCTATTACAAATATGGAATTTATTAAATGCTATTAAAATCTGTCAAAAACTAAAAGTTACTAAAAAAATATGGAACATTCCAGATCCATCAGTAACACTTAACTAACCCTGTTTTTCACAAGGCAAGGACAAGGGAATACATTGTTTCCTGTGGTTTATTTCTGCAGGCAGAGACAACCACACATCTCTCCCAGCTCCTCCTGTCCAATAAATCCTCTTGGTTTTTCCACCCCCCTCCCCAAACAGGTTCACCGTGCTAATTTTAGCAGATAGAAGAGCAGCAGTGTGAACTTTAAACAGGGCCAGTTCAACAGAAATTAGGTAACAGCATGTGAATCTACCTGTGTCTGGTAACACACACTGGCCACACCAAGTTACTGCTCTCAAGCACTGAAAATATTTCTGAGTGGCAGATTTGGCTGTTTAATAAAGAACAGCTATGAAAAAATCTTTAAGCCTCACTCCCTCACGCATTTCCAAAAAAAAGTGACTAAGTCGTGAGGGAAGAACCTCCCTGGGTTTGTATTTTCAGCTTCATTTATATTAAGTCAACGACTTACATTAGAACTTCTCTTAAGCCATTTATCAAAAATAATCATTTGCAGGGACAAACCCTCTGAATAAGTGATTTTCTTTCTCGTTCATTTTTTAGCTTGGTCTTCCAGTAGATCCTTAGCTTCATTGATTTTGGCTGCTACATATGGAGACCCACCTAGAAGAAGGAGAACCTCAAATCAGGTGAAAAAACCCAACATTTCTCTTCTGTGCTGATAATAATGCCACAGGACATGGGGAAAAAATGGCATGGTCTGAGGTTCTGCCAGTTAAAGAACAAACTGGTTGTGACTGAAGGCATTTAAGTTCACTCACAGACACTGCAGGAGCTCAGTGTCAGACCACTCGTTCCTGTTAGGCTGCTTTTAGTTTACTGCAGTGGCTTTTGCTCCAGTTTTATCAGTCATAAATGAATTGGTCACTCCTGACTTAGCAGTCTGTGGTGAATACAGAAGCACTGAAGTAACAGGTCTGCAGATAACCGTGCAAAGCACAAAGTGCTGCTGTACCAAGGGACCAGTTCAGTTTTTAAACAGGTCAAAAAATTACTTAGGGAGACTGAGACAGAATCCACACTGCAAATGCACCAAAATTGTAAAGCCATGAGGCACAACAACTGTGCTGCTGGCATATATACCATTAATTGCACTCTAATTATTTACCTGAAGCTTTAGGTCATATACAACACAAAATGCTATTTTTAGGTTCTGCATATATTCAGTACGGTTAATTTTGAAGGTAACTTTCACTCAATATTATCTACAAAAAGCATATCCCCATGGATTATTTTAGATTTTGGTGCACAGAAGCAAGGAATTCAACAGTCACTTCAAAGGAAGCCATTTTACCTTTTAAGCGACGATTGAGAAGTCGAATGTCGAACACCAACACATGATTCTGACTCACCCAACAGAATTTAGAACAGGTATAGATGCCTTGAGTTACTCTGAGCATAACTAGATTCTGAGCCTTCAGAGTACCACAAACAGGAATATTTCATAGTTTAATGTCTTCAGCAGCTGTAGAAGGCTCAACACTTTCCATTTATGATGAACTCAAACTCACAAGTGGTACATAAAACACACAAGGGTACTCTGGGTTTTCATCTAAAATTAAGGAGGTTTTAAGTCGCATTTTAACAATTCATATTCTAATCTGATATTCACAGAAGATAAAGCAGGTAACAAACTGATCTGCTGAATCTGTCTGGTTGCTTTTAAAACATTCACACACAAAAATATGCGCTACACCCACATGGATTAAGGCACTTTAAAATTTGTTTTTACACAGTTTTCTGTGGGTTTTTTAGTAGCTGAGGTGGTTATGTATCACTCACTTCCCTACACAATTCTATTCATCTGTGTTAAAAACATGTATTAACTAATCAACATGACTTAATTTCCTTACCTTTATCTGGATGATTCAGAAGCATGATCCGTCTATGAGCTTCTCTAATTTTATTTCTGTTGGCTGTCGGGCTTTGAAAGACAGAGAAAAACTGACTTTTGACTCATGAAATTCCCCAGATTGTCAAAAGGTGTCTGAGAACAAGTGAGCACTGTCTTACCCATAAATTCTCTAGCTAATATGTATGTTTCTCTTTTCCTACTACTGATATGTAGTGTGTAAGTCCTGGAGAGGTTTCCTAGGGTTTTTCCAAAACACTGTATGCTGAAAAAGACATGCTACAGCATGTCTAATAGGGTGGGGGTCATCCACACAGTTAAAAACAAACAGAACTATGTTGTAACATTTTTACTGGGAAAACTTCCCAAAGGCTGTAAGTCAAAAAACATTTGCTTGGTTTATTAAGGTAAAAAACTACAAAAACCCAAAAAATGCCACAGTTCAAAGTTCTTATTTGATAGATTTATGTATTTGGCCTTAAGTGCTTTGGCAGAGATTGCCACCATAGTCAGATCTACCATGTTCCAGAAGTGATGAGTTTATTCCAGACACAAGAAGTGGGTTTGCAGCACCTTCACACTGCATCCACCCGAAATTCCCCAACACTGACAGGAACCATGAGAAAACAGCAGTCTCGTGTCCCCCACACACAGTGAACCCCAAGGCTTCCTGAAATGGCTTATTTGGATCACACGTGGCTTTGGAATGTGCGAGGGAAATGCAGATGCCTGGAAGTCCACACAGAATTAGCTTCAACCAAGCTAAAGTGCAGCAAAGAAACCCCAAAAAGCACAGAAAGTCCTGAAAGGTCACTTCTTATTTCCTGACTTGGCAGTGACACTCCCAATGGATGCTGGGCATTGGATGACAACCTTTCCAAACAAAGCCAGCAGTGAGGAGACACCACTGCCTCCTGTTCACATTTCATTTCTGATACATTTCCTTTACCTCACTCCTAGTATTAAAGCTGCTTCTCGTTTAGTCATTTTGGGTTCAAATCCACCTCTGTAATAACCATTGAAGGCCTGAAAGAGAAAATGTGTTAGTTTAAAAACCACTAATTTCCAAGTATCAGTTAAACCCACTCATTATTGCTTTAGTAACTGCTGAGCTTTTGTCTGTAAAAATAGCAAAACTTCTTCTACACTTGAAATAGGAAATTCAGTTTAAGTAGAGTATCATTATTTAAATGACTACTTAAATTTGCCCATACAAGTTCTCTATTAGCCAATCACCACCAGAATTACGGCAATCAATTGTTGTTACAGACAAAATACAGGAGAAGATACAGCAGTGCTATAAAGAGACAACAGTCCATAGTTATTTCACCAAGTAAAATTTTAAACAAAAAGACGCTACTGATAAATAAAAACTTACAGGTTTTGGTAGGTTTTGAAGGGCTTGTTTTACCTGTGGCTCCATTTGCTTCAAAGTTTTTACTGCATAGCGACCTTGAAGAGACCAGCGTTGACTGACGTTAAGCATAGTTCCATGAACATTTAGCAATCCAGTGCAACTGGTAACTTGTGGATTAGAATGTGGAATAAACTCTTTTGGGACATAAAACAGTAAGAACGTTGATCTTTTGTTTAATTACAGCCATTAATTACTCTTTTGGCTCTCCCAAAAGAGTGTCCTGTATCAGCTATTAAACTACCTTGAAATCAGCCCTGAAGCACGGCTAAGTACACCGGGCCGTGTGAGTACAGCTGGGTTCAGAGCCCGCCCGTCCCCTACACACCTGCGAATCCGGCTGCCGCTATGGCCAGGCCGACCGCCACCATCGTGCTGGCCTGCATGGGAACGAACACAGAGTTTGTTTACTGAAGGGAAAGGGAAGCAGCCCCGCCGGCAGCGCGCACAGCGGGTCGGACACACCGCCCCCAGCCCGACACGGCACAGCGCGCTTGACACGCTGAACTGCGGGCACAGCGCTCTCGGGGACCGCGGGGACACGGCGAGAGCAGCGGGGCGGGGACCCCCGAGCTGTGCCCGACGAGGGGAACCCGGTCCGGCGGCGCCGCGTTCACCGCGGGGGCTGCGGGGCCGAGAGCGGAGCCAGCGGCCTCTGCGGGCCCTCAGAAAGGGCTCGTCAAGGACGAGCCGAGCCCGCGGCCCCTCGGGAGGAGCGCGGGAGCCGCCGGGCCAGGCACAAGCGGCCCCCGCACTCACCATGTCCGCCCCGAGCGCCACCCGGCCCGCACCGCCGCAAACGCGCCGCGGCCGCTGCCGTAAAGCGCGGGGCGGGGACGGCGCCGGGGAGCGCCCGGGAGCGGGCGGGGCATGAGGGGGCGGCGCGGGGACAGGGCCCGGCGGAGACGGGACAGGGAGCGGGGACGCGGCGTGCGCCGGGTTACGGCGTTGTAAAACGTAGTACAGACATTACTCTTAATGTAATCAAGCGATTTCGCCCCGATCTAGAGCTTTCTCGCACGCCAGATTCGCTTTTTTAAAATAAAAGTAGTTTTTCAGTTCCTCCTGAGGTCCAGTTGTGGGCTCCTCGGTACAAGAAAGACAAGGAGCTACCGGAGAAGGTCCAGCGGAGGCACAAACGGGATTTGGGGTCCGGAGCATCTCTTGTGATGGAGATACTGCGGGAGCTGGGCCTGGTTAGTCTGGAGAAGACTGACAGGATCTCATTAATTCATATAAATATCTCCAACGTGGGGGCAAAGAGGATGGTGCCAGACTCTTTTCGATGTTTCCCAGCAACAGGATGAGGAGCAATGACCATAAACTAAAACAGAAAAAGTTTCACCTCAACAGGAGGGAAAGCTTATACACACTGAGGGTGGCAGAGCACTGGGACAGGCTGCCCTGGGAGGTCACGGAGTCTCACCTGGACGCGTTCCTGTATCACCTGCTCCAGGTGACCCTGCCTTGTTAGGGGGTTGGACGGGATCATCTCCAGAGGTCCCTTCCAACCTTGACAATTCTGTGATTCTCCCATTTTCCCGTCTTTTGTCCTGGTGCTCTGCTCCGTGTGTCTGACCGCCCCATTCGCCCGTGGGCTGCGCTCTCTCCGCCTCCTCCCGTGCTAATGGAGCCTCCTCGCTGCGCTGTCAGGGTTGACCAGCGCGTCCGGCACCGGCTCCGCACGGGCAGGGACAGCGCTTTGATTGCTGAAGATTGCTACGGAACGAGCGAGAATTATAGGCATGGCACTTCTGTTTGAATATTATTAATAACATAGTGTCATCTGTTAATAGCACAATGCCGTGCTCCGCACCGCAGCGGAGTGCCCGTCTGTCTGTCCATTGCTCTGGATTGAAGGTGTAGGTTTGGAAACTGAGTAACACAGCAGGGAGACCACGCCAGCCTTTAGCCCTGAGGTTCTGCTGCAAACGTCAAAGCGCAAGGCCCAGAGTCCTGCTGTCTGCCTGACGCTTTGTGAAAGATTTTCTGCCATCCCCTGTGCTTGTAGAATGTGCCGGTGACCTCGGGGGCTCCCAGGGGACCCAGTAGCCAAAGCCAGCTGCCTTTTGGCTGCTTAAGGTCTAGGATTCACAAGCCCTCACACAAGCAGTTTAGTGTCAGAGGTGACCACTGGCTAAGGAACTTACAATTTTGCTGGCTCTTGCACTGGAAGACAGAATTTTCCTTCCTTGCTGTATATTTTCTGTGAGTAATGAGCACTTTGAATGTGTCATAATTTCACTTTGCGCTTGAATTGTTTTTCTCACAAAAATTTCAAGTGCGCGATTTAACATCTACTGAGGTAATGTTTGCAGGAGTCTCCTGTCTTTTTCTTTCCCTTTCATTCTAGTATCTCTACAAGGAAATAACCTGCTTTAAAAGGAATGGAAGAAAGGTCTTGGTTAAGGTACTTGTACTGTTGCACAAGTGTTTCCTGAGATTGAAGTAAAAGGAAACTTTTATGTTTGATAGAGGAACTGAATCCATTCATCGCAGAGCATGAGGCCCCTGACAGCCTGTAAGACATGTTCAAATATGGAAAGGGGAGCCAGCAATTGGAAACGAACCAGATGATTTACTGGGGAAAAAAGGTCCCCTCAGTAAAAGTAAAGGTGTACAGGTCTTGTATATAGAAGAGGATTTGGTTTAAGGATGGTTTCTTCTTTGTCCCTTTTCTATCAACAAAGGTCACTCAAAAAACCAAAACCACCAGAACCAAAAAGATGGTGATGACTTTACTAGGGTATGACTAGAATTTAATTTTTCATATCATCTGAACAAATAAGGTTTTTGCATGAGGTTTAATTATTCTTTAACCTTTTGTTAGATCCAGATCTTAGTGCCCTTCAGGAGAAAACTATCTAAAAGGGAATTTTATTTTATTTCCTTCCTCACTCTTTCCAGTCCCTGTTTAGAGAAACTGGTAGCTCTGGTGGCAAAGGGGCTTTTGCAAATTTATATTTAGTGGTTCTTTCTGTAGTGAAATTTCTCATTTTTAGAGAAAAAAGACAAACATAATGACATGTGCAAACTGGGCTGGTAATGGGTTGATAATGTACCTAATTCTTCTCCTGTGAAAGCCCTTTAAAGAAAATCCAGAAAGGGAGATCTCGGGAGGCCTCTGCATGCTTAAGAGATTTCATCTTTATTAAGGAGAAAGGAAAATTAGTGGGAAGGGCTGATAAGAGTGGAGGTGGGATGGAGGAATTTGCATTATTGGTACATGTAATATACCAGCAACTGGACAAGACTGAGCCTAGGGGTGGAATAATTTGATTTTTATTATTAGGTAAAACAATACAGCATTTCAAGATGAAATGTCATAATTCCTTTAAAGCATGCTGTATAAATTTTTACTCTGAGACAACTCAAACTTTGTTTCTTCCCACAGTTGTGCTTCCCTCTCAGAGCTAAAGGAGAACTAGGTGTGTCCCAGCTTGGACATCACGGAGAGTGAAATCAAAGATCTGTTTGATTTTCCTGGTGAGTTCATTTTACAACACCTTATTTCTATGCATCTTCTATTGCTCAGCCTTGTGGTGGGGTATGGATGGTCATTCCCAGTAATGAGTTCTAATGGGCTCAAGGGAAACAGGTGCACTACAGCTTTTATCCCTTCTGCAGAATGTCTGTATTTGAAATCAAGAGGGAGGCAAAATTATTCAATGTTTGAGAAATACACTCTCAGTTGGGGTATACAACCTCTTATTTTGCCTGTGTTCCTAAACTATGCCCTTTCTATAAGCCAGAGAAACCCTGAAGCTTTTGTGGTTTCTTCTGTCAAGTGTTTTACCCTACTGCTTTCTTCAGGTTTCCACTCCAGGGTTAAAATGCCTCATGACAGAAGATTATATTGGAAGCTTCATCTTATAGGATGATCCAAAGCAGGTACATAAAGAAACTTTTCCATTTAACAGATCCTTTCTGCAGAATTCTGGCTGTACTTCCCCTTAACTCTGTCTTCGACAAACTGAACAGAAGGTAAAATAGATAGTTTTGCTTTCAGAAGGTTTGTGGTGTAGCTTTCAAATGCCTTTAAGGCTGTTAAACATTTGTTTAAGTCAAAATCCCAGTTCTGTGTTGTCACATGCACAGCTAGCCAAACCTTACACTGCTTGTTCCTGTATGTGCAGTGACTGGACTACCAAGCTGTTAAAGGCCTGCAGACCTTCTGCTTGGGGCGCCAAGACACAGAATTTCTTAGGCATTTTTAACATATTATTTTTAAATTTTTTAAGATATGTAATAAAAACTAAATTCAGATAGAATATCTTGGGGATTTCTTTTCCCTGTGAACTTTATTCCTGTTTTTCCCCCATACTCCACCTTCTTTGGCTATGCCAGTCTGCCGTTTATAATTTTCATATCTCTTTTCTTTTTCTTTTCATTTGTCCCTTTTCAAATTCTACTCTCTTTTTGTGTGCCCAACATCTGTACCAGTGTACAATGCCACACTCTCTTACCTGTGGCTAAATGGCCTTGGTATATGTAGCATCACTCTGTCATTAAACTGATAATCATAATTATTAGAGCATAGTGGGTATGACACTAATTACAAAGTGAGATTCTCTCACTTGGTAAGAATGGTTGTGCATTTTCTAATCAAACAAAGCAAGCTTTCACTGTACTTTGACAGCAGGTGTGAAGTACGTGTGACTGGCAGGTGGCATATCAACGTTCATGGTACTCA
This sequence comes from Corvus hawaiiensis, assembly GCF_020740725.1. Classification (NCBI taxonomy): domain Eukaryota; kingdom Metazoa; phylum Chordata; class Aves; order Passeriformes; family Corvidae; genus Corvus; species Corvus hawaiiensis. The sequence goes on along the minus strand of NC_063222.1, from coordinate 21,174,213 downwards.
CAAGAGAATCTATCTGACTTACAGTGGGCATTGTTTGACTCCCTGGCTGAGTTATAAAACAGGTAAGATTGCTGGAAAGTGATGGAGGGGCAAGGTTTGTCATTGTGAGTAAATGATTCACAAAACTCCCTGAAGCTAAGCTAAAGGAATACAGAATCTAGATGTATGTTTTCTTGCAAGAATTTTTGAAGTCAAGTTTAATACTTACCATTTTTACCTGCATTATTCTGGGTTATGCTTCTTATTGAGGGCCCAGTGAGGAGCATGAGAGAGCTTGAGATTAACAGGGAGTGCGTCAAATGACTACGACACTGAAATTGTGCATAACAAGTGGTCTGGAAAATTGCAGATTCCTGCTGGAGTGATACTGAGCTGGCACAGGGTACTACTCTGACATGCAGCCCTTCTAGTTTCAGTGTCTTTTACCAGGGACCTGTTTGTGAAATTAAAAAGCCACAAAAATTTTTGGAGTTTATCTAGGCTTGGCTTCTAATGCACCCTGAAGTGTTCCTTCAGGTCCTGACTG